>NC_133649.1:100670757-101270757 GCF_009905375.1 Apium graveolens
ATGAACTATCTGGAGAAAGGACAATCTTCCTGCATCAAGACTACAAAGGCTGAGATAATTCTTAAACTAAGGGAAAACTATCCAAAGTCATCTTTGAAGAACCCTATGGATACTGTGTATGAGACACCCAAGCCTGATGAAAAGAAGCTTCTGTCAAGATCTATTCTCCTCTACAAAGATCCAGCTGATTCAGCCTCAAGAAAGAGAATTGCAAAAATATTCAGAAATGGGAAGGAAATTTGTGTGGTAGCTGGACATCCACAATTTGCTCATGCAAAGGAAGAAGAAAAAGCCAGATTGAAGCAGGAAAAGAGGCAAGCTGCTCTAGATGCAAAGAAGTCTAAACAAAAGAAAGAACAGTTTGCTATCTTGACCAAGCTAAGCTACAAGCTGTGAACTCTTGTCAACAAATTCTCTCTCAAGCTACTGAATCAAAGAAGAAGATTGAAGAACAGAAGAAATCTCCAAGAAAGAAAGAACTGGCTAAAAGAACAAAAAGAAAGTTGGATATTGTTAACAAGGAATTGGAAGATCAATACCAATGGAATCCACTAAAGCTGAAACTCAAGCATCAAAGCCCTCTGTGGTATTTGAAGACATAAGGGTGGTGGACTCCTACAGGAACATACATGGAGAGCCTATTGTGCCAAAGGATGAGCCAATAGAGTGGGATAAATTACCAATTCCTGACTTCAACTTGCCAATTCCCACCAAGCCAAGAAGGACAAAATCAAGGGCAGTCAAGAAAGTGAAGCTGTCACCTCTCAAATCCAAGGCAATAGTCAAAGCTCAACCCAAGATCAACAAGGGAGACTACTTGTACTTGTGTGACATCAAAGAATTCTCAGACCTAAACCTTTATCTGGAGGAGCTGGATGAGGTAAGGGCAATTGATGCATACAGAAACCTACCTGAAAGGTTGGTATTCAAGTACAAAGGAGGAAGGGAGATTCAGTGACCTCTTCACAGGATACTTCAAGAAAGCCAAGCTGTGTTGATCAAAGTCTATTCATCCTTCAAGAAAAACTTTGGGTTTAATGTAACTGCAAGAAGATTAGTATTGAAGAAGATTGAAGAGCTAAGGAGTGTTAGAGCCAAAGATGCACTACCCAAAACTCTTAACATCCCATACACAGGAAGAAGAGTGCATCTAAGGCCCTACTGGCTGATGAAATTCATGGATGACAAGGGTGTGAGAAGATTCTTCAGATTAGAAGACCAATTGAGTATCTCTAGCAATGAGACTCTCTTGGAAATGCAAGAAATGTTACATCTCTCAGAATCTGATGAATTAGAATTCCACAGACAGCTCCAGAATCAAATTGAAGAAAACAACAGAAAGCTTGGAAGAAGATCCAGACCTTCAAGAAACTAGAAAAATCTGCTCAGGCTAGAGGAGCATCTTGAACTGACTGTGAGCCAAACCTTGTATATCTTGTTTAAATTGAAGCACTTTCAGTTTTATCTACTTATCTTTAAAGATATATATTTAGGATGTTTTGTTATCATCAAGTATCTCTTAATTTATGGCTACAATTCCAGTAGACATAAATTGGGGGAGATTGTTGTGAATATGTTGTGCACTTGATGAGTACCTAAATAAAACATCTAAGTAGATTTTACTTAGTGAAATAATGTAGCACTCGACGGATAAGAATTATAGTCCCGACGGATAACTCATTTTAGTTCCGACGGATGAGTAACTTATTATCCATCGAGTGAGTAGCTTATGTAATAATGAGTTTGTAGCACAGTGTTGTATACACCTTTGTATAGAATCTGTAGAAGTATATAAGTCATGTTGACTTTAACTAAATATGCAGAATAGGTTGATTAACTGTACACAAGCAATGTCTTGTAATTTTGTATAAGTGAAATGAAGTCAAGTGCCAAAATAGCTATCAACGGATGCTTAACAAAGCTTCGACGGATGATCAAATGACTTTCAACGGATGTTTAAAAATAGCAGTCGACGGATGATCAAGTAAGTCATCGACGGATGATCTGAAAGTTGACGGATGATAATATCAAGATTCAAACATCAGTTGAACAGTGAAAGCTGACACACAGCCGTCGAGATGGATACAAACACACTGTGGAAGCCCATTAACTGGGTAATAGAGGATGAAAAGCAGCAAAGATCAAGACTGTTAGATTTTATATTTATTCAGTTCTTTTGACTTTGTAATCTTGGTAATATATAAACCAAGAGAGTAGCAAATAGAAAAATAACTAAGAGAGCTAAGAAACAAAAACAGAGAAATCTTTGTAAGCACTATCTTTAGCATTTCCTGTATTCTTAGTAGTTCTATTTTGTATAAGCAGCTGTGATCATTTCTGCACACAGAGTTCTCTCGATATATTAAATATATCTCTGGTGGAATTGTTTAAATCCACCAGAAAGTTTTAAAGACTCTTGTTTTTAATTACTCTTGTTTTGATTCATTAAAGTTTATATTCCGCATTGTGCTAATCAAAACAAATATATCTATAATCGAGTTGAACATTTTTATCTTAAAGAAAAAGTTCAAGAATTCCATTCAACCCCCTTCTGTAATTCTTGCTATATTGTTAAGGGACTAACAGACATGCTTTAGGGCAAGTACGACCGACTGATAGACCGACTGAAGAATGTGTATCCGGACAGCCGAAACTACGAAGGGAAGCCCAAGGAGCAGATGACTGCGAGACTTGAGACCTCGGTTCAGTACGTCAACACTAAGCTTGAGGAGATGCCAGCGCACCGGGACCGTACCAGCCAGTATGTCATTCAGATGGTGGCGGATGAGCTCTAGAGCATTGTGAAGACGCTTCGAGAGGAAAAGACTACCAAGCCCCGTTCAGATGGAGTGGAGCCTTAGTTCTTTCCATTTACCTTTCATGTTGTTGTACTATCAGACTCTATGGAATCCCCAGTTGTTTCCGTTGTTTCCTTTAAATAAGCCTGTTATTCCTAGAAACAGACTATGTCCCAATCCTATGTATTGAGACCCTTAAAATTTCAATAATTATGTTCTATTGTTCCATTTGCTCTCAACTGTTATTTTACGTTTTTATATCATCATCATATCTGCTTAATTTGGAAACTTGACCCCATATGTAAATAAGAATGCCATGCGATACCCTCGAATCATTTTATCATTCATATCTGTTTTGACATAACTCTTATTTCAGGATCATGCCTCCCAAAAAGAAGAACCCAACAACCACATCTACCACAGACCCAAATATTCTTCGACTGCTGGAAACTTTGCAACAGCAAACCAATGTTATAGCTCAACAAAAACTAACTCTTCAACAACGAATTGAAAACCAAGATAACCGTGAGCCACACCAACCACCTGAACCACCAGTACCACCTAGACAAATTGTCACTTTCAAGGCTTTTCAGAATGTGAATCCACCTGCATTTCATGATACCACTGATCCAGTGATAGCTAACACATGGATCAAGGAGATGGAAAGGGCTTTTGAGTTGGTACAGTTAGGAGACGATCAGAAGACGCCGTATGCTACTTACTTCTTGAAGGGAGAAGTCATCTATTGGTGGGAATCAGTAAAAGCTATGGAAGTCACTCAGTAGGTTTCTTGGGAGAGATTTAAGAAGTTATTTCTGGACAAGTATTACCCTAAGTACATGCAGAATCAGATGGAGCTAAAATTTCTTGAGTTGAAGCAAGGGAACGTGACTGTATTGGAGTATGAGAAGAAGTTCACTGAGTTGTCAAGGTTTGTGACAAAGTATACCAGCACTGAGGAGGAAAAAGCAAAGAAATTTCAGCAAGGATTGGAGCCTTGGATCAGAGATAGGGTGGCTATGTTTGAGCTTGAAACTTATGCGGGAGTAGTACAAAAAGCTGCTCTGATTGAGAATAATGGGATGCAGTCGAGGAAAGAGAGGGATAACAAGAAGAGGAAGGTTCCATTTTATGGAGAAAAGTCTGAAGCCGGAAGTTCATAAGATCGGAATGTAAAGAGGATTGGTTTCCAGAAGGGCGGAAATTTTCAAAAGAAAGGAAATTTGGGTAAAAGGCAAGAATCGAAGGGGAACAATCAGGCAAGCCAAGGGAAAGTTGGAGAAAACAGGTTCCAGAGGCCAGAATGCAAGCACTGCGGAAGAAGGCACCCCGGAGTGTGTAATAAGCTGAGCATGACATGCTACAGGTGCAATCAGAAGGGACATTTGGCGAATGAGTGTAAGATACCAAAGCCAGGAGTTACGTGTTTCAAGTGTGGGAAGACTGGACACATAGCTAGGGAGTGCAAGACAACCGGACCAGTCAAAACTCTGATGAATGTAGCAAGTACCAGTGCAAGCGTGCCAGCTGAGGTATTGGCATTACCTCCACCACCTACACCAACCCCGCAAGCAACAACAAGGACATTTGATTTGAAGATGAAGGATGCTGTACAAAATTCGGAGGTGATAGAAGGTACACTTTTACTCAATAATGTCAAAGCTAAAGTATTGATTGATTCGGGAGCAACAAGACCTTTCATATCAGAATCTTTTGTTGATAAGCTTCAATGTGAGAAAATGATTATGAGTGAGGTAGTAAATGTGGTAATTGCGAACCAAGAGAAGATTCCTGTGAATCAATTTTATCCAAAGTGTGAGATTGATATTTCGGGGTATAAGTTTTCAGCCGACTTGATACTCTTCAAGTTGGGAGAGTTCGACATAATTTTAGGAATGGATTGGTTTGGAGAGAATAACGCTCAGATTAATTGTAAGACCAAGAGAGTGTACTTAAAGACGAAGAGTGGAGAGAAGGTAGTATTTAAGGGGTAGAGGCAAGAGCAACTATTTCTCACAATTGTTCAGGCTAAGAAGCTACTTAGAAAAGGTTGTGAGTCGTTCCTAGCTTATGTAGTGGATTCGGAAAAAGGCAGCCCCAGCATGGAAGATATCCCTGTAGTTAACGAGTTCCCGGATGTGTTTCCCGATGAACTACCAGGCTTACCACCAGATCGACAAATCGAGTTCGAGATAAACCTTGCTCCAGGAACGGAACCAGTTTCAAAGGCCCAATATAGGATGGCACCAGCAGAAATGAAAGAGTTGGCGAGCCAGCAACAAGAATTTTTGGATAAGGGAGTGATACGGCCAAGTGTGTCGCCATGGGGAGCACCTGTTCTGTTTGTAAAGAAGAAAGATGGGAGTATGCGTCTATGTATAGATTATCGGGAGTTGAATAAGGTAACGATCAAGAACCGCTACCCGCTACCAAGGATAGATGACCTTTTTGATCAGTTGAAGGGAGCAAAATGCTTTTCAAAGATTGACTTGAGATCGGGATACCATCAATTAAAGATCAAAGAAGAAGATTTTCCCAAGACCGCATTCAGGACCAGGTATGGGCATTATGAATTCCTAGTAATGCCGTTTGGACTGATCAACGCTCCGGCCGCATTTATGGATCTGATAAATCGGGTATTTAAGAAGTATTTATACAAATTTGTCGTGGTATTTATTGATGACATCCTTATTTATTCTAAGTCGGAAGAAGAACATAAGCAGCACCTCTGGATAGCATTGGAGATACTCCGACAAGAGAAGTTGTATGCCAAGTCTACCAAATGTGAGTTTTGGTTAAAGGAAGTTCAATTTTTGGGGCATGTCATTGGAAATGAGGGAGTTAAGGTGGATCCGGCAAAGATTAAGGCAGTTATGAGTTGGGAGAGGCCAAAGACTCCTACGGAAGTACGAAGTTTTCTAGGATTGGCCGGATACTATAGAAGATTCGTCAAGGATTTCTCGAAGATCGCCACGCCATTGACCAAGTTAACCAGAAAGAATCAATAGTTTGAATGGAGTGCAGAATGTGAAGATAGCTTTCAAGAGTTAAAGCAGAAGTTGGTAACAGCTCCGGTGTTGGTACTTCCAGATGATCAAGGGAACTTTGTAATATTCAGCGACGCTTCACATAAGGGTTTGGGTTGTGTGTTGATGCAACACAGTAAAGTGATCGCATATGCGTCAAGACAGTTAAAACCGCATGAGTTAAAGTACCCGACGCATGACTTGGAACTAGCCGCCATAGTGTTCGCATTTAAGATTTGGAAACACTACCTCTATGGAGAGAAGTGTGAAATCTACACGGATCACAAGAGTTTAAATTACATTTTTACTCAGAAAGAGCTCAATATGAGGCAGAGGAGATGGCTGGAATTGATCAAGGACTATGACTGTTCGATAAATTACCATCCTGGAAAGGCAAATGTAGTGGCCGATGCTCTGAGTAGGAAGGAGAGACTGAATATGATGATAACATCAAAAGAGTTATCTGAAGAAATCGAAAGATTGGAATTGGAACTTTGTGCTTATGGAAAAGTCGAGGAAGTTTGTCGTGCAATGACCTTTCAGCCAACACTAGTGGAAAAGATAAAGAAGTGTCAAGAAGAAGTAATGGAGAAAGAGAAGAATCAGTTATCTGGAGAGGAGATTAATACTCAAAGGGATGAGCAAGGGATACTAAGGTTTTCATCCAGAATATGGATTCCTCATGTACTTGAATTAAAGAATGAGATCCTTCATGAAGCCCATAATTCGAAATTTTCAATCCACCCGGGAAGCACCAAGATGTATCGAGACTTAAAGAAGAACTTTTGGTGGCCAAATATGAAGCGAGACGTGGCAGAATGGGTTGCGAAGTGCTATACTTGTCAGAAAGTGAAGGCAGAACATCAACGACCAAGCGGATTAATTCAGCCCTTGAAGATTCCAGAATGGAAATGGGAAAATATCGCTATGGACTTTATAGTAGGACTACCGCGAACGAAATCCGGACATGACGCAATATGGGTTATAATTGATCGTCTTACGAAGTCGGCGCATTTCCTTCCAATAAATGAGAAGTCGTCACTGGACAAGTTGGTTCATCTGTATGTGCGTGAAATCGTACTAAGGCATGGAGTACCCGTATCAATAGTTTCAGACAGAGATCCCCGCTTTAACTCGAGATTCTGGAAGCAATTTCAGGAATGTCTTGGAACGAAGTTGAATATGAGCACGGCATACCACCCGCAGACTGATGGCCAGAGTGAAAGGACAATTCAAACAATTGAAGACATATTGCGCAGTTGTGCAATCGATTTTGCAGGAAGTTGGGATGACCACTTGCCGTTGATTGAATTCTCTTATAACAACAGCTATCATTCCAGTATCGGCATGCCACCATACGAAGCTCTGTACGGGCGAAAATGTAGATCACCAACAAGTTGGGATGAAGTAGGAGAAGGAAGAATTCTCGGCTCAGAATTGGTACAACAGTTGCATGACTCGGTCAAGTTAATTCAGAAAAGGTTGCTTGCTGCTCAAGATAGACAGAGGAAGTATGCGAATCCAGTGCGTAAGGATGTTCAATTCCAAATTGGCGAAGCTGTGTTGCTGAAGGTGTTACCTAGAAAAGGGTTGATGAGATTTGGCAAGAAAGGGAAGTTAGCACCTAGATACATAGGTCCTTTTGAGATATTGAGTCAAGTGGGAAAGGTGGCCTATGAGTTGGCCTTACCACCTCAGTATCAGCATGTGCATAATGTGTTCCATGTGTCGTTGCTTAAGAAGTACAATCCTGATGCTAGCCATGTGATAGAATATGAACTTGTAGAAATTCAGGCAGACCTGTCATTTGTGGAGCAACAGGTTTCAATACTCGACTGGCAAGTAAAGAGTCTTAGGAATAAGTCCGTAAAGTTAGTGAAAGTCCTTTGGAGGAACCCTAAGGTCGAAGAGTCGACTTGGGAGTTAGAGTCTGATGTGCGCTTCCGGTATCCTCATCTGTTCTCTTAGATTCTAGGGATCCTTAAGGGGGAGAGGATGTTATGATCGGTATTTTTGTGTAATATTATTTGTGGATTTGGTATAATATTAAAGCCGGATGAAAATATATTCAATGATTGTACGTTTGTGTGAGTGTAAATTTCTGCATTATAAATTTGCTTTATGTAGTATATGATTTTTCAAAGCAAGAGTTTATTTAATTTCTTTAGTTTTGATTTATAAGGAATATTCTAAGCCTTGGAAAATTTTCTTTTAAAAAGTATTTTGTTCACAAATTGTGAAAATGATTTTAAAAAGTCTCTAAAAATCCAAGTTATTTTATGGTATAAATTTTATAATTTTTGAACTTGTATTTTATTTTATAAAAATAAATCTTTACAAATTTTATTTGTTATAATTAGCAAATTACATAGCTATCCTTGCATGCAAATACTCTTCCATTTAACTAAGGGGCAAGGAAGACATTTCCAACCCCACTCACTTTCATTCTACTAACCAAGTTACCACTTTATCCTTGCATACAAATCTACCTAACTTTAGCTAGAAGGATACTTGTGTCATTTCTTAAATCCACTCACTTGGGGTCAAATCAAAAGCATAAAAACCAAACAAATATGATTGCCACTTCATTTTTCACTCCACCATTCCACACCTCCCTCCTTCTTTTTCCCCTCCTCTCGGCTCTCCCCTCTCACTCTCGGCTAAAAGCCGAAATCCCCTCCCCATTTTTTTTTCTTCAATCCTCAACCAAGCTTCCACTCTTTACACAAGTAAATGTTACTTCCCATACCATGATCACTCATATTTCAAAGAGTTTTGAGTAGAAAGTTTAAGTTTAAAAGGTTGCATGTAAAGGTTTTAGTGAAACTCAAAATACAATCTTGATTCTTATGGATTTCAGGTTGTTTTTGAGAGGACTACAAGGAATGGATAAGTGCCAAGTCTTGAGAAGGAAACTCTTGATGATTAAATGGCCATTTCCTTCCAATTCATTCGGCCATGACCATATGGGAGCCGAATGAATGGTCCTTGAGATCATTCTTGTTGTTTTGTTCAATTTTTGCATATTTATGTGATAATGACTTGAATTTTGTGGTAAAAATTTGATAAAACTCCTTGTATGCTAAGTGATCATCTAGGTATATCTTATGCTAGGCTTGCATGTCAATTTTATGATAGAACATATATAGAAAATGTGTTGTTTTGGATTGAAAAACCCGAAGGCATGCATGCATGGGGATTTCTCTTAGTTTGTTGTAAGATTTTGATCATTTGGAAAGATTTTGTTAGAGAGCCTTAATTTCAGTAGGAATAATGTGTTAATATTGATTTATGCTTCTTGTTGCATGGTAATAATTCGTGGTTATCTTTTATAAAAAAAAATATATACCTTGTTGTTTCAAAAGCATGAAGATTTGTGAGTTGTGAAGTGTAGTTTCTTTTGTTTTGCCATAATTGTACCTTAGGTAAGGATGATCTCACCCAAAGTTATTTTAAGAATAAGGGAGTTAGTTCAGTAGATTACCATCTATAAGTCTTGGTTTAAGTATTGGGATGTTGGTAGTTGAGTTTGTCAAGTCAAAACCTTGGAGAAATGAGAGTCATAGTTTCTGCAGAAAATCAGTTTAGTACCCTGAGGTTTAGAGTGAGTTTTGACTATGTCATTGATGTTCAATTTGAGGCCCAAGCCACCAGAAGTTAGTATTAGGGGTATATAAAAGGTTTTAGGAGTTGGTTGGAGGTTTGCATGTCATTTGGCTAGGTGCCCAAGTAGAATAACAAAATCTGTCCAGCAGGGGACAGTTTTGTTGCAACTTAGAAATAGGAAGATTTGACCATGTCAAGGGTAGGCCCTCATTAGGCCCTATTGGGCCTTAGTTAGAGGGATTGTCAGAGAAGTTTTTCCAACCATAGTTCATAGGATATGAGTTAGAACCATGTGTCACAAGTTAATTCAAGTCAGGGCATTTTCTGCCCAGAAAAACAGGGGAACCTTGGACTTTTAGCTTAGGCCCAAGAAGGCCCAAGCTAGGCCCTTGAGCCACATCAAGTTTGTGAGATGCCCTTAGGTCAGGAGAGTCTTTTGTAAAATTTTTGAAGGAAAACTTGTAGTTTAAGAGTGTCTAATGCACTCAAGAAACTATAGTTGTCATTCTGAAATTTGCACCAGTGAGCGCTTTCACTTATCACATAGTTTTAGAACACTTAGAAGTGAGTATTAGGTCGACCACCATAGTTGTAAGATAGTATAAGGTCAGTAGAGAAAAATGCACAAGTGAGGGTCAATAGGTTTTGGATAATTTAGGAAAGGCACATCGAGTTAGGAAGCCAAAATTAGAAGACCTTGTCTAGTTTAGCGACCAAGTGACTTAAGATGTGAGTCGAGATCATCCAAGCCTAGTGTTGCATTATGGTATATATGGTGTTATTTGGTGTTAATATATGATATGTGAATATGTGGCTATCTGTGTACTTTTGTAATTTAAAAGTGAATATAAAATTAAGTGCGTATAGGCCTAAGTGTCATCCGTGTTTAATTTCGGGTTGTAAATAGGTTAAGTTAGTGAGAATATATTATAATGAGGATTATTATTTATGTAGGATCTCGAGACGAGGGAAAACTTTCCATAAAGGTCGAGTGAAGCTCCAGTTGTTGCTCCTACCAGTTAGACCAGACCAGCCTTTCTCAAGGCAAGTGATTCAACCTATCTTCGTATTCACTGCAATTGTGTAACAAATAGTTCATATATATTGACGCAACTATCCTGAGTCATTTTAATATATTTAAATCAACATATCTTATGTTCATCTTTGAATCATATAGAAATGCCATGAACCCTCGAGTATGTATTGCAAGGAGTTCAAAAGCCTTTTCATGATAGTTAAATGCCATGATAAAATGTAGAGTTGATATATTACTTGACTGATCCTCTTGATTAACATGCTGATGATTCCTAAGTATTGATATCTCATCCTGATACTTGAATCCCTATAGAACCTTACCTTGAACCCTGAAAGTCAGAAACTTATCAAAGTGATCCCTCATTGATTGATACATGTTATGGATTAAAAACTAATATATAATTGCTGTATTTATTACTAAGGAACGTGAGCTTCGAGACTCGATTTGGCTGCTCTCGTGTTTCGTAGCTTAACTCTGCCTTTACGAGATGCCTACATATCTCTGTGAATTAGAGAATCAAGCCAAAAAACGTAGTTCTGATTTGTGGGGTGAGGCCCCTTATATAGGTGTGGGAGTCTTTGAATTGGACTTGGCATAGGAGACTTGGTGGTCAAGTCTCTGAATTAGGAAATACTTAGGAGTCCTAGGAAGTAGGAAGCTGACTCCTTATCTCATGAGGTTCCTTGGAGGCCAATCTACAAGGATTTATATTCCCACTAGGACTTATCTTAATAGCTGTTTTCTTCCCTTATTTATTAATTACGAAATTAATAAATAATTAGGGCTTTTGGGCCTTCTTTGTTCCATCAGGCCTGATCTGGTCCATCAGGCCTGATCAATGTGTTGACCTTTTTGGTCTGAATGTCATACATCTTCTTATTGGGCCTAGCAGCCCACACCTTACAATATTTAATTATATAATCAGGATTTATTTATCCCTATCATTTGCCCCCCAACTTTTGGGAAACATTGATTAGGTTTCGCAGAAGTTAAGTCTATTCATTCCCTTACAGGGTTTCATTTCTGCGTAAAGTATGGAGCGACCTACACGTTTACAATGATTGTTCCTTTTATTCAGGAATTATCTTAATTTCCAGGAATTTTTCCCTTAATTTTCTGGGATTTGTCCTTAATTTTCTAGATTTTTCCCTTAATTTCTGGGATTTATCCTTAATTTTCTGGATTTTCCCCTTAATTTCTGGGATTTATCCTTAATTTTCTGGATTTTTTCCTTAATTTCTGGGATTTATCCTTAATTTTCTGGATTTTTCCCTTAATTTCTGGGATTTATCCTTAATTTTCTGGATTTTCCCCTTAATTTCTGGATTTTATCCGTAATTTTCTGGATTTTTCCCTTAATTTCTGGGATTTATCCTTAATTTTCCCTATTTTAACCCATTTTTCGAATTAAATAATCAGAAAAATAGAACTTTTGCTGCTCAATACATCCTAGGCGTTGTTGATCCACGCCTAGGAGACAGTTTCCTAACAACGGCTAGGAAACTTGTGTTCTGGGCGTTGTTGGAGGCTGATGCTTCCTGGGCGTTGTTAATCCACGCCTAGGAGACAGTTTCCTAACAACGTCTAGGAAACTTGCGTCCTGGGCGTTGTTGGAGGCTGATGCTTCCTGGGCGTTGTTGATCCACGCCTAGGAGCCACACTTCTAACAACAGTTAGGGACAATGTACCCTGGGCGTTGTTGAAGGCTGATACGTTCATAGATCCTAGGCGTTGTGCACCCACGCCTAGGAGACAGGTTTAGCACCACGCCTAGGAGATATACACTCTGGGCGTTGTTAAAGGCTAATGCTTTCTGGGCGTTGTTGATCCACGCCTAGGAACCACACTTCTAACAACGGCTAGGGACAATGCACCCTGGGCGTTGTTGAAGACTGATGCTTCCTGGGTGTTGTTGATCCACGCCTAGGAGCCATACTTCTAACAATGGCTCGGGACAATGCACCCTGGGCTTTGTTAAGACTGATGCTTCCTGGGCGTTGTTGATCCACGCCTAGGAGCCATACTTCTAACAATGGCTCGGGACAATGGACCCTGGGCGTTGTTGAGGCTTTTCGAGCCTTGATTCATTCAATGAACTTTGATTTTTGATTACAACTCTTTTCAAAATTCAAATTTTATGGGTTTCCCGCTTTTTTTAGGCCCATTTCTTTAGGCCCAGGCACATTTGTGCATCCTTAAGCTCCTCTATATAAGAGGAGGAGTGTGAGTTCATTTCTCACACTTCACTTTCACAAAAATTTCTTCACTTCTACTCTGCAATTATTCTCTCAAGAATCGCCACCTCAAAGCGATTTCCGGCTTTCTAGTCCGCCGCTTTCTGGGCTTATTTTGAAGATTCCGTTTGAATCTTCATCTTCTTCACTTACCTTCAAGAGCTTCCTGGGTTTTTGTCTTCATCCATGGCGGATTCTGATTCATCTCACTCCCATGTCCCCCAAGCTGTTGCCCGTCCCTCTAGGGCCAGTCGAGGTAAAAAATCTCTTGTACATTCCTCAGTTATTTCTCTTATGGATCTTTTAACCGAATTCGGGCAAGCCTTTCCTAACATGTTACACTTAGATGCATATAATTATCCTTCTAGATTTGGTCCAGATTAAGTAGGTACCATAGCCCGCCTTTTTGGCATTTCACACCCTTATAGGGCCGAGGCTCCAGGCTCAAATGATAGGGCCTGCTACCCAAAGCCTGGGTCCATTCGGGTCTATAAGGAAACCTTCTATGCTGGTTTTTGCCTTCCTCCTCATCCTTTTATTTTTCGCCTTTTGGCTGAGGCCCGAGTCTGTCCGACCCAACTTACACCCAATTCTTGGCGTTTTATTCACTGTTATATGGCCCAGTCTCGTAAACACGGTTTTGAGCCAAATGTTTGTGTCTTTCATTATTTATTTGAATTTGTAAATGCTTCTGAGGACCAAGGATGGGTCAAAATTGTTCATAGATCCTTGGCCCGCTCCTGCTTTATTTTTGGCACCAACCCCGACTTGTATCCAACATGGAAGAGTGAGTGGTTTTATGTGTTTCTGGATTCCGAGGAGGGTTGGGACCATTTTTTCAGGCCCGACTTCTCAAAAAGTATAGACGGGTCTTTAAGAGACCTAAAATTGGGGATATATGAGGATGCGGCCATCAAGGCCATTACTGCTGATAACTTACACCATTGCGCTCTCATCCTTTCAGAGGGTAATTTGCAAGGTTTAGGTCTAAGTGACCTTGGTCCCGAGGGTATTTCTTTCCCCTTTTTGTTCCATTTTCTTCATTCCTTATTTGTCCTTCTTCTTATGTGCCTGTATTTGCCTGCAGCTAGGGCAGCTTTGGATACGATCTTCAAGAAGCGGGAGGCCCGTGCTGCCAAGGGCTCTGCTATTGAGACCCACCGCAATAAGCGGGTTAGGATTGGTGACGGCCCTTCAGTTACAGTTCAGGAGGCCGTCCCTACCTTTTTATCCCAGAGGCCTCTTAGCCTTGATGAGGATACGTCTCCTTTCACCGTCACTTGGGGCCTTCAGAGGAGGGACACGGTGGTAGGGAGTTCCGAGGCTGCCGCCGTTTGGTCTGAGAGTGTGATTATACCTCGTGACAGGGCTGAGATTGTAGAGTCTTCTGATGACCTACAGATTGAGCGTCTGGGTGCTCAGGTCGTGGCTTCTGTAAGCCTCTTTCCCCCTCTTTTTTTTATAATCACTTACTGTACTTTGATATGCTCGTGTAGATGAATACCTATCTCCAGGCTGCCGTTCACAATTTGAAGGATGTGAGGACTAGCCTAACTATTGCTGAGAGAGATAGGGATAGGTATCTCAAGGCTTCCGAGGCCAACTTCACTCGTTCCCGTGAGGTAGAGAAGGAGGTGGCGGATGAAAAGGAGAAAGTTCTTAAGGTGGAGCTGGATGCTCAAAGGGCCCGTGCTTAAGTGATAGCTGAGTATAAGGCATCTCAGGACTTTCAGGATGTCCTAAATGCTGAGTACGATGCTAACTTCCCGGAGACCTTTTCTAGCTGTTGGGAGCAGATAATAGAGGAGATTGGGAAGAAGATTCCGGAGGTGACTCTCACCGCCTATCCAGTCCCTGTTATTCCTGGGAAAGAGCCTCTTCTTGATGATATTCCTCTTTCTCCTACTCTTACTACTTCTGCTGAAGCCGCAGCTGTTTCTCCTCGAGATGCTGATCCTGCGCCAGTTCCTTCTTCTGCTGCCAATGAAGGAAACATTGATGATGACTTTTTTAAGGATCTTTTAGTAGTTTGTTTTTCTTGTTTGGCCCATCGTGGCTTTCTATGTATTGACTTAGTCATATTCATAACTTATTACCCTTTGGGGTTTATTATGCTATTTTAAGTTATTTGTTTGCTTTTCTACTATCCTTTTCAAGTACTTGTACTGTTAGCTTGCTAGCCTTTTAAAAGCTATCTCCTATTTTCCTCATACTTGTGCTAAAATAGATAAGCAAACTTAATCATATAATAGTATGAACCAAATAGTTCTATAATAAGATGAACTAAACAATTGTAAAACAAGTTTATGGCAACTCTTGGGATTCATCCCTTATATCACTCCTACAAATAAAGCTAAAATATGTAAATCCTAAGCAATCAAAGCTTCAAGGTGCTTTTTAACCTACTTGTCACCTTGACAAGTGAGAATCATGTTTAATGGCTTTACACATAGTAAACCTTCAGGTTTTGTGCATGCCAAGTTCTCGGGACTTCAACACCATCCATAGTCTCCAGCTTGTAGGTTCCTCTACCCTGAACGCTCTTGACTTTGTACGGCCCTTCCCAATTTGGGGCAAGTTTCCCTTTCTTCCCTACACCAGAAGCTTCCACCTTCCTCAAGACTAGGTCACCCTGTTTGAAGAACCTTTCTTTAACCCTTAGGTTGTAGTAGAACGAAGCCTTTTTCTGATACTCTACTATCTTTGCATGTGCCTTATCTCGCACTTCATCAATTAAGTCCAGAGCCAACCTTTGTCCTTCCTCATTTTCCCCAGCATTGAAAGCTTGAATTCTTGGAGAAGAATGTGATATCTCCACGGGAACAACTGCTTCTGCCCCATATGCCAACATGAAGGGAGTTGCTCCAGTCGTGACTCTATAGGTAGTCCTATAGGCCCATAATATTGGAAGTATCTCATCCACCCAGTTATTCCTTGATTTCTCGACCTTCTTCTTTAGTCCATCCAGGATTATTCGATTCGCTACCTCCGCTTGCCCATTGGCTTGCGGGTGAGCCACAGAGGTGAACCGTAACTCAATTTCATTTTCTTCGCAATACTTCTTGAATTCCTTGTTGTTGAATTGTGTTCCGTTATCGGTGACTAGGATGCGGGGAATTCCATAACGGCACATAATATTTTCCCACAGGAATTGTGCAACCTGCTTAGTTGTGATTTTGGCCAAGGGTTTGGCTTCAATCCACTTGGTGAAATAATCAATGGCTACAATCAGAAACTTCCTTTGTCCTGTGGCTATGGGAAAAGGCCCCAGAATGTCCATTCCCCACATAGCAAAGGGGATGGGCGAGTTGATAGAGGTCAGCATTTCGGGGGGTTGTCTAATAACAGGTGCATGCTTCTGACAGCGATCACACTTCTTCACATATTTTTTGGCGTCAGCCATCATTTCTGGCCAATAAAAGCCTAAACGGGTTATCTTATGAGCCAAGGCTCTGCCCCCCAAGTGTTGTCCACATATGCCTTCATGTACTTCTTCAAGAGCAAAGCGAGCCTCATCAGGCCAAAGACATCTTAAGTAGGGAACCACAAAAGATCTTTTATACAGAATTCCATCTATCAAAGAGTATCTTAGTGCTCGAACAATTAACTTCCGTGCTTCAGTTGCATTGCTTGGCAACCAACCGGTTTGAATGTGAGCCTTAATGGGATCAATCCATGACATCCCCAGGCCTATAGGAGCCACAAGCTTAACATCTATGCTTCGTGTCTTCAGAACACGGAAGTACACACTTCCTGAACTTTCTTCTATCTCAGATGAAGCAAACTTTGACAACGCATCTGCCTTAGCATTCTCTTCCCTTGGAATGTGCTCAACATGGCATTCATTAAATTGGGTCATCACAGCCCTTACTAGGCGGACATACTTAGCCATCGTATCATCCCTTGCCTCAAATTCTCCCTTTACCTGGGATATAATCAGTTTCGAGTCTCCACGGACCTTTAAGTTTTTGACTCTAAGTGTCCCAGCTAGGCCAAGACCAGCTATCAGAGCTTCATATTCTGCCTCATTGTTTGTGGTTGGGAAGTCCAGCTTCATATCATACTCAATTAAGAACCCATCAGGGCTTTGCAAGACCAAACCTGCTCCACTTGAATTCGTTTTTGATGCTCCATCAAAATAGAGAACCCAATATTCTTTCTCCTTATCATCCTTATCATCCTTCTCTTTGTGCCCATTATCGACTTCCTTGTCTTGAAGTACGGTATCTTCCTGCCCCCCGACTTCTTGGTTGGGTATGGTACATTCCACCACGAAGTCAGCTAGTGCCTGGGCTTTTATTGCCGTTCGTGGCTTATTCTTAAGATCGAACTCTCCCAACTCTATTGCCCACTTAATCAATCTCCCACTTGCCTTGGGAATGTGAATGATATTTCTCAGGGGCTGATTCGTTAGCACCTCAATCTGATGAGCCTGAAAGTAAGGACGCAGCTTTCTCGAAGCCATTACCAAGGCTAGAGCAAATTTCTCGATAGTTGAATAATTTAACTCAGCACCATGCAGAATTTTGCTGACATAGTATACGGGTTTCTGGACTTTCAATTCCTCTTTAACCAATACAGCGCTTAAGGCACTTTCTGAAACAGCCAAGTACAAGAATAAAACTTCATTCAAAGCTGGCTTGGCCAACAATGGGGCTTGTGCCATATATTTCTTCAACTCTTCGAAAGCCTTCTGGTTTTCCTCACTCCATACAAAGTCCTTAATATTTTTTAGGGACTTAAAGAATGATAGGCACTTGTCTCCTGACTTGGAGATAAATCGTCCCAGCGCAGCAACCCTTCCTGTGAGCTTCTGAACATCCTTGACAGTTTTTGGTGGTTCCATGTCCAAGATTGCCTTTATTTTATCGGGGTTAGCCTCGATCCCTCTCTTGGAGACCATCAATCCCAAAAATTTTCCAGATCCTACTCCGAAAGCACACTTTGTAGGATTTAACATCATCTTGTGGTACCTCAAGACCTCAAAAGCTTCCCTCAAATGGGTTATATGATCCGTCTTCACTAGACTCTTGACTAACATGTCATCAATATAGACTTCCATAGTCTTACCAATAAGATCCTTAAAAATTTTATTTACCAACCTTTGGTAGGTGGCTCCTGCATTCTTAAGGCCAAATGCCATAACGAGATAACAATAAACACCAAAGTCAGTGATGAATGATACCTTTGGAATGTCATCTTTGCGCATCTTAATCTGATTGTATCCGCTAATCCATCCATGAAACTCAGCATCTCATGCCCAGCAGTGGCATCAATCAAAGTATCAATCCTTGGCAACGGAAAACAGTCTTTAGGGCATGCATCATTCAGATCAGTGAAGTCTATACACATCCTCCACTTCCCATTAGCCTTCTTCACCATTACAGGGTTTGCTAACCATTCCGGAAATTGAATCTCCTCAATGAAACCAGCCTCTAAGAGCTTTTCAACTTCCTGCTTTATAGGCTCTTGTCTTTCCGGGGCAAAGTTTCTTTTCTTTTGTTTCACTGTCTTCCTTCTTGGATCCACGTTTAACTTGTGAGTGATCAGCTTCGGGTCTATGCCTGGCATATCAACTGCTGACCATGCGAACACATCACTATTTTCTTGCAAAAATTTCACCAACTTCCCTCTAAGGGGCTCCTCTAATGTGGCTCCAATGAAAGTCATCTTCTCAGGATTCTTGGGGTCTAAAGGAATCGAAACCAAGTCTTCTGCTGGCTTTCCTCTCTTCTCATCATCTTCTCGGACATCCATATCTTCAATAGGAAGAACCTGCCCCCCAACTCCATCTGCCCTCAATGAGGCCACATAACAGCTTCTAGCCATTTTTTGATCTCCTCTCTCTTCTCCAATCCCATTCCGGGTAGGAAACTTCATAACTGAATGGTAGGAAGAAGGGACTGCCTTGAAGGCATGTATCCATGTTCTTCCCATGATAACATTATAAGTTGAACTAGCCTTTACTACCACGAAATCCAACATCTGCGTTGCTTGCCTAGGTTCCGTACCTATGGTGGTTGGCAACTTGATTATCCCTTCTACAGGACATTCTACTCCAGCAAATCCATATACCGGCATGTCGGTTGGTGTCAACTGGGAGTCGTTATACCCCATCCTTAGAAAGGTGTCGTGGAGCAAGATATCCACAGAAGCACTATTATCCACAAGGACCCTCTTAACCGGGCTATTTCCTATTATCGGTGTTATGACCAGCGGGTCGTCATGAGGAAACTTTACACCCTCTAGGTCAGAATCATCAAAAGCCAATGTTACTTCTGTCCTGGCCCTCTTCGGGGCTTCTCCCACAATATGCATAACCTCTCTAGTATATGCCTTTCTGGAATTTTTGGACAATCCAGCAGCAGTTGGAACTCCAAAGATCGTATTTATCACAGGCCCTCGAGGTCACGACCCTCCAAAGATTGCATTTATAACCGGCCCTCTAGGTTGGGGATTCCGCCCCTGATCGTCTAGGTCCCTCCTACGATCTTCAAAGTTCTTCCTTCCATTATTATTCCTGTCCCCTCCTTCTCCAGTATACTTGTTCAATCTTCCTTTTCGAATCAAAAAATTAATTTCGTCTTTCAATTGCCTACACTCATCGGTGTCATGGCCAACATCTTTGTGAAATCTGCAATATTTGCTCTTATCTAGCTTGGCGGGATCAGCCTTCAAGGGCTTTGGCCAACGAATATCTCTATCTTTCTCAATCTCCATCAAAATCTGGCTTCTAGGAGTATTCAGCTTAGCGTACTCAGTGAACTTTTGCCCAGGTCCTCCCTTCTTGGGGGTTGAATCAGAATTTTGTTCGGTTCTAGGATACTTGTCCTTAGCAATATACTCTAAATCAGTTTTCCGCTTCTTGCCTCCAGTGGGCTCATTACTTACTACGGTCTTCCTCATACTTTCTTCAACCTTGATATACTTCCCTGCCCTCTCTTGGAGCTGCAACATGCTTTCAGGGGGACGTTTGGCCAAGGACATCTTGAAAAACTCATCCCTAATTCCTTGTTGCAGTGCTATCATGGCCACCTTATCATCAAGGTCCGGGACTTTTAAAGCGTCCTTTGTGAAATGATTCAGGTAATCTCTCAAGGATTCCTTAGCTCCCTGCACAATACTCATAAGAGATGCCGAACTTTTCCCATGGACTCTCCGACTGATGAACTGCTTAATAAAAGCCTGACTTAACTCTCTGAATGATCCAATAGAGTTTGGGGGCAAGCGACTGTACCATCTTTGAGCCATACCCGACAGGGTTTGAGGGAAGGCCCGACACTTTATAGCATCATTCACGGGTTACAGCAGCAGTGCATTAGAGAATGTCCTAACATGATTAGCGGGGTCTCCCGTGCCATCATAGGCTTTGATAGTGGGCATCTTGAATTTCCTTGAGATATGGGCATTCATTATCTCTTCTGTGAAAGGCGGAGTTGGATCATCAGGATCTCCAAGGGGAAGGAGATTGCTTGGATCAGTTCTTGGGATGACAGCCCTTCTTCGTACCGGACCATCCAGGTCTATGACAGGAGGAGGATTCCTCCCCCTAGGAGGTATCTGGGGTCTGGTGGCCTGGTGAGCTTCCAAGTCACGCCTCAGCCTTTGGATCTCAGCCTCATGAGCCATGATCCTCTCCTGCACTTCTTGGGGATTCGCCCCTTGGGTGCTTTGAGGGCGTTGCCTTCTATCAGCCATCGGCTCTTTGCCAGGACGCCTCCTTCTTGGGGCCACTTCATCATCTGAAGATTCGGAGTCTCTTTCATCAGTGTAAGGACCAGAAAATTCCCGATCCTCGGGGATAGGAGCCAAACCTCTTATATAGGGGGGTGATTGCCCTCGTGCTTCGCTTCACCCAGCATGTCCACTTCCTCCAACCTCGGGGTAAAGGGGCATCCCATAAGGGGGGTTAGTAGTAACAACAGTTGAATATTCATACCCGACGGGTCGAGAAGTCACAGGTACATGTACTTGTTGAACTTGATGATTCGTACCTTGAATATTCGGGGGAGTCGTCCCTTGTGGCTGAGGTTGAGTTGCCCCCATCTGGGCTTCCCCTTGAGTAGATGCATAAGTTGAGTGGGGAGGAATCTCCACGGTTGATGAGATCACCTGGGTTGTCCCTGATGGTGTTCCTTCCTCCAGAGTTCTAATTGTTCTCCGTGTTCTCGCCATGGTTGTTGTTGTGCTTTCCCACAGACGGCGCCAAATGTTATGGATTAAAAACTAATATATAATTGCTGTATTTATTACTAAGGAACGTGAGCTTCGAGACTCAATTTGGCTGCTCTCGTGTTTCGTAGCTTAACTCTGCCTTTACGAGATGCCCACGTATCTCTGTGAATTAGAGAATCAAGCCAAAAAACGTAGTTCTGATTTGTGGGGTGAGGCCCCTTATATAGGTGTGGGAGTCCTTGAATTGGACTTGGCATAGGAGACTTGGTGGTCAAGTCTCTGAATTAGGAAAGACTTAGGAGTCCTAGGAAGTAGGAAGCTGACTCCTTATCTCATGAGGTTCCTTGGAGGCCAATCTACAAGGATTTATATTCCCACTAGGACTTATCTTAATAGCTGTTTTCCTCCCTTTTTTATTAATTACGAAATTAATAAATAATCAGGGCTTTTGGGCCTTCTTTGTTCCATCAGGCCTGATCTGGTCCATCAGGCCTGATCAATGTGTTGACCTTTTTGGTCTGAATGTCATACATCTTCTTATTGGGCCTAGCAGCCCATACCTTACAATATTTAATTATACAATCAGGATTTATTTATCCCTATCAATACCCCTTTTTCTTATCCTAAAGCTTGACAACTCTGATATATCCTGAGCTAAAGAATCATTTCTTCATACCTTAACACCCATAGTATTCATGAAACTTATCTTCTTGATGATCCAACACCTGTACCTTGACGAGAAACCATTGCTTTAAGCCCAGTTTGGCATTACCCCTTTATATTATCCATTAGCCTCACTAAATTTTCCTGTCCAAGTTCTGACATACGAAAACCTTTTGGTTACCCTAATAGAGTAAAATTTTGTAAATCTTGGCCCTGAGATTTAGTACCATATTTCTCGTGTTTCGAGTTGATCTATATTCCCTTAATAAAAATGTTTACTGTTAAAAGAGATTTTGTTATAATTCGGCATCAGTTTTTGAAATAAATAAAATATGGGTTTTCAGTCCCAAAGGGGGATAAATGTTTTCCTTAAGTAGTGGATCTGGACTGAGACGCGAGTCCTTTCCACACTTATATTAGGCTTAAAAGTTGCCTAGGGATTCCCGTTAATGTTTTAGAACCCAGCGAGGTTCGGGATTACTTCGCGGCTGATCACCGGCTGTAATCCGTAGCGTCATAAAATGATTTTGATTAAGACATGATTTTAACCTTGTTTTGATACAAGCAAAATGATGCCATCTCACACAGTTTTATCTCTCGTTACCATTGGTTATGTCTTTCCATTGTCATTCTTTAATGTATATCTCGATTTATGTTTTGTTTCGTACTGTTAGCACTTGTTGAGCATTTGGCTCACTCCTTGCTTTACCCTGATATTACAGCTAGCAGCTATGGTTAGATTTAAGCAGACTGCCCGTAAGACCTGTGATGTTGATGCTTATGTTTGAGCTCAGGTAGAATAAGTAATAATAGTTTGTGTGAGGACTCGGTACTTTTAATCAGATGTAATAGTTAGTAGTGTTGGGCTGTTCCAAACCCTAAACTGTAAGATCTTGGAGTTGGTTGTGTATTCTTCTTTTAAAATATTGTAATAGTTATATTTAATTTGCTGTTTAAGTTGGGGGCGTGACATCAGTGATACTATAGAAGGGGTTTGAATTAGTATCTATATTCAATACGATTATGAACACAAGTATGTAACAGAAAACAAGTTTATTCAATATAACAAACTCTGTTACAGTAGGTTTAATCTACTCTCTCAGTGATGTATGATATCACTAAGAGCTGCTAGGTTTACAAATAATAATATTCTCGTGAATGATAACACATATAGTGTAAACCCTAAGTTATGTTTATATAGTACACAGTTACAAGATATCTTCTAATTGATATGAAATATATCTCTTCCTAAAATATATCAATCAGATATTATCTTCTGTAGTCCTTTAGTTGTCCAACTCTCAAAGCATATCTTCTTTTGTTGAATCCAGATCTTCTCCTGTAAATCAGCCGCTTTTCATTCCTGAAGTGTATCCGCACTTAAGTCCTGATATAAGTTCTGACGCCTTAAGTTCTGATAACTTACTATCTTCAGTAAGTTTTGATTTCCAGTTAAGTTCTGATATTCTGATAATAAGTTCGGAAACTAAACAAATCAGATTAGACATGACATCACAAATATATCTAACAATCTCTCCCAACTTGTATATTATGAAAAATATACAAGTTAATAGATTTGATGATGTCAAAAACATTTAAGTACAAATGCAATGAGATATTATTTTAAATAGCTAAATACAACTTACAATACATGTAGCTGTACCAATATCACTGGATCAATCTGAATCCAAAGTGATTCCTTGTAAAGTCTGTTACCAGCTTGTCCTCAGCATTTCTCAGAACTTCAAATAACTGTGCTTTGACTTGAATCAGTTCTTTATCTTCATTATCACCAATATGATAAATGGCTGCTCTGAGTGCAGGAATTGATGTTCTTTCAAGTCCATCTCCAAGTCTGATAACTCTGGGATATGAAGAGTCTTCATTGTAGCATAAGCATCTTCCTTTCAGAATTACTTCTACCTTAGCAGAATTCTTCCTCATAGGAATTTCTCTTCCATTATCTTCAAATATCTTTGGAATAAATTATGCAACCCTTGATCCAAAGATTTTGGCTTTATCCCTTATGGTCTTCATCAAGAAATTTGACCATCTTCTGGTAACCTCAGACTTTATCTCCAAAAGATAATGAATGAATTGAAGTTCTTTAAGAGATTTGTTCAGTACATCTGATTCTGACATTCTATATGTTCTTCTATCTTTAAGAAATAGAATCAGCTTTTCCTTGACTTTACTCTTATCATGAGTATCCAGTACCACTTGAGCAGATATAACCTTGTCAAGGTGTTTCTGTGTAACTTCCTCAAGTGGTTTGTCAGTTAATAAATATGGATCTTTGATAGTTACTTCAACTCCTGTTTTGATCTTGGCTTCACTCGATCCTAACCTAGATCTGTCTCTTGCTTCTCTGGCATTCAATCCAACAGTCATGAAATCAGATAGGAGTTGACTTTTCTTAGGATCTGATGGTTTAACATTTTTCCATAGGAGTTTCTTCTTATCAGCAATTGTCATCTTGTCCAAATTAACTTGAGCTCTGTCAGAGGTTGATGTCTTGATGATTTGTTCAGGATTTGCAGATTCTTCTGTAGCTTGCTATTATGAAATATCTTCACTCTAAACAACTTGAGCGATGTTAGAGGTTATCTTAGATTCTTTTATCATCTTATTTCTCTTTAGAGTTTCAACAGTTTCATCTTCAGCAGCTGTATCATCAAAGACTTGAACCATCTTGCACACATGATCCATCAGAATTTGAGGAATCTTCATTTTCTGCTTCTTGACTGTCTCCCCAACTTTTCCTTTTCCCTTGTCTTTGGGATCAGTAGTAGTTTGAGATCTAGTCCTTGATGTAGGAATCTCTGTGGTAGATCTTTCTTTTATCACTATACCTTTCTCCTTAGGTCTGGGAAGCTTCTTTGCGTTAGAAGCTTTAGATTTAGGATTTGTCTTCTCAACAGTAAATCTAGCTTCTTCCTCATTTAGAGTCTCTAAATCCATTCCAGGATTATGCTTGAGAAACAATCTTTTAGAAATTTCTTCATCAAGAGTCTGAATCTTGGGATCCTTATAGTAGACAGTAGTCTCCCTTCCCTTAAGCTTTAGAGTTTGTAAAAACTTCTGAGAGTCTTGACTTCCAGACTGAATCAGAATATCAGAACTTGATATCAGAGTTTGGGCATTCACAGCTTCAGAACTTGTATTCTTCAGTGTAGAAGATTCGCTAGAATCAGAAATTAGTTTCTGCGAAGAAACTTTGCTGCTTTGCTTGCCTTGACTTTGACCTTTGCCCTTGCAAGGGTTTCCCTGGTCATCTTCAGAATTATCCTTTTTCTTCAGTGTTTGGCTTGGTGAGCATTTGGAATTAACTAACTTCTCCCCCTTTTTGGCATCATCTGTCAGGAGTAGAGAAAGAAGGAGTTCCACTGAAGATTGGATTTCATTGAGCTATGTTTGGTAAGAAGCTTGATTCTGCAGTACCTCATCTAGTTGGGCCTGCTGCCTTTCTTGAACAAGCTCAATAGTCTTTACTTTTTCTTGAATTGGTCTGATGAACCTATTCTTATCTAGTTTGAGTATCATGTCCATCTTATCAGCTGTTTCCAGAAGTTTATCAACCTTTTAATGAGTCTTGGAGTGTTGACCTTGAAGTGTTTTAGTACTGAGAGCAGTGACTTTAAGTTGGTGCTTGAAATCAGAACTTTTCAGCAACTCATCAGCTTTTGAAATATGTTCTGACAGAACTTGTGAGCTGGGAATGAAGTCAAGTTCATTCCACTTCTTTGTCCATTCAACTTCTCTAAAGGTCTCCTCCCATGGAACAGGAGAATCTTCTTCAACAAATTTAAGCAGTGCATCTTTGCCAAGAATTAGAGCATTAACTGGAGCACTTGCTGGAGCACTGTCTCCAGAATCTGATCATTAACTGGAGCACTTGCTAGAGCATTAATTGGTGAAGTAGGAATTTCAGCCTGTAGAATTGGTGAAACAGGAGATGTTGGATGTTTTGCTGTGGAGCTTCCAGATAGAGAACAAAAGGTATATTCAACCTGTGAATGTCAATTTCAGGACTTAACCCTGAATCTCCAACTGAGGCAGTTTCTTTGAATGGAGAGATAGGAGGTGTGATCACTGTGTCATGAACAGTGTCTTCAGGTTGAGGTGGAGCTGTCAAAGCTTCAATGACTGTAGGTTCTGATGAGAACAGAGATTCCTGATCCTCTTCCTCAGCATCTTCAGTATCCTCATATTGAATTTGTGCAATATGCACACCTGCTCTAGTCTTCCTTGATCTTCTAGATGGAGGAGTGACTTTATCTGTATCAGAACTTGAAGGTCTTTTCCTTTTCAAAATTCCAGAACCCTCAGCTTCATTCTCTTTCTGAAGAGTTGACTCTTCAGCTTCTAATGTCACAGGTTCTAGTACAGGAACCTGGACTTGTTCATCCTCATCAGATTCATCTCTCAGAATCATCCTTCTTCTTGTCCTTGGTGGAGATTTAGGCACAGAGATAGTTCTTTTAGTTTTAGGCCTAGAGGATGTGTCAGATTTTACAACTGGCACCTTTTGAGAAGTACCAGAGGTTAGTTTGGTTTTGGATTTGAGAGGTGAGGTTCTGATAGTAGGTGTTGATGGTTGTGATTGAGAAGATTGTGTTGGTTGATAGTAGGTTCCGATAGTAGGCTATGGTTGAGTATTGGAAGGCTGGGTTGGTGGAGGTTGAGGAGTAGTAGCCTGTGTAGGTGCAACATCAGGATATATGGTTGTGTATGTTTGAGGATCAGAATTTACTAAGAACTGTTTGACAGATTGAGGAATTTGAAGAGGTCTTAGTATGTCTTTCTTATTATCAGTAGATAACAAGTCTGTGAAACCCCTTTTATGAAGTTTAAAAGGTTGAATCAAGTCACTAAAGGCTTGGGGCTTATCAGAACAACAAAAACTATAAATAAGTTGATGGAATCTAGCAAAGTAAACAATATTTGGGTCCTTATTCAACCTATCCCCAATAAAACCCAAAATAGCAGTAGCATAATTAAAATGAGTTTGATTAAGAAGTGCATACCCTATTTGCTGACTCGGAATCGGAATAACATCAAAGTTTGAGCATTTGTTGGCAAAGGCTCTAGTGATGCAATCGAAAAAGAAGCTCCACTCCCTTCTGATGTATGGCCTCTTCAGTTGTCCCAGCTTGGACAGACTTTTCTCATATCCAAGATTAGCCATCATGCTCTGGAGAAGTGGATCCTCAATCTGAGCATTGAAAGTACAATTTTCTGGCAAATGCAGGGCTTGTCGAACAGTAGACAGGGTAACCAGGTGCTCATCCTCCCCAGTTATGAAAATGATGCTTGGAGACCCATCTTCACCACTATCATCATAGACTACAGTCCTCCAAAACTCCAGAATTTATGTTCCTGAGAGTTCTTGTGGTTGGGTCAAAGCATACCCAATTTCACTGCGAGCCAGAAAATCTTGAATGAAGTGAAGATCTAAAGGAGCATCGTCCTTGCTGAGAATAGACATATAGTTGTTGGGGATGAACTTGGCTCCATTAAAGATAACGTCCTTTGGTGCCATTTCTGTGAGAAATTAAGTGAAATAATGTATGTTCGCAACGTGTTTGATAAAATGCCTATAAGAAAGTCCGTCAGAAAATAGAGAGAAAGAGAGAGAGAGAGAGAGAGTAAAAGAAATAAGAGATAGGATAAGAAAGAAGTTAAAAGATTTGTATAATCTTTTATCTCTAATATTTATACTCTTTCCACTCAACGGCTCTTTTTGGAAGTAAAATTGGCATAATTACACCTGTCATGCAGTAAATAGTCAAGGCAGTCATTAGTGGGCACGTGAAATGTGCAATAATTATTACACACATGCATATGCAAAAACCAACACGCAACCCATTAATCAAACGATTATCACTGTTTTTATCTCACTTAAGTATTTTTTTGAAAATATGACCGTTACAGTAAATACCACAAATAAGTCAAGTAAAAAAATAATGCCACGTAAGCATCAGGATTTGCATCAGAATTTGACTATTATCAGAATTTAACGGTCATCAGAACATGGCTTCTGTACTCAAAAAGTGAATGATTGTTTCTGTGATTCTTCACATAAATACTGACTGGTTTCTTCAGAGTTTAATCATCAGAACAAAATCAGAACTTGTCCTCAGAATTTATGCAAATAATACTTAACTGTTTATCAGAAACAAAGTCAGAACTTGTACTCAAAAAATAATGCATGTTTATCAGAAACTGATTGGTTAGTTTTAAGGACCAGACTTGCTTGGATCCTTTGGCCTTATTAAGTTTGTTAGAATTTGCAGCGGAATTAGTTTCAGAGTTTATGCTAACATGCTTTTTATAAGACTTTATATCAGACTTTGCATCAGAATTTACACTAGAAGTAATTACACTAACTTTCTTTAAAGAAGGTTTTATTTCATAATAATCATAGTACAAACTATGATATTCCTTACAAATATAAATAGAATGTCATAAACTACCATAATGGAAACAAGTATTTTATGGTTTAAATCTAACAGACTGACTCTTAACTCCTGATTTAGAAGGTAAAGAGTTTATATCTTTATTTTTCCTGCAAAAAGAAGCAAGATGGTTAGAGTTTCCATAATTATAGCATTTCTTTCTAGGAGCATTAGGAACAAGCATATAATTTTTACTTTTATTCACACCTTCCTTTCCATTCCTATTTTTCCTAGCTTCCTTTACCTTGTTCACATTTTTAATCTCTTTCAGCTTATACTTAAGCTGCTTCTTTGTCATTAAGCCAATATTTACAGAAGCTGGTTTATCCTGTTTTAATTTGTCAAAAGTTGACTTTTCTTTGACTTCTATTTTAGAGTCTTTCATCTCTTCAGAATCAGACACAACAGTTTTTGTAACAAATTTAACAGGATTTACCTTTGGCTTACTTGGCAAAGTCCCTTTCTCACTTTTGCCATCTTTATAACCTAACCCCTCTTTCCAGTTTCCACTACTTGGAATATTCTGAGTTGATCTACCTGAGTTAGTCCAAGTCCTGATGACTTCTCTTTCTTTTTCTAATTCATTTTTTAGATAATCATTCTGTTTAAGCAATTCATTCTTAACATACACAGAATTATCTCTCTCTGTCTGAATAGTGTTCATCTTGACTAGCTCTTCTTCAAGATAGCTATTTCTGTTTTTGTATTTTAGGTTTTCAGATTTTAATCTTTCATTCTCTAAAGTCTGATTTCTATTGCTAATATAAATGTTTTTCAGAAATAATCTCAACTCAGTAATATCATCTGTATCAAAAGCAAGAGTTGATAGAGGTACCTTTAGTTCAGCAGCATCAGAACTGCTATTAACATTTGCCATTAAGGCATAGTTCACCTCTTCTTCAGATTCTGAAGTGTCTGCCCAGTTTTTCTTCTTTGTGATAAGTGCCTGGCCTTTATCACCTTTTCCTTTCTTGCAATCAGGAGAGATGTGGCCTCTTTCACCACAATTATAGCATTTGACATTTGAGTTATCTCCACTGTCATACTTTCCTCCTTTGCCTTCAGACTTTCTGAACCCTTTCTTGTCAGAACTTCCACCTTTCCTGGAAAACTTCTTACCCTTTCTGAATTTCTTGTAGGCTATCTTTGTGATACCCTTCACCATAAGAGCACACAGTTGCATCATCTCTGCATCAACATCCACTTCAGATAAATTTTCAGGTTCTGAATCATCATCATCATCATCAGAATCTGATGACTCTGAATTAGACTGTATGATGAGAGCCTTTTCTTTTGCCTTCCAAGAGACAATTGGCTTTTCTTCAGCCTTTAAAGCAACTGTCTTAGACGTCCCTCCATGCCTCTTCTTTCTTTGCTCTATCTCAAGTTCATGAGTCTTAAGAATCCCATAGATTTCATTAAGAGACGTATCAGCAAGTTCATAGTTGTCTCTTATTGTAGTAGCTTTCAAATCCCACTTTTCAAGAAGAGCTAGTAGATATTTCATATTTGAATCCTCTGTATCATATTCCTCATCCACTAGCGATAGATCATTTAACAGCTCTTTGAATCTATCATATGTATCAGTTAGTGACTCATCAGATTTTGAGTCAAAGTGCTCATACTCCTGTGTGAGTATTGTCTTCCTGTTCTTTTTGATGGCATTGGTTCCTTGACATCTCACTTCCAATGCATCCCAGATTTCTTTTGCAGTCTTGCATGCAATCACCCTGTTTGATATGACATTGTCAAGTGCACTATGAAGCAAGTGTCTTACGTTTGCATCCTTGCCTAGTGAAGAGATATCTTCAGTGGTGTATTCTCTCTTTTCTTTGGGAATCATCCTCTGTGGCTAATTCCCAACTGCAACAGAAAGCTTTGTGGGCTTGTGTTGACCATCATAAATTCTATCTAAATATTCTGGATCTGTAGCTTCCAGAAACATGGCCATCTTCACACTCCATACAGGGTACTCAGACACCCTGAGCAAAGGAACCCTGATGGTTTCATATCTACTGGTGTTTTGAATGGGTTAAACCTTTGCAGGTTCATGAGGGTCTGGTATTTTTGCTTGTTCAGACATGATTGGTTGTTTTTTTGGATCTTAACTATTTGTAAGCTTAACAGATTGGCTCTGATACCTCTTGTTAGGCCTCAATGATACTATAGAAGGGGGTTGAATATAGTATCTACAATCAATACGATTATGAACACAAGTATGTAATAGAAAACAAGTTTATTCAATATAACAAACTCTGTTACAGTAGGTTTAATCTACTCTCTCGGTGATGTATGATGTCACTAAGAGCTTCTAGGGTTACAAATAATAATATTCTCGTGAATGATAACACATATAGTGTAAACCCTAAGCTGTGTTTATATAGTACACAGTTACAAGATATCTTCTAATTGATATGAAATATATCTCTTCCTAAAATATATCAATCAGATATTATCTTCTGTAGACCTTTAGCTGTCCAACTCTCAAAGCATATCTTCTTTTGTTTAATCCAGATCCTCTCCTGTAAATCAGCCGTTTTTCATTCCTGAAGTGTATCCGTACTTAAGTCCTGATATAAGTTCTAACGCCTTAAGTTCTGATAATTTCCTGTCTTCAGTAAGTTCTAATTTCCAGTTAAGTTCTGATATTTTGATAATAAGTTCTGAAACTAAATAAATCAGATTAGACATGACATCACAAATATATATAACAAGGTCTTTGATAGTTATACATTATTGTGCAAGACATGCCTGTATCATAACAAGACTAAGTCATATTGACAACCCTAAAATTTAGCTGTATGATAGTCTAAATCTATATTTTGTATTGTATTACTTGAGTCTGTAAAAATGTTAAAGATTAGACTGGAGTATTTTTCTATGAACAGTCTCAAGCCTAAGAATAAACTCTAGAAGAAGATCAACAAGATCATGCCTCACAGAATAGGTGAAGAAGCTTGGAGTTGAATAAATCTATTTTAGGAAAAATGTTCTAAATCAAGGTATTTATAAGTCACAGATCAAGTAATATAGAGCAGTCATTCGAGAACTCCAGAATGACTTATCGAGAAGTCCAAATTGGCTTATAAAGAAGTCCTAGAGATATTGACAAGTCAAATGAAGATATGGAGATTGGAGATATCGACAAGTCAATCTCTCATTAGAGATCTCAGAGATATCTACAAGTCAAAATGTATATAGAGATCTCTGAGATATCGAAAAGCCATTTTTAATATAGAGAACTCAAAGATATCGCCAAGTTAAAATGAAGATATGAAGATTGGAGATATCGACAAGTCAATTTCTCATTAGAGATCTCAGAGATATCAACAATTCAAAATACTTATAGAGATCTCAGGGATATCGACAAGTCATTTCTACATGTAGAGTTTTGGAGACCTTGACAAGCCAAGTTCACTTATAGAGAACTCAGAGACCTCAACAAGTCAAAGACACTTATAGAGAACTAAGAGATCTCGATAAGCCATTAAACTTATCAAGATGTCAGTTCTCTATACAACAAACTGGAGATCTCGATATGAACATCAAGTACAAAATGCAGACAAGTTAAATATTCAAGATTATCCATCAACAAATGATCTAATCACTTAGATTAAAAAGTCTACAAAAGCAGCTTGAAGAGTGCAAGACAAGGGCTGAGATTAACTGACAAAGGAAAGTCACAGACCTACACGATTTGCAAAGATTCACTAAGCCAGAAATGGAAAGCTTCAGAGATAACTTAAAGTAGGGTTTAGTACATCTTATTGCATGCTGGGTGAACCTGTGTTTACTAATATATAAAGTAAACACTGGTCCTTTATTTTAGTAGTAACAAACATAACTAGATTTACTTGTAATCTCTTAAGATAGAAACTGAGTTCTTTACTTACAAAAGAACCCATAAATTTGTAGCAAGAAATACTTGATTTTAATACAAAGTTAAGTGAGTTTTGAAAATACTGTGTTTGTTGTGCATGCTTTATTAATTCTGTTAAACATAATATCTCTACAAATTAATTTTCTTTGTTCACCATCCACAATAGATTGAAAAAGGCTAAAATATCCAAAACACATTCACCCCCATGTGTTGTATTCAATATCTAACAAGTGGTATCAGAGCAAAATATGAAAGTAAATAGATCAGGATCTTGGAAGAATGAATACACAAAAGATAAGCAGTATAAAGATACCAGCCTTTGATAAGACTAACTACACATTATGGAAGAAGAAGATGATGTTGTTTCTAAGGATGGCCAATCCCTTGTACATCTAGATTATGAAGAATGGACCTTTCACTCCTATGGAAAGGATTAAAGAATCTACAAATGGAGACATGGTCATCCTAGCTCATTATGATCCTAAAGATCCTTCAAAATACACAGACATTGAGAAAGAAAAAAGGTCTCTCTTGATACTTGGCTACAACTAATTCTGATAGAGTCACTTGACAATGTTATGTACAACAATATTATCAACTGTGACACATCCAAGCAAATATGGGAGAAGATTGAGATATTGTGTGAAGGTGCAGAGGAAGTTAGGTCAAACCAAAGAAGAATACTTGTGTCTCAATATGAGGGTTTATGGTAAAACCAAATGAGAGTGTTACTCATGTGTTTGAAAGATTCAATAAGCTGGTCAATGAGTTGCAGCTTCATGACAAGTACTATAAAGATGAGGAGGTTAACTTGAAGTTCTTTCTCACCCTTTCTGACCATCTTGAATAGAAAATATCAGCCATAAGAGAAGGAAGAGACTTGAGCAGGATAACACTGGAAGTCTTATATGGGATTTTAAAAATATGTGAACTTGAAATGATTCAAAAAAAATCCTTAAGAACTAGTCAAGAGCATATTGTTGATGGAACAAGTGAACTAGTTGTTAATGACAACAATTCATTTGATGATGAACTAGAGAACCAGACTCCAGCTATCTCAAGTATTGGGCAGAAGAACAAGGAACCAATAAAGCAAGTCATTATGGAACTTGAAGAAGATGAGTTTTATACATTGGATGAACTGAATGAGTTAGATCAATCCATGGCTTATCGAGCTAGGTAATTCTCTAATATAAGAGTGGAAAAGCCAAAGTTCTTAAAGAATAAAGGATATAAATTTAACAAGGATAGCAGCTGGAAAGGAAAGGGACAGTACACTCCCGGTGGCAAAAGTGGCTACAAGACTGGATCTTTTGACAAATCAAAAATAAGGTGATTCGATTGTGATGAATTGGGCCATTTTTCTACTAAATGCGGGAAGCCTAAAAAGGTGAAGAAAGATAAAGCCTATCTTGAGTTGGAGGTAAAGTATGAAGCTCTCTTGAAGAAGAAATAGGGTAAAGCTTACATTGTTGAAGGAAAGAGTTGGGATGATTCTTGTTATTCCCAAGGAACTAACAATGAGATTTACAGAAGGGGGGTTGAATGTAAATCTCAAAACTTTTTCAAGTTTTGAGCTGTTTCAAAGGCTAAGTGTTTTGATGAACAGTTGTGTGTGAATTGCTTTGGGCAGATGCAGACATATATATATCTAAAACACAAATGTAAAGAACACAAAGGCTTTAAAAACTTTTCTGGTGGATTTGTTGTTCCACCAGAGATGTGTATTTCAGAAAATCTGTGATTCAAAAGAATTGATCACAGCTGCATCCTAGTACAAACTAGATGATTTTCTCTCTATGTTTTTCTAAACAGCTCTGGAAAATTCATCATCTAATTACTAGCTGCAACTTGGTTTATATATCACCAAGTTTACAAGTGAAGACAAAATTACAAATACAATTAAAAAGATTCTTCACATGTTTCTTCTTCATTTCTCTATTCAATGCAATCTAGGATAATCTGTGAATCTTTGAATACTTCCTTGTTTGCACCAGAATGGAAATGCTGCATTTTCTTGATTCCTCCAAGAGGCTACCACATTCCAATTGTCTCTGTCAACCCATGTGCCTCTGTCAGCTTATGAATTGTCACTGTCAACTGCTATTGAACTGAGCATCCGTTGAAGCTTTCATCCGTTGATGGCTTTATCCGTTGATGCATTAGCAGTTGAAGCTTTATCCGTTGATGCACTCATCCGTTGATGGATGTTATCCGTTGAAGCTTTAGAAACATCCGTCGAAGCTTTGTTTCTCATCCGTTGAAGGCTTTTAATTTATCAGTTGATACTACTTCACTTATACAAAATTACAAGGCATGAAATATTTACAATTAGCCCTCCTATTTGCATATCCTCTAGTAGTCAACATGACTTATAATTTCCCACTATCATCTAATAATTATAACTTAAATACAGAAACTGAAATGTGCTACAATACTAAATTTATTTCTAAGTAAAGCTACTCCATCAACGGATAGCCAGAATGGTCTTATCCGTTGAGGCTACAAACACTAGATTTCTAATTAAGTGTTTTGTTTAACTTATCATCAACCTAATACATATATTCCTAACAATCTCCCCCTATTTATGTCTACTGGAATTGTAGGCATAAATTTGGGTTTAACTTGATGATAACAAAATACTTAACAAATATATGAACTGAAATCAAGTAGAAATTCAAAAGTGCTGCAAAAGTGTATGTACTGAGATAGAATTGAAGAATTACATTGTTTCCAAGGATGCTCCTTTAGGCTGAGCAGATTATTTTCTTTTCCTTTGATCCCTCGTTTTCTTCCCTAGCCTCCTGTCATTTTCCTCTACTTGGAGTTGGAGTTGTCTATAGAATTCAGCTTCATCTTCTTCACTGATGTCCAACTTAGATTGCATGTCCTTGAGAGTTTTATTACTGGCAATTTTAAGCTGGTCTTCAAGTCTGAAAAATCTTCTGACTCCTTTATTGTCTCTGAACTCCATCAACCAATGAGGTGATTTATGAATTGTAATTCCATGCTCAGGTATGAGTAATGTTCTAGGCAAGGAATTAGACTCTCACCCAGTTTTCCTTATGCTGGCAATCTTGTTGAGAATCTCAGTTTTGGCAGTCCTGGTAAAGCCAGAATCCCTTTTGATAGCTGAGTGGACTCTAACCAAGGTAGAATAGCCTTCATTCAGAATTCTTTGAAGAGGCCATGCCATTTCCTCACTTCCTTTATACTTGAACACTAGCCTTTCTGGGAGCTGTTTGTATGTACTTATTCCCCTTACTTCCTCCAGCTCATCCAGATAGAGTTCAATATCTGTAAACTCTTTTATGTCACAAATGTGAACATAATCATCCTTTGAGGCTTGTGGCTTAGGCTTAGGTTTGTATTTCTGAGTGAATTTACTTGAGGTTAGGGGAGGTGTAGATTTGGATTTTCTTTTCAGTTTCTTTGGTGGTGGAGAGGTAGTTAGGAAGGTAGGCAAGTTGATGGTGTCCCAATCAATAGGTTCCTCCTTAGGGATGATTGGTTCACCATGGACATTTATATTAGGATCAGCAATAAAAGGTTCAGGAATGGAAGGTAGTGGTTTAGATTTTGATTGGATTTCTTCAGTGTCATCTCCACTCTTCCTTTTTGCATTGGCCTTCTTTCTGTTCCCTTTCTGCCATTCCTTTCTTTCCTTCATACTCTCTTCAACCACATTCCCCATATCCACATTTTTGCTTTCAATCTTGTCTTCTTCACTCTTGTCTTCAATCTTCTTCTTTTCTTCATCCTGACTTGACTTTAGCTATTTTTCAAGCTTTGCTTGTGCTCTTTTGTCAGCCTTCATCTTTTTAGCTTCTTCCTTTAACCTCATGGTTTCTTCCCTCTTGGCTTTTGAGAATTTCGGATGTCCTTGCATCACACAGATACTCTTTCCCTCTCTATAAATGATAGCCATATTCATTCTTTCCACTACATCATTGGTCTCTTTGTGCTTTATGATGCTACCACCCAAAACTTTGTCTTCATCGGGTTTTGGAAGAGGAAAATCTACTTCTTTTGATTGACTAAAGTTTAGAGGGTTCTTTGTAGAGTCCCTGTTGAATCTAGTGGATGGCTTGAGTACCATAGGTTTCAAATTCCTGAAGGAAGTTTCTCCAACCTTATTCCTCCTTACTGGCTTGTGCTCCATAATGATTTGCTCAACCTTTGTGCTATGTTTCACAGATAATAATTTTGAGGTTGTAGAGCCAAACACCTGTTGCATCCTTTCATCAATTTGTCTCCTTTGCTCTTTCACCTTCATCTCAGCTGCTGCTAGCTGGATTAGATCAATTTCATCAAGCTTTCCTTTGATTTGAAGTGTTGCAGAAGTAGTGATGGCAGGAACTAGCACTTTGGATATTTGAATGTTTGTAGATGGCTCCCCTCCCCCTTCTTTATTCTCCCCCTTTTTGTTATCATCAAGGAGAGGAGTCAAGCCTTGTGCTTTAGCCAGTTGCATGAGTAGACTTTTCTGAGACTGTTGATTTTGAAGAATGGTAACCACAGAGTTTTCAATGACATGAAGTCTGTCCTCCAACTTGGCCAGCCTCTTTTCAGCATCTGATTCTCTCCTTAGTCTCAGTAACAAGTCCTGCATGGTACCATAGGGCATGACTGAATCCAGCTTCTCAGAATTGTAGGACTTTAAGTCAGCTATATCCTTCTCGAGCTCATCCACACTCAGATTTTGCCTTAATTACTGTAGCTTCATGAGATGTAGAGAATCTAGGTGGGCTTGAAGAAGAGCCTTGGTACCAGCATTGGAGGTGTTCTGAATGGCTCTTTGGATTGACATGACTTGTTTGACTAAGGAGACATTGAATTGTCCTGGTGTTGACTCCTTTGTCAATGCCCATTCAGGTAAGTCTGGAATAGAACTTGGGCCTTCATCTCCCCCTAAGTTCATGCTTCCATCAAATGAAACAGAGTCATCATCATTAGAATTTACTCCAAATTCTTCAGATGGCTTACCAGCTGTAGAAGGCATCAAATTGACAGCAGCTTTATCCCTTTGTAGAGATTCTGAAGTATGCACTAGGTTTAAAGTCTTTTCTGCCTCCTCATTGCCCTGAGTAGCCAACAATTGATAGGCTGACATAGGATGAGTAAAAGTGTCAACATCCAAGGAAATGTTATCAATTATAACTTTGTAATGTTGTTGAAATTGTCTTTCCTTTTCAGCATCATCCACAATCATTGACTCATTGGCAATGGCTGGATCCACCCTTATACCTTCTGTACCTGCTTTTCTCTCAATTTCTCTCTTTTCTTGCATCAGGGGCTCCCCCTGGCTCACACTCCTCACACCCTCACCCTCACCTACTAAGGTGGCACTCCTCTCACTTTCTTTTTCCATGCTGGAAGAAATAGCATGCATATTTAGACTCTCAAGCTCTCCTTTTTCCTGGGAGCAACCCAGCCTCTCACTCAAATTTTCACTCCCTTCCCTCAATCCTAGAAGTGATTGTACAGTAACCATGTCTTCTACACTTGGAATTGATTCAGTTATTTGTGTAGAGACTATCAACGGATAGGGAGTATCCGTTGAAGTAGGAACCGATGGTATCAACAGAAAACTGCTGTTAAGCTTATCCGTCGAAGAACAACCACTTGTCAACGGATGAGAAATATCCGTTGAAGAAGGAAAAGAAGTAGAAATTGAAAGTGACATGATTGTTGAATCTGTGTAGATTGATTTTAATTTAGGGGACACAGATTCTTCAACCAAATCTGAAAGAATTGGCTGATGATCCAACAAATCATCTAAAAGATGATGATCACCAGTATTTGAGTGGGGCTCCTCCCTGAGTTGTAAAGAGGGAGAATCAGGAATTGATGTGAATATCATGTCCACACCAGAGATGGTGATGGAGAATTCGGTGATTGATGTGTGTCAATTTTGAGAGAATGGGGTTGTGACTCCACATTTGTTGGAGTCACATCAAGCTGAATTTGAGAAGGCATAGATACAGGTGGGTGTATCTGTGCAGTGTATGCACCCTGTGTGGAAACTGAGGTTTTGATCCTCTTTCTTCTTGTAAAGGCTTTTACAGGTGAGTGTGTGGCTTCAGTGTCCCTCCCTCTTTTGTTCTGTGTCCCTTTGGGGACTATTTTCAATAGCTTTACCTTTTTGGGAGGATGCAACTAGGGATGAGTTTGAATCCTTTTCAACCACCCCAGTCTTTTGAGAAACTGTGGCTTGGCTAGCTGGGGTACCACTCACCTCTCCTACCTTATCCTGGGGGGTTTCTTGATGTTCACCCCTCCCCTCACCACTCACACCCTGTTCACTCCCCTCAGGGTTATGGTAGTTGTTACAACTATTGTCTTTTGAGAAACAACAGAGGTGGCTTTCTTTGACTTTGGTCTTGAAACTTTAGGTTTAGCGGCTTTGGTAGGAATCTGTTGGGACGACACAGATTCCATGGCCACACTTGAAGGCAAAGAAATAATGGGGTTGGAAGTAGTAGGAGTTGAAGAAGTATTTACCTCACTTACCTGATGTGCATTCATTATTGGTAAATATACCAATGACACCTGATTGTTGAGGTTAATTCTCAAAAGGCTTGCAAGGACCCTTTTCTCTTGTGCCCAGCATTTGAGTTTATTACTCTCATTGGTTATGACCAAACCTTCAGCAACATGGTTAGCCAATAACATAAAGAATCTAGCATAGTAGATGTTATGAGGTCTATTAGCTTTGTTACCTAACCTGGTACCCAATTCTAGCATGACATAGTTGCTAAAATTAAAAAACCTATCAGAAACTAGCATATAGAGCATATTAACTAGAGATGAAGTTATTGCATCAAAATTACTAATTTTCCCAGAGAAAACCTTGATAAAGGCATCACCAAGAAAACTCCATTCTTTCCTAAGGCCTTTTCTTCTAATATTCCCTAAACTAGCAGAATCAAAAGAATAGCCTATGGAATCTAACATGCTAGATACATCATTATCAGTGTGTGGTGTCATGGCATTGTTCTCAGGTAGTTTGAAATAGGACTGTATATCATCACAGTTAATACAATAATCTTTACCTTTGAGAGTGAAAGAGATGGTCATATCAGTGGGGTTGAACTCTGCAGTTGTCCAAATCTCCTCAATTATCTCACAGTAAATAGTTGGGGCTTCCAGCATTGCATAGCTTAGTTTGCAGTTTTTGATGAAGTCCATCATCTTGTGATAATCTGAGTGGGCTTCATTCTTTTCCACCAAAGCTACGAAATTGTTTTTCTCATAGACAAATCCAGACTGGGACATTATCTTTACTACTGGTGCCATTGTAGTGGGTAGAGGTTGCAGAGAAAAGTTGAGAGTTTTGGGAGAGAAAGGGAGTAAAAGCTTTTGAAAAATTGCAAGAAAGCGTAAAGGAAAAATAAAAATTCAAGGGCTTTTATACTTTCTCAAATTAAAATGTAAGGAGAATGATTAAACAATATTTTTCAGTAAATTACAGCCGTTTGAGAATAAAGAAAACTGTATGAATTCTAAAAACTGCCTTTAATACAGATACATACAACTGTGTATATATATATGTATCAACAGTTAAGTAAAAGAATTAAAGGTTGTGACTTACTTAAAACAACTGATGTGACACTTCAACGGATGAGGTAAATAGTTATCCATTGAAGATTAACACAGTTTTATCCGTTGGAGGATAAAATTACCAGAAATGTATTTGTCTTTCAACGGAAAGTGAACATCCGTTGATAGAACAATTTTGGCTTTCAACGGATAGGGAATATCCATTGATAGAATAAACTTTACTTAAATCCAACCTTGTTCTTGCAACAAATTTATTTCAGGCTTCAAAAAAAATTATAATGAGGACATGAATTTATGAATAATTAAGCATACCTAGCTCACTTACTAATCTTGTGAATGTTAATTCATCAAGTGGCTTGGTAAATATGTCTGCAATCTGCTTTTCACTTGGAACAAAATGAAGTTCCATTGTACCATTCATCACATGTTCCCTTATGAAGTGGTACTTAATGTCAATGTGCTTGGTTCTTGAGTGCTGCACTAGATTTTCAGTAATGGCAATGGCACTTGTGTTGTCACAGAATATAGGAATTTTGTCAACAGTTAGCCCATAGTCAAATAGTTGATTCCTCATCCACAGTATCTGTGCACAGCAACTACCAGCAGCAATGTACTCAGCTTCAGCTGTTGATGTAGAAACAAAATTTTTCTTCTTGCTGAACCATGACACAAGCTTATTCCCTAGAAATTGACAGGTGCCAGTTGTACTTTTCCTGTCTATTTTGCAACCTGCATAATCTGCATCTGAGTAGCCAATTAGATCAAAACCAGACTCTCTAGGGTACCAAATTCCTAGATTTGGAGTCCCTTTGAGATATCTGAAAATTCTTTTAATAGCCACTAAGTGAGATTCTTTAGGGTTAGCTTGAAATCTAGCACAGAGACATGTAGAAAACATTATATCAGGTCTACTAGCAGATAAATATAGAAGTGAGCCAACCATGCCTCTATAATTTGTAGTATCCACAGACTTTTCAGCCTTGTATAATTCAAGCTTGGTGGCAGTGGCCATGAGAGTTTTTGCAGATGAACAATCCATTAAGTCAAACTTCTTTAAAAGATCGTAAATATATTTAGTTTGACTAATGAAAATTCCACCACTAACTTGTTTAACTTGTAAACCAAGAAAATAAGTTAGCTCTCCCATCATGCTCATTTCATATTTACTTTGCATTAACTTAGCAAACTTTTTACAAAGCTTATCATCTGTAGATCCAAATATAATATCATCTACATAGATTTGAACAAGTATTGTAGAGCCATTAACATTTCTAAAGAAAAGAGTTTTGTCAACAGTACCTCTTGTGAAGTAATTATCTAGAAGAAATTTTGACAAAGTCTCATACCAGGCTCTAGGTGCTTGCTTTAGTCCATAGAGTGCTTTCAACAGATAATACACAAAGTCTGGAAAATTTGGATCTTCAAATCCTGGAGGTTGGCTTACATAAACTTCTTCCTCCAATTCTCCATTCAGAAATGCACTCTTGACATCCATTTGATCGACTTTAATATTGGCATAGGCTGCATAGGCTAGAACGATTCTGATGGCTTCAAGTCTTGCAACTGGAGCAAATGTCTCATCAAAATTTATTCCCTCTTGTTGAGAATAGCCCTTGGCAACCAATCTGGCTTTATTCCTTATGACAATGCCATTTTCATCCATCTTGTTCCTGAATACCCATTTTGTGTTAATAAAGCTCTTGTTCTTTGGCTTGGGTACCAGCTTCCATACCTTGTTCCTCTCAAATTGGTTTAGCTCCTCTTGCATTGCTAAAATCCAATCTGGATCCAATAGAGATTCTTCCACTTTCTTAGGTTCCTCCTGTGATAGAAAACTACTGTATAGACATTCATCTTGAGTAGCCCTTCTAGTCTGCACCTTAGATGTTGCATCACCAATGATCAATTAAAAAGGATGATTCTTGGTCCATTTCCTTTGAGGTGGTAGATTAGCTCTAGATGAGGTTGCCTCAGTATTGTCATGATGTGAGATAGAGTGTTGATTGGTTGAAACTCCCCCTGAGTTACTGATCCTTTGAAAGGAACTACGAGTTCTATCAACTGATGAAGTGAATTGATTATCCGTTGATAGACTATGATCAACGGATGCTTCATTATGTACTTCAACGGATGATGCACTTTGTCTTTCAATGGGTGCTGCATTACTTCTATCAACGGATGCTGAATTATGACTTTCAACTGATGCAGTATTTTGTACATTATCCAAAGGCAGATTTTGAATTCTTTTCGAGGTGCCTTTTCCATCATTCTCATCTTCACTATCATCACAGTATATCTCAATGTCAAATTTGAGTCCTTCATGATGTCCCTCATCTGTTAGTCCATCAATATTTTTATCATCAAACGCAACATGCACAGATTCCATAACAATGTTGGTTCTTAGATTGTAGACCCTATATGATTTTCCAGCAGAATAACCAACAAATATTCCTTCATCAGCCTTTGCATCAAACTTCCCTTTGTGATCAGGTTGATTCCTTAGAATGTAGCATTTGCAACCAAAGACATGAAGAAAGTTTAAAGTTGGTTTTCTTTTCTTGAAAAATTGATAGGGAGTCATGCCTTTTGCCTGATTGATTAGAGAAATATTATGAGTGTAACATGCACAGTTAACAGCCTCAGCCCAAAAATATGTTGGGAGCTTTGACTCTTCAAGCATTGTTCTTGCAGCTTCAATTAGTGATCTGTTCTTCCTTTCCACCACACCATTTTGTTGTGGAGTCCTTGGAGCTGAGAACTCATGCATGATCCCTTTTTCTTCATAGAACAACGTCATGGTAGAATTCCTAAACTCAGTTCCATTGTCACTCCTGATATTCCTTACTTTGAAATCTGGATGATTGTTGACTTGCTTGATGTGATTGATAATGATTTCACTAGCTTCATCCTTTGATCCAAGAAAGTAGGTCCATGAAAACTTTGAGAAGTCATCTACAATCACTAGGCAATATCTTTTCCTTGAAATTGACAATACATTGACTGGTCCAAAACGATCCATGTGTAGCAGTTGTAATGGTTCATCAATTGTTGATTCAAGCTTCTTACTGAATGATGCTCTCTTTTGCTTTCCTTTCTAACAAGCATCACACAGTCCATCCCTTGAGAATTCCACTAGAGGCATTCCTCTAACTAAGTCCTTTTTTACTAGATCATTCATTGTCTTGAAATTCAAATGGGACAGTTTCTTGTGCCATAGCCAACATTCATCTGGACTTGCTTTGCTGTAAAGATAAGTAATTGATTCTGCATCTGTAGAGTTGAAGTCAGCCAAGTACACATTCCCTTTTCTAACTCCAGTTAGAACCACTTTGTTGTCCTTCTTACTTGTGACAACACATGCTTCAGAATTGAAGGAAATAGTATTCCCTCTGTCACATAGTTGACTGATGCTCAATAGATTGTGTTTGAGACCATCAACTAATGCAACTTCATCAATGATGACATTTTCTTTTGAAATCAAGCCATATTCCATAGTGAACCCTTTGTTGTCATCTCCAAAGGTTATGCTAAGGCCAGCTCTCTCCTTGAACTCTGTAAGCAGGGTGAAATCTCCTGTCATGTGCCTTGAACAACCACTGTCCAAGTACCATAGATTCCTTCTTTTTCCCTGCACACAACAAAATCAAATCAAGTTAATTTTGGTACCCAAGTTTCCTTGGGTCCAGCCTTGTTAGTCTTTTTCCTAGACTTCATACCTCCTGTATCTTTTGACTTAGGTAACTTTGGGTCAACCTTGGTTTCAGATGTAGTTGGTTGAAGTGTAGGGTTAGTCACAGAATCATTTAGCACATTTGGTTGAATTTGATAAGGCATAGATTGTGCAAACACATTATTCCACATAGGCATGTTGTATGGCATTTGAGGCATACTGAATGCAGCAAAATAAGGATTATTAACATATGGCATGTTTGCAAAATGTGCATGAGGATTCTGTTGAGACATAACAGGCATAGCATACAGAGGTCACATAGACATGTTAGGCATAGAAGGAGTTAAAGGCATGGGAGCATTCTTAACAGACTTGCAGTTAGCAGATAGATGATTAACATTTTTACAATGCACACAACTTTTTCTAGGAGCATACTTATCAGGTGTGTAATTGTTGTGTTTGTTAATCCCTACCTTCCCATTTCTGTTAGATTTCCTTTTAGTTTCCTTTTTATCCTCAACCATCTTAAGCCTATTTTTCAACTGATCTAAAGTCATGTGTCCTATATTCACCAGACTAGCATCTTTGGATGTGCTAGCTTCTTCTTTGACAAAGTTCTTGGAAGTTGAACCAAACTTCTTATTGAGATTTTTCAAATTGTTCTTTTTAGAATCACTTGCCTGTTTTGATTGATGAGCCTTCAACGGATGCTCCTTTTCTTCCTTCAACGAATAACTTTCATCATCCGTTGATTCCACATCCGTTGACAATCCATCAATTAATTCTACTTCCTTTTTGTTTTTCTTCCAGGCATTCTCATAGAGTGATTCAATTCCCTGAACCTTGACAATCTGAGCACTAACATCCCTAGATGTTTTCCAGGCCTTGATTACATCTTGTTCACGTTCTAATTATTTAGAAAGAATTTCTACTTTCTTAACAGATTCTTCTAGTTCACTCTCAACAGATAAGCATTTGATTTTAATCTTTTCAAGCTCAATTACCTTACCTTCTAACACAGCATTCCTATCACTTAAAAATAAATTATTTTCTTTAATTCTTGTGTTTTCTTTAGCTAGTGATTTAAGGGAAACACGCAAATGATATAATTCATTGGACATATCATTTATAGCTTCATTGCATTCAATCTTAGAAAGCTGAGAGAGGTCAGTAGTAATTACCTGGTTGCTTGATGAACTAGTTTCATTTTCATCAGAATTAGCCATCAGGGCTAGGTTGACATATTCCATATCATCATCTTCATTGGCTCCATCCACTGCCCAGTCATCCTGAATCAGAAAAGCTCTTTCCTTTTGTTTGAGCAAATCAAAATATTTCTTTTTGTAATCCACTTGCTCAAATTTCTTCTTATCAGAGGTTGGCTTTCTGCATTCATTTACAAAGTGTCCACTTATGCTACAGTTATAACATTTGAACTTAGATTTGTCCACCATGTTCTTGTTTGACTTAGTGAATTTAGCATTTTTCTTGAATTTCATCTTTGCAAACCTCCTGGACAGAAAAGCCAGATGTTCATCAACATCATCAGAGTCATCTTGACTGGAACTATCTTCAACCTCAACAACTTGCTCCTTTCCCTTGCTTGATTCTGATTTGCTTGTGCCAATTTTGAGACTTGGCATTGTCTTTTCTTCATTCCTGGCTTCAGTCTTCTCATTGTCAGCTACAAGTGCAACTGAACCACCTTTTCTCTTTCCCTTTTCCAACAGCTCATCTTGCTCCATCTCAAGTTCATAGGTCTTCAAAATTCCATATAATCTTTCAAGTGTGAAGTCCTTATAATCTTGAGAATTCCTTAATGAAACAGTCATAGGCTTCCATTCCTTTGGTAGAGACCTCAGAAATTTTAAGTTGGAATCCTTGACTTGGTACATTCTGCCATACAGCTTCAATCCATTCAACAGTTTCTGAAATATATTGAAGGTATCATTCAGTGATTCTCCTTCTTCAATATGAAAGTATTCATAATGTTGAATGAGAAGCTGCATTTTGTTTTCTCTGACTTGTTCAGTACCTTCACAGATAAGTTGCACAGTATCCCAATTTTCCTTAGCAGTTTGGCTATTAATGACATTATCAAACATATCTTGATCTAGGCCATTAAACAGAATGTTCATGGCTTTCTTGTCCTTGTGAACCTCTTCAATATCTTCATCAGTCCATTCTGCTTTTGGCTTGGGAATAGACTGTCCAATAGTAACTGTGGCAGTTACAGCTGTGGCTACCTTGTGAGGGATGTGAGGACCATTTTCAATGCAGTTGATGTAGCTTTCATCTTGAGAACGAAGATGTAGATGCATCTTCACTTTCCAGTAATGATAATTATCTCTTTCCAGGATTGGAATCTTACACCAATATCCTTCTTACTCATGATGTTAGTAGAATAGATCTTTAAACTCTTTGTAAGTTAAGAGCTTGCTCTAATACCAATTGTTATTCCCAAGTAACTAACAATGAGATTTACAGAAGGGTAGTTGAATGTAAATCTCAAAACTTTTTCAAGTTTTGAGCAGTTTCAAAGGCTAAGTGTTTTGATGAAGAGTTGTGTGTGAATTGCTTTGGGCAGGTGCAGACAGATATATATTCAAAACACAAATGTGAAGAACACAAAGGCTTTAAAAACTTTTCTGGTGGATTTGTTGTTTCACCAAATATGTGTATTTTAGAAAATCTGTGATTCAAAAGAATTGATCACAGCTGCGTCCTAGTACAGACTAGATGATTTTCTCTCTATGTTTTTCTAAACAGCTCTGAAAAATTCACCATCTAATTACTAGCTACAACTTGGTTTATATATCACCAAGTTTACAAGTGAAGACAAAAGTACAAATACAATTAAAAATATTCTTCACATGTTTCTTCTTCATTTCTCTATCTAATGCAATCTAGGATAATCTGTGAATCTTTGAATACTTCCTTATTTGCACCAGAATGGAAATGCTGCATTTTCTTGATTCCTCCAAGAGGCTACCACATTCCAATTGTCTCTGTCAACCCATGTGCCTCTGTCAGCTTATGAATTGTCACTGTCAACTGCTATTGAACTGAGCATCCGTTGAAGCTTTCATCCGTTGATGGCTTTATCCGTTGATACATTAGCAGTTGAAGCTTTATCCGTTGATGCACTCATCCGTTGATGGATGTTATCCGTTGAAGCTTTAGAGACATCCGTTGAAGCTTTGTTTCTCATCCGTTGAAGGCCTTTAATTTATCAATTGATACTACTTCACTTATACAAAATTACAAGGCATGAAATATTTACAATTAGCCCTCCTATTTGCATATCCATTAGTAGTCAACATGACTTATATTTTGCCACAATCATCTAAGAATTATAACTTAAATACAGAAACTGAAATGTGCTACAATACTAAACTTATTTCTAAGTAAAGTTACTCTATCAACGGATAGCCAGAATGGTCTTATCCGTTGAGGCTACAAACACTAGATTTCTACTTAAGTGTTTTGTTTAACTTATCATCAAACTAATACACATATTCCTAACAATTCTGATAATGATGAAGATGAGGAGGTTGGAAATTATGCACTCATGGCCTTGGAGCAAGGAGAGTCATCCTCATCAAAAATAGAGGTACCAACTAGCATGGTGGCAGCTATTGAGGAGGTTAGTAGGCTGTTAAAAGCTAATGAGAAGATTGAGGTTGAGAAGCAAAATTTGGAACTGCAGCTTGTTGAGCTTGAGACTGACAAGCAGGAAAATGAATATCTAAAGAACAAGCTGAAGTGTGCTAGTGAGATAGAAGTTGTGTTGAGGGAAAAGATAGAAAAGAATGAGGCGAAACTAAAATCATTCAGGAATGCTTCTCAATTATTGGGTCAGTACCATGAGAAGAATAAGCCGTGTGCTAATATAGCCATTGGCCTTGACTATGATGCCTTAAACAACAACAAAAATAATGAAGGTGAGAAGGGCAAAATAACTGTAAATGAAAATGTCCCAGCTATGCTGAGAAAGGTTGATTCACCCTTGTTCAAGGCATGTGAAGCGAGTTTTAGTGTAGAGGAGTTGGTGATAAAGCAAGAACTTGCTGATGAGGACAATTAGAAGAAATGCACAGAAACAACTACAACTCTTAAAACTGAGTAGAAGCACATGGTAGATCAAACCCCCAAGAAGCCAATCAAGGAGGTTAAGACTGAGAATGCAGGAAATGAGAAGAAAAACAGAAATGGGAAGATTGGGATAAATAAGAGCAATAACTTTGCATTTGTTGCAGATGCTCCTAGAAAATAGTGTCAGAAATATGGCTCTACAAATCATCTAACTCACCTTTGTAAAAAGACTATTAGTGAGTCAAGATTGGGAGAATGCAAATATTATAAAGCAAAGACTGAAGATCCCTATTCCTTCTGTGACAGGTTTGATTGCATTTCTTGCAACATGAAAGTGATGACAAGTTGCCACAAGCTGAAAGTAGACCTCAAAGAAGTCAAGATTGCGTCTGTAGCTATAGGAAACATGCAAGTCAATCAACAAACACCATTCTTTCTGAATCAACTCATTCTAATTCTGTTAACAAGAAGAAAGTACCCAATATTGCTTGGGTAGATAAACACACTTAATTCTCATTGTGTGCAGGGCAAAATGAAGAAAGTCATATGGATCATAGACAGTGGATGCTCAACACATATGACAGGTAATAAGGCCCTTATATCACAGTTTGAGGAGATGCTGGCTCATTAGTGACTTTTGAAGACAACAACAAATGTTTTACAATGGGTTATGGCAAGTTAATTTCTGGAAATGTTATCATTGAAGATGTAGAGCTAGTTGCTGGTTTAGAAGTGAATCTCCTAAGTGTCAGTCAATTCACAGATAGAGGATTCAATGTTACATTTGACAAAGGAGAATGCTTAATCATCAGCAAAAAGACTAGTAAAGTTGCTCTGAAAGGAGTAAGAAAGGGAAGCATGTTTGTTGCAGATTTACACTCAGAAAATAAGGAAGGAATTTGTTGCTTCTACACCAAGGCATCTGTAGAGCAAAGAATTATGTGGCATAAAAAGCCCTCTCACCTAAATTATAAGGCAATCAACACCCTGGTAAAAAAGGAGTTAGTGAGAGACATGACAAATCTGAAGTTTGCTCAAAATAAAGTTTGTGAGGCTTGTCAAAAAGGCAAAATAAAGAAGTCAAGTCACAAGAGTAAAACTGTGAATTCCATAAGTGCACCTTTGCAACTTATTCACATGGACTTATTTGGACCAGTTAATGTTTTATCAATTTCAAGGAAGAAATATGCACTTATGATGGTGGATGACTACTCAAGATACACATGGGTAGAATTTATGCATTCTAAGGATGAAACTCCACACATCATAATTAAACACATCAAGATGATTGAGAATCAGGCTGAAGATCAAATTTGTGTGAAAAGGTTGAGGAGTGACAATGACACAAAATTCAGAAATACAACTTTAACTAAATTCTGCAAAGACAAGGGAATTGTTCAAGAATTCTCAGCTACTAGAACACCTCAGCAAAATGGGGTAGTTAAGAGAAAGAATGGAACACTAGTAGAGGCTGCTAGAACAATGTTGTATGATACTAAACTGTCAACAAGTTTTTGGGAAGAAGTTGTCAACACTGCATGTTATACTCAAAACAGATATCTCATTAACAAGAATCTTGACAAATCACCCTACTCAATCTTATCTAAAAGAAATCCAACTGTGAAGCATTTTCATGTGTTTGGAAGTAAGTGCTATGTTTTAAAAGACAACTCTGAATATGTGGGAAAATTTGGCTCTAAGGTTTTTGAAGCAATTTTTTTGGGATATTCATTGGAAGGAACTGACTACAAAGTCTATGTGCTTGAACAAAAGAAAATTATAGAAAGCACATATGTGACTTTTGATGATGACAAGTGTCCAGGCTTGGAATGCCTTGATGATAATGAAGCTGAAGCCCTTAAATTTCAAAATCTCAACATTGATAGTGATTCTGAAGATGGAGTTGAAGTCAACATAAGCAACAAAATGGATGAAAAGTCAACTGAACAAGTAAATCATGAGAATGGAAGCTCATCTCAAACAACTGAATTTGATAGCAGAAACTCAAGGGGAGAAAGAGGAGAAAGTTCTGCAAGTCATGCCAAGGATGAAGAAGATGCAGAAAACTCAAGTCAACAAACTCACACAAGGAAATGGGATAGAAGTCACACAATAAAAGCAATTATTGGTGATCCAAATGCTGGAGTGAGGACTAGAAGTGCAACTGTAAATGAATGTCTACATGCATGCTTTCTGTCACAAGTCGAGCCTAAGAAAACTGAGGAAGCTCTACTTGATCCTAATTGGATATCTGCTTTGCAAGAGGAGCTAAATTAGTTTGAAAGGAACAAAGTTTGGAAGTTGGTTCCTCCACCAAAGAACAGAAGTATAATTGGAACAAATGAGTGTTCAGGAACAAAATGGATGAAAATGGGATTGTGAGAAGAAACAAAGCAAGGTTGGTTGCAAAAGGCTACTCACAGGAAGAAGGAATTGATTATGATGAAAATTTTGCTCCAATTGCAAGACTTGAAGCAGTAAGAATCTTTATTGCATTTGCTGCACATTCAAACTTTAAGGTGTATCAAATGGATGTAAAGAGTGCATTCCTAAATGGTGAGCTAGAAGAAGAAGTTTATGTGCAACAGCCACCTGACTTTGAAGATCCTGAATTTCCAGATTTTATCTACCAACTTCTAAAGGATCTCTATGTACTAAAGCAAGCACCTAGAGCATGGTATGACACACTATCAGATTTTTTGATTAAACATGGATTCACTAGAGGAACAATTGATAAGACTCTCCTCTAAAAGCAATATGGTGGTGATATGATCTTAGTTCAGATCTATGTGGATGATATCATTTTTGGTTCTACTAATGAAAAGCTATGTCAAAGATTCTCAAAATAGATGCAAAGTGAATATGAAATGAGTATGATGAGATAGTTGAGTTAGTTTCTTGGACTCCAAGTTAGTCAAAGAAGTGATGGAATCTTTGATCAGCCAAACTAAGTATGTTAAAGATTTATTGAAGAAGTTTGGTATGGTTGATTGTTCACCTGCATCAACACCTATGCCTACAGCTACAAAGTTGGATGAAGATAAGAAAGGAAAAAGTGTAGCCATTTCAGGTTATAGAGGAGTGATTGGATATTTACTGTATTTGACTGCTAGTAGACCAGAAATTATGTTTGCAACATGTCTGTGTACTAGATTTCAAGCCAATCCAAAAGAATCACATTTGATGGATGTGAAGAGAATTTTTTGATACTTAAAGGGGACTCCAAACTTGGGATTATGGTATCCTAAGGGAACAGGATTTGAAGCTATTGGATACACAGATATAGATTTTGCTGGATGCAGGGTTGACAGAAAGAGCACTAGTTGAAGCTGTCAATTTCTTGGACAAAGACTTGTATCCTAGTATAGCAAGAAACAACAATCTGTGTCAACTTCCACAGCTGAGGCTGAATATATAGCTGTTGGAAGTTGTTGTTCTCAAGTGCTTTGGATTAGAAATTAGCTAATGGAATATGGCCTAGTGTTATACAAAATTCCAATTATGTGTGACACTACTAGTGCTATATCTATTATTGCTAATTCAGTTAATCATTCTAGAATAAAGCACATTGATGTAAGGTACCATTTTATTAGAGAACATGTTGTAAATGGTACCATTGAGCTCATTTTTGTTCCAACAGAAAAACAGTTAGCTGATATTTTTACTAAACCTTTGGATGAAGCAACCTTCACTAGACTTGTAGGTGAAATTGGAATGCTAAATTCTTCATCCTAAAGGCAAAAACTCAGCTAATATTTTGTAGCAGATTAATTTCTCATAAATCAAACTTAATTTGATTTAATTAGAAATTAACTGGAATATGAGTTATAAATATTTCAGAAATCTCTATATATTTATTTTTCAAAATTCAAAATTTAGCTTGGAATTGTTCAATTCTGAGAAAACTGTCAATGATAATTTACATTTCCAATATGTAAATTAGCATAAGACAGAATCAAAAGAACAAAAGTATATAGAGAACCGAGTTCTCGATAAGTCTAACTGACTTCTCGATAAGTCATTTTAATACTTCTCGAGTGAGTTCTCGATAAGTCATTTCACGGACTTCTCGACAAGCATTATTATGACTTCTCGATAAGTCATTGTAGAGATCTCGATAAGTGATAACTTACACAGTTCTCTACAACTATGAATTTTAGACTTATGAACAACTTAGAACTAAGATAATTTAATTAATAAATTATTTTGCTAAAATACTTTTGGTAAAATCATTCTAATTTTATATTGATTTGTTCAGATAAAAATTGGAAAAATTCAGTCCATTCAGGACAAACTGGGTATTTATTTGACATCTCGATAAGTCATTTTCTAGTTCTCAATAAGAGTCAAGAAAATGATATATCGATATGTATCTATTCTCATAAATATGACTCTTGATAAGCAAATTCCAAACGTTTATTTTGAGTTGTTGATAAGTAATTTACCTTTTACTATAAATCCCCGGACATCTCGACATACACCTCTTTACGCCTTCGAGATCTCTAAGTGACCTAATTTTTCCAAATCCAAACCATTTTCTCTCATTTCAAGCTCTTTCTCTCTAATTTTTCTTACCCACTCACATTCAAACACTTCAAATGGCATCAAACACAGTTACACCTTTTATCCCAAAAGAAGGAACCAACTATCTTGCATTAACAGATGCAAACCAATCTCTTGATAGATTCAAGAGTTTTGTGAAGTTTCTTTCTGAAACATACTTTGCAGGTGCTCTAACTACAAATCCAGTACTTTACTTGGATGTTCTTAGGGATTTATGGAACACATCTGTGATAAGGAAAGTGGTGCATGAGAACCAAGCTATGTCCATGGTGGTAAACTGCTCCATTCAAGGCCAACATGTGGAGTTTTCTGAAGATAATGTCAATATGGATTTGGGCATTCTTACTAACAATTTGGTCGAGGTTTCAACACAAGATGAGCTAGCTGAGTTCATGGACTTCATAAACTACAGTGAAAGAATCAATGTGGCTAGCCTGAACAAGAAGTACCTGAGGAGGGAATGGTCTTTCCTATTTGATTCAATTTTGAGGGCATTCACCTCTAGGAAGACAGGGTATGACAATATTTCAAGTGTTGTTCAGAAGCTGACGTTCTCTATGGCTCACAACAGACACCTCAATGTAGGACACTTGATAATGGAGGAGCTCAGCACCAGGCTAACAATGCCTTTGACATCAGAGGTAAGGAAATCTTTCTTCCTAGATTTATAATGTCTGCTTCAAATCATAAAGTGCATGACATTCATATTCTTAATGGTATAGATAGAACTAAATTAGGCAACTGTAAACAAGTATACAAAGTTCTATTTGGCTCACTCATTACAAAGAACAAGGTACCTCTAAGTCTTAGAATCACTCCATTTATGTTAAAGAGATTCAGGACTTACCCTTACCCAATGCTTGACATGAGGTCTACAGTAACAATTAGTACAGTATTAGCTCCTATACCCGTGGAAGCACAAACATAGGAATACCAACAGGGGCCTTCCCAAACTGAGACCCCTCTTCCTATACCAATTGAATCTAAGAAACCAACCACTTCATCCTCTCAAAAGGGTGAAGTGAGTAAAAAGAAGAGAAAGAAGGCACCTTTGACTATGATAAATGAGAGTGGTGAGGATCAAACAGAACTAGAGTCAACCTTGGTCAAGAAACCAAAGAAGGCAAAGCAAACTGAGTTGACCATTCAAGCTACCTCTGTATCCTCTCAAAAGGATGTAGTTGCAAAAGAGGGCATAAAACAGACTCTAGGGGCATCCTATAAACAAGATGTCTCTACTGAAAAGAGCACACTCCCTAGTGCACCCTGTAAAGAGTCTACACCAACACTTGAACACATTTAAGTGTATGAAGGATGAAATAAGGATGGCACACACACAGAGAGCACATCTTTTGAAGCTCCTTCATCTATTCAGGGGGAGCTGCCAACACTTAATCTTGAAATTACAAATCTAATACCTAAAATTTCTTCTTTATACAATGAAACACTTGAATCCAACTCTCAAGTTTTTTCAAAATCAAGTGACATGGTTCATGAAACTATGTTCACCACCCAGGAACCACATTTAGTTGGTGAGAGGCTACACTCTGGGGTAGACCTTGATGACACCAACACAAACACAGGGGTTTCATCAGTTTTATTGAAGACCCTGTGGTAGTTACTCAAGCACCTTCATGTACTAAACAATCTTCACAGATTAATAGGTTTGATGGTAGTACTCCTGAGGGGGGAACTATTTAAATCCTCTCCAATTCAATTGGAAGTTCCTTATGTAGGAACAACTCCCTTCAAAATCCTAGCTGAAATTGCCTTAACAATTGAAGCTAGGAATCTAATTTCCAATGAGCCTGTTATAGGGGAGGCAAGTCAAGCACATTTAAGTGCTAGCTCTTTGCAAGAAGATCAAGGGTTTGAGGCCATCGTACATGACAGTAACCTGGTCAAATCTCCTCCAATTCAATTGGAGGTTCCCACAAGTGGTGAAAAACAAACTGTCATAACCACAGTTTCAAAAATGAGTCAAACTATGGCATCTGTCACAGGTAATGTTACTGAACCTCAACCATCCACCTCAAACCCAACAGACATTCCTTCTACATTATACTATTGTGCAAGACATGCATGTACTTTAACAAGACTAAGTCAAATTGACAACCCTAAGTAAGTTGTATTGTAATCTTAATTTGCATTTTGTACTTGTAACATTTAAAGTCTGTAAAAATGTTAAAAGAGCAGACTGGAATATTTTTCTGTAAACAGTGTCAAGCCTAAGAGTTCTATCGGGAAGAAGATTAAGAAGATCATGCCTCAGAAGAATTATGAAAAAGCTTGGAGTTGAATAAATCTATTTTGAGAAAAATATTTTAAGTCAAGATCTCTACAAGTCGCATATTTAGTGTTATAGAGAAGTCACTCGAGAACTCCAAATGACTTATAGAGAAATCAGAAAAGCTACTAGAGAACTCAGTGATATTGACAAAGCAAATTGAAGACATGAAGATTGGAGATATCGACAAGTCATTTCTTCACTAGAGAACTCATAGTTATCGACAATTCAACATTCATTAGAGAACTCTGAGTTATCGATAAGTCAAATTCCACTAGAGAACTTAGAGATATCGATAAGTCAAAACTCAATAAAGAACTCTGAGTTATCGATAAGTCAAATTTGACTATAGAACTCTAAGTTATCGACAATTCAATAAGCCACTAGAGAACTTAGAGAAATTGATAAGTCAAAGTGAAGATATGAAGACTAGAGATCTCGACAAGCCAAATTCTCTTATAGAGAACTCAGAGACCTCTATAAGTCAAATTTACTATGGAGTATTAGAGATCTCGATAATCCAATATACTTATCAAGATGTCAAGTTCTCTATAGACCAAACTGGAGATCTCGAGGTAAAATCTCAAAGTACAATTTGCAGACCAGCTCAATATCCAAGATTAACAATCAACAAACAATCCAACCAGCTGGATTGACAAGTCTACAAAAAGCAGCTTGAAGAGTGTGCAAGATCAAGGGTGAAGATTAACTGACAAAGGAAGATTAAAGTTAATACGGGATGTAAAGATATGCTAAGCCAGAAATGGAAGATATGCTTTTCCTAAAATGGAAATGACAAGTGACAGTTTACTGAAGTTAATAGCATGTCTTATTATACACTGTGTAAACTAGTAGTTAACGAAATTATAAAGTTAACACTGGTCCTTTGTTAGAAGTAACAATTTTAGATCAGGAACTCTTGTATACTCTCAAGAAAGAAGCTAAGCTCTTTATCAACAAAGAGCCTAGAAATTTTGTACCAAAATATTCTTAATTTTAATATAAAATTAAGTGAGTTTTGAAAGATCTGTGTTTTTTATTATTGCATGTTTAATTTCTGCATGTACACATTTCACTACAAGATTTGATTTACTTTGTTCACAACCAAAATAGTTCAAGAATAGCATTAAAACACAAAAATACATTCACCCCCCCCCCTCTGTGTGTAATTCATTACCTAACAAGTGGTATCAGAGAAAAATTTGAAAGTAAACAGATTCAAGATCTTGGAAGAATGAATACACAGAAAATCAGTAGCATCAAAATTCCTACTTTTGACAAAGCTAACTACACTCTTTGGAAAAAGAAAATGTTGCTTTTTATTAGGATGGCCAATCCACTCTACATACAGATTCTCAAGAATGGGCCCTTCACTCCTATGGTTAGAGTTAAAGAATCAACAGACGGTGATATGGTCATTCCAGCTCATTATGCTCCAAAATTCCCTTCTGAGTACACTGATCCTGAAAAGAAAAAGTTTCCCTGGATAGTGGCTTGCAGCTGATATTGATAGAGTCACTTGACAATATAATGTACAAAAACATTGTCAACTGTGACACTGCCCAGCAAATCTGGGAAAAGATTGAAATACTCTGTGAGGGAAATAAGGAAGTTAGATCTAATCAAAGAAAGATACTGATTTCACAATATGAGGGTTTCATGGCCAAGCCAAAAGAAAGTATTACTGATGTATTAGAAAGGTTCAATAAGGTGATAAATGACTTGCAGCTCCATGACAAATACTATGAAGCTGAAGAGGTGAACTTGAAGTTTTTTCTCACACTCCCTGATTATTTGGAACAGAAAATCTCAGCAATCAGAGAAGGGAGAGATCTAAGCAGGATAACACTGGAAGTCTTTTATGGAATCTTAAAAACTTATAAATTAGAAATGATTCAAAGTAAATCATTAAGAACTGGTCAAGGGCATGTTGTAGATGGTTCAAGTGCTCTAATTGTCAATGAAAGTTAGACCTCAAATGATGAGCCAAGATTCCAAACTCCAGTTGCCTCAACAAATGAGCAAAGAACAAATGATTCACAAGAACAAGTCATTCTGGAATTGGAAGAAGATGAGTTCTACACTTTGGATGAACTTGATGAGCTTGATCAGTCAATGGCCTATCTGGCAAGAAAGTTCTCTAATATTAGAGTAAAGAAGCCAAGATTTTTCAAGGGTAAAGGATAGTCTTTCAACAAAGACAGCAGCTAGAAAGAAAAAGGGAAATACATATCTGATAGCAAAAATGGTTACAAAACTGGATCTGTTGACATATCAAAGATAAGGTGGTTCAATTGTGATGAACTAGGCCATTTTGCTACAGAATGCAGGAAACCCAAGAAAGCAAAGAAAGATAAAGCTTACCCTGAACTGGAAGCAAAGTATGAAGCACTTCTGAAGAAACAGCAAAGCAAAGATTATATTGTAGAGGGGAAAAGTTGGGATGATTCTGATAATGATGAAGATGAGGAAGTTGGAAATTATGCACTAATGGCCTTGGAGCAAGGAGAGTCATCCTTATCAAAATCAAAGGTACCAACTCTCACTACCATTGATTTAAATGTGAGTCAATATAAAGAAACTGTAGTGAAGATGAGCGGAAAAATGTTTCACATACATACAAGTATGGTTGCTACAAATAAAGAAGTTAGTAGACAATGAAAAGCTTTAAAATGAGAAACAAGAAGTTGAATTGTTGTTGGTGGAGCTTGAAACTGTAAAACAAGAAAATGCATATCTGAAGAACAAGCTCAAGTGTGCAAGTGAAATTGAAGCAGTGTTAAGGGAGAAGCTGGAAAAGAATGAGGTGAAGTTGAAGTCCTTCAAGAATGCATCTGAGTTGGTTGGACAATACCATGAGAAAAAAAATCCATGTGCAAACATTGCTATTGGTCTTGACTATGCTACCTTGAACAGTAAGAAGAAAGATATAAGTGACAAAGGAAAAGCAACAGAAAATGAAAATGTTCCAGCAATGCTAAAAAAGGTTGTTTCACATGTGAAGTTAACTTCAGTGAAGAAGAGTTGATTATAAAGCAAGAAATTGCTGATGAAGACAATGAGAAGAAAGATGCAGAAGCAACTCAATCTTTTAAAACTGAAGAAAAGCTCATGGATAATCAAGGTTCCAAGACACCTGTCAAAGAAACCAAAACTGAAGATGCAAGAAAGAAAAAGAAAAATAGAAATGGGAAAATAGGGATAAACAAAAGCAATAATTTTGCTTATGTTGCAAATGCTCCAAGAAAGAAATGTGAAAAATGTGGCTCTGTTAATCACCTAACTCGACTTTGTAAAAAGGTTGTTAGCAAGCCAGCTGAAGGAGCCTGCAAATATAATGAAGCAGATGCAAATGATCCCTACTCATTCTGTGACAAGTTTGATTGGAACCCTTGCAACTTGAAAGTGATGAAGAGTTGTCACAAACTGAGAATAGACCTTAAAGAAACAAAAATTGGGTCTACAGCAGATAAGGAAAATGCACAATAATCATTGAATTCTATTTTCTCTGAAACAACTCATTCTACTTCTGCTAAATCAGTTAATAAGAAGAAAGTACCCAACACTGCTTGGGTTGCTAAACACACTTTAAACTCATTATGTGCAGGGCAAAATAAAGAAGGTCATATGGATCATAAATAGTGGATGTTCCAGACATATGACAGGTGATAAGGCCCTGCTATCACAGTTTGAGGAGAAGGTTGGCCCGTTGGTGACCTTTGGAGACAACAGTAAAGGATTCGCAATGGGATATCGCAAGATTGTTTCTGGAAATGTTGTCATTGATGATGTAGCACTGGTAGCTGGTCTTGAAGTGAATCTTCTCAGTGTTAGTCAATTTGCTGACAAAGGTTGTAAAGTTTTATTCAACAAAGAAGAATGCACTTTTATCAGCAAGAAAACTGGTGACGTTGCTCTGAAAGGAGCAAAAAAGGAAGCTTGTTTGTTACAGACTTGGACTCAACAAATAAGAATGGTATTTGCTGCTTCTACACCAAGGCATCAAAAGAACAAAGCAAGCTATGGCATAAAAAGTTGTCTCACTTGAATTTCAAGGCAATTAACACTTTGGTCAAAAAGGAGTTAGTAAGAGACATTCCTAATCTGGAGTTTGCTCAAGTTGAAGTTTTTGAAGCTTGTCAGAAAGGAAAAATGAAAAGATCAAGTCACAAGTCAAATATTGTGAATTCTATAAGTGCACCATTGCAACTTATTCACATGGACTTGTTTGGACCAGTAAATGTCTTATCAATTTCAAGAAACAAATATGCACTTGTAATGGTGGATGAATTCTCAATATACACTTGGGTAGAGTTCATGCACTCTAAATATAAAGACTTCACACATCATAATTGAGCACATCAAGAAGATAGAAAAACAGGCTGAAGATCACAACTGTGTAAAAAGATTGAGAAGTGACAATGGAACAAAATTCAGGAATGCAACATTGAATGAATTCTGCAAAAATAAAGGCATTGTACAAGAATTCTCAATAGCTAGAACACCTCAACAAAATGGAGTAGTTGAAAGGAAGAACAGAACATTAGTTGAAGATGCTAGAATAATGTTGCAAGATGCCAAGTTGCCAATAAGTTTCTGGGAAGAGGCTGTTAACACTGCATGCTACACTCAAAACAAATATCTCATCAACAGGGCTCATGAAAAATCACCATACTCAATCATGTCTAAGAGAAAGCCTACTGTAAAGCATCTTCATGTGTTTGGAAGCAAGTGTTACATTTGAAAGACAATTCTGGATATATGGGAAAATTTGACTCAAAAGTTTTTGAAGAAATTTTTCTGGGATATTCATTGGAGACAACTGCCTATAAGGTCTATATGATTGATCAAAAGAAAATTATAGAAAGCACATATGTGACTTTTGATGATGACAAGTGTCCATGCTTGGAATGCCTTGATGAAAATGAAGTTGAAGCCCTTGCATTTGAAAACCTCAATATTGATACTAATTCTAATGGTGAAGATGAAGTCAATGCACAATAGATATTGAATGAAAAGATTACTAAACAGCAAAATCATGGGAATGGAAGCTCATCTCAAACATCTGAATTTGATAGCACAAACTCGGGGGGGGAGAGAGAGAGAAAAAGAATCTAGCATTCATACCAATAATGAAGAAAATGATGAAGGCACAAGTCAACAAACTCATACAAGGAAGTGGGATAGAATTCACACTAGAGAAGCAATTATTGGTGATCCTACTGCTGGTGTGAGGACTAGAAGTGTAACTGCTAATAAACTGAAGAAGCTCTAATGGATCCTGATTGGATATCTGTAATGCAAGAGGAGCTTAATCAGTTTGAAAGAAACAAAGTTTGGGAGTTAGTTCCTGCACCAAAGAATAGAAGCATTATTGGAACAAAATGGGTGTTCAGGAACAAGACGGATGAAAATGGTATAGTTACCAAAAACAAGGCAAGGTTGGTTGCAGAAGGCTACTCACAAAAGAAGGTTTTGATTATGATGAAACTTTTGCTCCAGTTGCAAGACTTGAAGCAATAAGGATTTTTCTAGCATTTGCTGCACATTCAAATTTTAAAGTGTATCAGATGGATGTCAAGAGTGCCTTTCTAAATGGTGAGCTAAAAGAAGAGATTTATGTGCAACATCCTCCTGGCTTTGAGGATCCAGAATTTCCAGATTTTGTGTACAAGCTACTCAAGGCTCTATATGGACTAAAGCAGGCACTTAGAGCTTGGTATGATACATTGTAAGAATTCCTGCTTAAACATGGTTTTACTAGAGGTACTATAAACAAAATCTCTTTTACAAGAAACATGGTGAATATATGATCCTAGTTCAGATCTATGTGGATGATATCATTCTTGGCTCTACAAATGAAAAGCTTTGCCAAAGATTTTATAAGCTTATGCAGAGTGAATATGAAATGAGTATGATAGGGGAATTAAGTTACTTTCTTGGACTACAAGTTAGTCAAAGAAGTGATGGAATCTTCATCAGCCAAACTATGTATGTTAAGGACTTATTGAAAAAGTTTGGTATGGTTGATTATTCACCTGCTTCTACACCTATGTCTACAGTAACAAAGTTGGATGAAGATAGAAAAGGCAAGAGTGTAGATATTTCAAGCTATAGAGGAATGATTGGATCATTGCTTTACTTAATTGTAAGTAGACCCGACATCATGTTTACAACATGTCTATGTGCAAGATTTCAAGCCAATCCAAAAGAATCACATTTGATGGTTGTAAAGAGAATTTTCAGATACTTGAAGGGGACTCCAAACTTGGGATCATGGTATCCTAAGAGAACTGGTTTTGGAGTTATTGGCTACACAGATGAAGATTTTGCTGGATGCAGGGTTGACAGAAAGAGTACTAGTGGAAGCTGTCAATTTCTTGGACAAAGACTCGTATCCTGGTATAGCAAGAAATAACAATCTGTGTCAACTTCTACAACAGAGGCTGAATACATAGCTGCAGGATGTTGTTGTGCTCAAGTGCTTTGGATTAGAAATCAGCTAATGGATTATGGCCTAGTGTTACACAAAATTCCTATCATGTGTATGACAATACTAGTGCTATATCTATAGTGGCTAATCCAGTTAATCATTCTAGAACAAAGCACATTGATGTAAGGTACCATTTTATTAGAGAACATGCTGACATTTTTACTAAACCTTTGGATGAAGCAACTTTCACTAGAATTGTAAGTGTAATTGGAATGCTTAATTATTCATCTTAAGGCAAGAAATCAGCTAATGTCTTGCAGTAGATTAATTTCTAGTAAATCAAAATTAATTTGATTTAATTGGAAATTAACTGAAATATGAATTATAAATATTTCATAAATCTCTGCATATTTATTTTTCAAAACAAAAATTTTAGCTTGGAATTTTTCAAATTCTAAGTAAACTGCCCAGTTGTTAATTTACATCCTTATTATGTGAAATTAACACAAGGCAGAAGTAAGTTGATCAAAAATGTATAGAGAACTGAGTTCTCGATAAGTCTAAATGACTTATCGAGAAGTCATTTTAAGACTTCTCGAGTGAGTTCTCGATAAGTGAATTCACTGACTTCTCGAGTGACTTCTCGATAAGCTTTATTATGACTTATCAATAAGTCCTTGTAGAGTTCTCTAGTAGTGTTAATTCACAGAGTTCTCTACAAGTATAATTTTTAGACTTAATAATAACTCAGAACTGAAATAATTTAATTTAATAAATTATTTTGGTAAAATACTTTTGGGAAATTTATTCTAATTTTATTTTGAATTTATTCAAATAAAAGTTGGAATTAATTCAGTCCATTTTTGGACAAACTGGGTATTTATTTGACATCTCGATAAGTCAATCTTTAGTTCTCTATAAGATCAATTTAAAATGACTTCTCGATATGTAATTTCATTCCTTAAAATGACTTCTCGATAAACTAATTCCAAACGTCTATTTTTGAGTTCTCGACAAATCATTAGCTTTTACTATAAATACCTAGACATCTCGATACATATACATACTTACAACTTTCGGGATCTCAAGTGACCTAGCTTTTCAATCCAAAACCGATTTATCTCTCATTTTTACTCCCTTCTCAAAAAAAATTCTTACCCATTCACTCTCATCAATCAACAATGGCACTCAATGTTGCAAGAGCTACTATTCTAGAGAAGGGAACAAATTACCTCGCATTTACTGATGCTAAACAAGCTCCTGACAGTTTCAAGGGGTTTGTGAAACTTTTTCCTGAATCTTATCTTGCAGGAGCTTTGACTGCTAACCCTGTTTTGTGACTAGATGTTCTTCATAAATTATGGACAATAGCAGTAGTGAGGACTGATATGAATTATAACTCTCTCTATTTATGCTGGTCACTGCACAATTGGAGGCCAACAAATAGAGTTCAATGAACAAGATGTGAATAGAGCTTTGGGGCTTCCAACTGCAAATCTGGTGGAGGTGCCAACTCCGGATGAACTGACTGAGTTTCAGGACTTCATCAATTATGGTGGAAAAATCAACTTGTCAAGCTTGAACATGACCAATTTAAGGAAGGAGTGGTCCTTTGTCTTTGATTCTGTGGTGAGGGCATTCACCTATAGGAAGACGGGGTATGACAACATTTCAAGTGTGGTCCAGAAGCTGGTGTACTCAATAGCCCACAACATACACTTGAATGTTGGTCTATTGATCCTGGAAGAACTTGCAACCAGGCTGACCATGCCCCTGTCTGTAAGAGGTAAGGAAATTTTCTTTCTTAGATTCATTATGTCCACTTTAAATCATAAAGTAGCAGACATACATTTTTTGAATGGTATAGATGGAACTAAAATAGGCAATTGTAAGCAAGTGTCCAAAATAATATTTGGTTCACTTACTACAAAGAACAAGGTAAATATAAGTCTGTAAATCACTCCATTCATGTTGGAGAGGTTTAGGACTTACCCTTACCTAATGCCTAACATGAGATCCAATGTACAATCTAGCACAACTCTAATTCCTGAACCTGTGGAAGTACAAACACAGGATCACCCACAGGGATCTTCCCAAGCTAAAAACATTTCTTCAAAACACTTAGTAGCTAGGAAACCAACCACCTCATCTTCTCAAAAGGATGAGGTGACTAAAAGGAAGAGAAATGAGGTAACATTAGCAGTTATAACTGAGAGTGGTGAGGATCAAGCTGAAGTTGAGTCACCCTTGGTTAAGAGATCAAAGAAGAGTAAGAAATCTGAGCTGACCACTCAAGCCACCTCTGTAACCTCCCAACAAGATGCAGTTGTAAAAATGGGGACTAAATAGACTCTAGATTTATCCTCTCAACAGGGTGTGTCTATTGAAAAGAGCATTCACCGTAATGCATCTTGTACAGAGTCTGCACAGCCTGCACCTAAAGTAATTCAAATGTCTGATAGGAGGGATAATGATGGCACACACAGTGAGGCACATCTTTTGAAGGTCCCTCATTCATTCAGGGGGGATCTGCCAACACTCACATCTGAGCAATAATCTCTAATCTCTCAAATTTCTTCTCTACCTACAACGCTTGAATCCAATTCTCAAGTGCAAGCTAAATCAAGTGACTTGGTTCAAGAAACCTTCTTCACCACCCAGACACTATATTCAGATGGTGAGAGGCTCCTAGCTGGGGTGGATTTTGATGACACCATCAAAAACATGGGGGGTTCATCAGTTTTTACTGAAGACCCCATGGATGTCTCAAATGCATCTTCATGTACACATCAGCCTTCACCGGCTGTTAGGTTTGAGGGTAGTACTCCTGAGGGGGAGCTATCTAAATACTCCAATTCTATTGAAGGTTCCTCATGAAGGAACAACTCCTCTCACAAACCTAGTAAAAATTGCATTAACAGTTGATGCTAGGAGTACAATTGCCAATGATCCTCTTATGGGGGAGGCAAGTTTATCACATTCAAGTGATAGTGCTTTACAAGAAGCACAAAGGTTTGAGACTGGTGCACATGACAGTAACCCAGTCAAATCCCCTCCAATTTTATTGGAGGTTCCCACTTTCTGTGAGGATTAACAACTTGTCAAAACCACAGAGCAATCTGTGAGCAAAACTGTGACTTCAGTCACAGGTGGTTCTGATTCACAACCCTCCATATCTAAATCACACCTCATCTCTCAATGGCTCCAGGACACTGAAAATCAACATTCTATAATTGAAGATCTTAGGGTTGATGAACTTTGAGGCTTTGCTCAAATATCCCAACAACTTCTCATATCAAACACGTCCAATCAGGACTACCAAGTAATCATGCTCACCTACCAGGCTGATGTTGAAGAAAATCAAGCAAAGATTGTTGATGAAGCTGGTCAGGATGCAAACTGTGATGCTTGGATGGATAAGGACTTCACTATTGAAATGGATGTTATGCTGGCCAAGTTCAGGGAAGAGTACATAATAATTCTGGGAAGTAATGTCAGATCCCTCACTCCACAAGAGGTGTATGATGCCATCAATGATGTCTATAAAGCTCAAATCTAGGCTTTCCACAACTTTGGAAAAGCACTTCAAATCACATTGAATGGACATCAGGACATGATAATGAAAATGGTCAGGGAAAAGATGGACCAAATCATCCCCTCTCAAACTGAGATAAAAAACAAATTTAAAATCTTCTCAAAACAAATGTCAAGGTATGATCTCAGTGGGATTGATAAAAGTGTAAATCAACTCAAAAAATCATTTGTAGCCTTGCAAAAATTAGTTCAAGATCACATCACTAAATCCAATGACACAAGGTTGAAGTTGGATCAAATGCACACTGCAAGATACACTCCTTCACTTTTGGTCATGGATGAAATTCAGAAATTTGTGCAAGCTACTTTTGGACCATATACTGTTATCTCTACATCAAGCTCCAATCCAGATGCATCTACTTCAACAAATCTTCAAATTCAAGCACTTCAACAACAAGTCTCCATACTGCAAAATTCAAATAATCAGCTCACAGCTCAAGTGCATGCTCTCACCATACTGGTGCAGAGTTAACAGGCAGACATCCAATCCTTGGTGGACTCTCACAAACACCTACAAATGCAAAATTCAGTTGCTTTCGGGGCCATCATGGGTAAGCTCAATATTCTCTTGCCTTCTCTACCTGAAGCTGTGAGGCCTGAAATACCTACTTCCCTTCTCATGCCTGCCAACAAGACTAAGGGGGAGATAGAGGCTAGGATAGCAAAATCAAGATCATCCACTCAACATGTCCAAGGTGCTGAAAAGAGCTTAAGTTAAGAAGTAGATATTGATATGGAGAGGCTTATTAGGGCTGCTGAAGGACCAAGTCTGAGCAGGGAATTTGATGAATTGCTCAAGGCTCTAAGGCTTCCCTTAACAATAACCTCTTCACCTACAAAAAGGCCATGGACAGAACAATAAATTCATTAAGGGTGATTTTGGTGACCAAAGATAATTTCCAAGAGAAGAGGATAGTGGTCAATATAAATGACTCTGGGGTAGATAGGTGTATGCAGGTGTCCCTCAATTATCTTATCTCAAGGAGGGAATCTGAGTTGGATATTCTGATAAACAAAGTCAGAGTTGTGATCCATGAAGACACCCAACTGCTAGCTGAATTAAAAAATGCTCAACTGGCAGCTTTTCCAGAAGCATAGCTTAAGCCAAGCAAGGGAATAACATACATATATCCTACCACCAAGCACTTCAAACACTTCCAAATCCCTAAACAGTGTGTCATGGCCAACAAAAAGCTAATCATGACTCTGGAAACTGCCTTAAAGGTAAAGAAGAGTAAAACTTTTGAAGATGAAGAGATGATTAAGTTTTTGGGGAGATATATTAGAAATTGTGAAGCCAACTTGCCCAAAACTCAAATAAACAAGGATAATTTGGATGATGAGGAACAGGAGAAAGATGATCAAAATCCTTCTGGCTCAAATCCAAGTCAATCCACTAAGCCATCTGGAAGAACGGGTGGAGAGAAGAAGAAGGAGGATGAAAAGAAAAATGATGAGAAGAAGAGAGCAAGTGAAAGAAGAATCAAGAAGAGACATGATGGCTCCGAACCATAACAGACCCTAAAAATCCAAACACATCTAGCTCAACCTTTAGCTCAACCTTCAGAGTCAACAACCTCAATCATCAAACCTTCTCTAACCTCTAAACAAAAGTTTCTATACAAACAAACTGCAAACACCTTTTTTAAAACACCAATCACCTCAAACCAAACCTGTCTCAAGAAAATCACTACCTTACCTTTAGACATGCCTTCACTCAAAATCAATTTCAAGTCTATTGGGAAGAAACCTAGAAAAGTCAAGCCTACAGAAAAAGTAGAAGCCACTGAAAGGGCTCTCTGTTATTGTTTCAAGCAAAATAACTTTCTACCCTTGAATTGGTGCATCTCATATGAAGATTGTTTTCAAAAACTAGTTGAGGAAATATTTAGAGTCTGGGTTGTATCTTTAAAGGAAGTCAAAATTTATTATGCAGATGGGTCCTTCACTTTTCTTGGTTTTGCTTTAATGGATTCTCTCTATCCCGCAGAAATCAAAAGAGTGATAAGTTTGCTAAAAGACAAGGATACTTCTACAAAAGCATGGAGATCAGTTTTGGATCAGTTAAGGGATATTCTTAGAGAAAAAACAAAAGCAAAAACAATCCTAACTGGACGCTTGTAACTACTTAAACATTGTAAATATTCTAATGTATAAAAGTTGTAATTATGTCAATTTTCATGTACTTACTCTTTTTCCATATTAACTTGGGGTTATTCTTGTTAACAGGCATGAATTTGTGTTAAGCAATCTTCTCACAAATTGGGGGAGATTATTATGCAAGACATGCCTGTACTTTAACAACACTAAGTCAAATTGACAACCCTAAGTAAGTTGTATTGTAATCTTAATTTGCATTTTGGACTTGTAACATTTAAAGTCTGTAAAAATGTCAAAAGAGCAGACTGGAGTATTTTTCTGTAAACAATGTCAAGCCAAAGAATTCTATCTGGAAGAAGATCAAGAAGATCATGCATCAGAAGAAATATGAAGAAGCTTGGAGTTGAATAAATCTATTTTGAGAAAAATATTCTAAATCAAGATCTCTACAAGTCACATATTTAGTGTTATAGAGAAGTCACTCGAGAACTTCAAATGACTTATAAAGAACTCAGAAAAGCTACTAGAGAGCTCAGAGATGTCGACAAGCCAAATTAAAAACATGAAGATTGGAGATATCGACAAGTCATTTCTTCACTAGAGAACTCAGAGTTATCGACAAGTCCACATTCATTAGAGAACTCAGAGATATCGATAAGTCAAAACTCACTGGAGAATTCTGATTTATCGACAAGTCAAATTCGACTAGAGAACTCTGAGTTATCGATAAGTCAATAAGCCACTAGAGAACTCAGAGAAATCTATAAGTCAAAGTGAAGATATGAAGACTAGAGATCTCGACAAGCCAAATTCTTTTATAGGGAACTCAGAGACCTCTACAAGACAAATTTACTATGGAGTATTAGAGATCTCGATAAGCTAATATACTTATCGAGATGTCAAGTTCTCTATAGACCAAAATGGAGATCTAGAGGTAAAATCTCAAAGTACAATTTGCAGACCAGCTCAATATCCAAGATTAACAATCAACAAACAATCCAACCAGTTAGATTGACAAGTATACAAAAAGCAGCTTGAAGAGTGTGCAAGATCAAGGGTGAAGATTAACTGACAAAGGAAGATTAAAGTTAACACAGGATGTAAAGATATGCTAAGCCAGAAATGGAAGATATGCTTTTCCTAAAATGGAAATGACAAGTGACAGTTTACTAAAATTAATAGCATGTCTTATTATAAACTGTGTAAACCAGCAGTTAAAAAAATTATAAAGTTAACACTGGTCCTTTGTTAAAAGTAACAATTTTAGATCAGGAACTCTTGTATACTCTCAAGAAAGAAGCTACGCTCTTTATCAACAAAGAGCCTAGAAATTTTGTAGCAAAACATTCTTAATTTTAATATAAAATTAAGTGAGTTTGAAAGATCTGTGTTCTTTATTATTCATGTTTAATTTCTGCATGAACACATTTCACTACAAGATTTGATTTACTTTGCTCACAACCAAAATAGTTCAAGAAAAGCATTAAAACACAAAAACACATTCACCCCCCTGTGTATAATTCATTACCTAAAACATACCCCTCTCTACCACCATCACACCTTATCTCTCATTGGCTTCAAGTTGACCAAGCTCAACCCATTATAATGAATAATCTTTTGGTCGATCAACTTTATGTCCTTGCCAACATCACACAATAGCTTCTAACCACATGCATGTCCAATCTGGACTATCAAGCAATCTTGATGTCTTATAAAACTAATGTTGAAGAGTAGCAGCAAAAGATTGTGAATGAAACTAAGCATGATGGAAATGTTGATGCTTGGCTAAGCAAGGACTTCAGCTTGAGCATGGATGAGGTCCTGGCAAGATTTAGGGAAGAATATGTTACCATTCTGGGCAGCAATGCCAAGGCCCTCACTCTAAAAGAAGTATATGATGTTGTGACGGAAGTCTACAAAGCTCAACTTAAAGCTTTTCATCTCATGAGTAAAGCTCTATAACATAATCTGAACAGTCATGAAGAAAGAATAAGAAGGATGGTGAGGGAGAGACTGGATGATCTTGTTCGTACTCAAGTTCAAATCAAGAACAAGTTTCAGAATTTTGCTGACCAAATGGCAAGGTTTGACATGACCACTATGGAGAAAAGCATTAAGAGTCTCAAACAGTCCTTTGTTGCTCTCCATGAAGTTGTCCAGAATCACATCACTAGTACTAATGAGACAAGGCTCAAATTGGATCTACTACATCAGGCTACTCTATTAATGGAAGGCATCAAGGAATCTGTACAAGCTACTTTTTATGCTCCTATCTCTTCAAGTTCTCAATAACCTCCTTCCACATCAACAAATCTCCAGATTCAATATCTAAAACAACAAGTTTCAATTCTCCAAGCCTCAAATGACTTACTCACAGCTCAGGTTAATGCTCTCACTTCTCTAGTGCAAAGTCAACAGAATGACATCAGGACCCTGGTAGACTCCCAAAAACATCTCCAAATGCAGAATTCAGTTTCTTTGGGAGCTATCATGAGTGCCTTGAATGTTCCTTTACCTTCTCTTCCTGAAGCTCTTAGGCGAGAAGTTCCAACTCCACTACTCCTGCCTGTCAACAAGACTAAGGGGGAGATAGAAGCTAGGATTCAACAGTCCAATGAAGCTGGTAAATCTATACAATCTCAAGAGGCTGGAAAATCTACTACTCACTCTGGTCAAAGTTCTATGCAATTAAAACTCCCTTAAAGTGTCAGTAAAGACAAGCTCCAGAAAGTTGCAGAAGGACCCTGTCAAGATAAGGAGTTCAATGAGCTACTGGAAGTTCTAAGATTCTCTCTGGCCAATAACTATATTACTTACAAGAGAGTTTTGGCCAACAACATCAATTTTTTAAGAGTGGTGATAGTGAAAGTTGACAACTTTTTGGAGAAAGGGATAGTAGCCAATGTCAATGACTGTAGTTTGGACAGATGTCTCCAGGTGTCTCTCTCAAATCTACAAAGAACGAGAGCATCTGAGCTGGATGTGATAATTGACAGAGTTTATCTAGTAGTTCCAGATGACACTTAACTGCTCCAAGAACTCAAGCAAGCTCAGATAGTTGCTTTCCTGAAGCCTATCTATATACAAGCAAGGGGGTGGCCTCCATTTGTCCATAAACTAAGCAGTGCAGATACTTCACAGAACCCAAAAACTATGTAAGGGCAAATACAAGATTAATAATGGCATTAGAGACTGATCTAAAGAGAAAGAACTTCAAAACAGCTAAAGATATGGAAATGATTAGGATGTTGTGGAGATATCTAAAGAATGCAGAGACCATGTTGCCAACTACAAAGTTCAACTCAAAAGATGACAAGGATGATGATGAGCAGTATAACGGGTAGAAAACTTGCCTGAGCGACTGGGGTGGTAAAAGTCCTGGGATGAGTCTGGTAACCTATAAACCACATATAAGTTGGAATTAAACCAAAGTCGCTTAAGAATCTATACTTTAACCAATTAGACTCTAACGCTCGTTTTGCGCTTAATGATTCTCTTAAGTCGCTCGAGTACCCTCGGCTCCACCATTTTTAATAAATTAACCATTAAGAGTTTTAAGGCGATTCTTTCGCGAATGCTTTACCAACTGCCTAATACACTTTACATAAATGTTTCATACTCCAATTAGTCATTTAAGGTCTTTAACCAATGTTTCAAAGTAAGGCGAGGGGTAATGGTTCGTTCGCGAAACGCTGTTACTTAAAACGGTCGTTTCTCCTAAACCGTACATCGGATTTAAACGAACCACATATCAAAACGAAGCTCGTAACATGAACTATCTAATAATGGCAGTGGTCAAAACCTAACAGTGAGTTCTCGGATCCTGATGTTAAGAACAAAACATTCTAAAGTAACTCGGACATTACGACGGCTATGTTTACGCGATTACCAATTTTTATCCTACTCCAAATCAACCACCAATCAACCACAATTAAACCATACAACCAAACTCCATACATAAAATGCTACAACAGCCCCAACAACTCAATATTTCCAATTTACACTACTTCCCAATCATGAACTAAAAGCTTACATAAGTTCTTTAACTAATCAACAAGATTTACAACTCCAAACATATCACAAAACCAACACATCTCTAAATACACAATAATCAAGCTTCTCATGAACCATTCCAAACACAAAAACTCTAAATATACAAAAGTAGGGCTAGGGTATGAGATTATACCTTCCTTGGTGAGTAAAAGTAACTAAGGAGCTTGGAATCACCCTTGAAAGTCCTTACCAAAGCTTAATCTAAACAAAAACTCAAGAACAAAATTTTAAGTTCTTGAAAAACACTATTCACCCTCTTCTTCCACGAATTTTAGGAAGAGATTGTGAAGTAATTTGAAGCTTAAACTTATAGGATAGCTATATCTATGCATAAGGAACCTTAGATAATTACCTCACTAATTAATGAAGCTTGGAACTTGGATTTGGGTTTTTTTCTTCTTGAAAATGGAAAAGGGCCGAGAGCTTCTCTTGGAAAAATGAAGTCAAGATGTGTTTTTGTGTTTGTGATTTGTTTTGCTTGGTTGCTAGGTTTTTGTTTTGTTTAATTACCCTTTTAACCATGTAAAATTGTGTGGTTAATAATCAACCACACTTCCTTCCTTTTTGGTCATGCTTAGGTCATCAATCTTATGTCATCTTCCTATGCTTGTCCTCTTCTTATTGGTTTGATGACATCATCCTCACTAACCTCTTTGATTAGCTTCTAATTACTTGACTAATGACCGCTGATCTGTTATACGGTTCGCTTAACTTTCGTTTTCGTTTATCATTTGAGGGATCATACCCGGGATCTTATTACTTGGGTTTCCTTAACCTTTCTCAATACATTATATTCCTTTTATGATCCTCTCTTATAATCCTTGAATTTAAATCCTTTTTATCCTGTTACCTTATACTCAATTCTTTTGGTATCTGGTGGATTTTCGGGAAAAATTAAAGTGTTCGGATTTGGATTCTGACGATCTTTACATACACTTATATACCACATAGGGTACTAATAATATCTCAGAAGATCAATAAAAGAACCCCTACATAGTTTGGTATGAAAAGTTTCCTTATTCAGCATAATCAGCAAAATCACTATTCATAAGGGTTTCAAAAATTCCAAAAATTGGGGTTATTACAATGACTCCCTGTATGAAGAGGAGGAGGAAACATTTGATGTTGAAGGATTTGAGATAGAGGCTGAAGAAGGAGAAACTGAGGTTGAGCAACCAGTACCAAACCCAAACATGGATCCCATGGGGCAGTTCATGCAACTACTAAGGCAGAACTTGGATCGTCAACCCAACCCACCCCTCAAGGAAATAACAATGTTGTGGCAAACTCTTTCAGGGCTTTCAAGTCCCTTAAGCCCCCTGAGTTCCACGGATCAGCCGACCCAGTTGAGGCAAGGTCATGGCTAAAGGAAATGGAGAAATTCTTTGAGATTCTGAGTACCGATGAGGCACAGAAGACTATATTTGCTACCTACCTTCTGAAAGGAGAGGCTAACTACTGGTGGGAGGCCAAGAAAAACATGGAGACATATGCTATTATAACCTGGGAGAGGTTCAGTCAGTTGTTTTTGGGAAAATATTTCCCGAGGTTTATGGAGAACCAGATGGAGCTCAAGTTCTTGGAGCTAAAGCAAAATAACTTATCTGTGGCAGAGTACGAAGCAAAATTTACTAAGTTATCAAGGTTTGTGTCGGAGTTTTTGAGCATTGAGGAAAAGAAAGCTAGGAGGTTTCAGCAGGGACTGAAACCGTGGATTCAGAATAGTGTGGCAATCCTTGAGCTTACTGATTATGCCACTCTGGTACAAAAAGAAACAATTGCAGAAGCCGGAAGTGAACAGATACAGAAGGAAAGAGAGGAGAAGGGAATAAAGAGGAAATGTATGAGCATGGGTGGAGGTTCCGCAGGAGGGAGCTTCCCAACTAGATTTAATCGAGGAGTAGTGTCCCTACCGGGAAGGAGCCCTGGGTTTAAGCGGCCGATGAGTGTGAATGTGAGCCAGAGCGGCCAGAAGTCAGGAAGGTCCTATTCCAACCAGTCTCGACCCCCATTACCAGCCTGTAACACTTGTGGAAGGATGCATACTGGAGAGTGTAAAGGAAAGCTGGTAATCTGCTTCAAGTGTGGTTGAGAAGGTCACTATTCGGACAAGTGCACTTTGCCAACCCCCATTCACTTCCCAACCACCACTTGTCATCAGTGTGGACGCCCGGGTCATTGGAAGAGGAAATGCCCAATGAACAAACCAGTAGCTTCAGGAGCAAGCAGAGCTGCTTCTAATAAGCCACCTACTGCGAGGACTTTCAACATGACAGTCCAAGATGCTATGAAAGACTCAGATGTGATAGCAGGTACCCTTTCTCTAAATTCAGTCAGTGCAAATGTTTTATTTGATTCTGGAGCAACTAAATCTTTTATATCAAAGGACTTTGCGCATAAATTAAGACTTAAGGCTGAACCCTTGATAGAACTCTTACAAGTAGATATAGCCAACCATGAAATTATTCCTGTTAACCAGATTCACCCCGCCTGTGAGTTAGGTATAGGGGAACAATCTTTTAGTGTTGATCTGATTCCTTTTAAATTAGGGGAATTTGATGTAATTCTGGGAATGGACTGGCTATCTAGCAACGATGCTCAGATAGACTGTAAAGGGAAGAAAGTTAAGTTGAATATCCCAGGGAAGAAAGAAGTCATATTTAGAGGAAAGAGGCAGACGCAGAAATTTTTGACCATGGCCCAGGCCAATAAGATGCTACGAAAAGGAAGTGAGGCTTACCTAGCCTATGTGGTGGACACGCAGAAGGAGGTGCCCAACTTGCAAGATATTCCAGTAGTCAACGAATTTGAAGATGTATTTCCACAAGACCTTCCGGGATTACCACCCGATAGAGTGATTGAATTTGCTATTGAGTTGGCCCTAGGGACGGCGCCAGTTTCAAAGGCACCTTACTGATTAGCCCCATTAGAAATGAAGGAATTGGCTACCCAATTACAAGAGCTTTTGGATAAGGGTATGATAAGACCCAATGTGTCTTCGTAGGGAGCACCAGTGTTATTTGTTAAGAAGAAAGATAGGAGTATGAGGCTGTGCATCGACTACCGAGAGTTAAACAAGCTAACCATAAAGACAGGTACCCGTTACCCAGAATAGACGAACTGTTTGATCAACTAAAGGATGCTGTTTACTTTTCCAAGATTGACCTGAGAACTGGGTATCACCAACTAAAGATTAAACCCGAAGATATTCCCAAGACCGCGTTCTGTACCAGGTATGGGCACTATGATTTCTTGGTAATGTCCTTTGGATTGACCAACGCCCCAGCGGCTTTCATGGATTTAATGAACAGAGTATTCAAGAAGTACTTGGATAAGTGTGTGATAGTTTTTATCGATGATATTTTAATCTACTCAAGGACAGAGGCAAAACTTACAGAGCATTTGAGGATAGCTCTAGGAATACTCAGAGAGGAACAGTTATTTGCCAAATTCTCGAAGTGTGAATTTTGGCGGAATGAAGTACAGTTTTTAGGACATGTGATCAATAAAGAAGGAGTATTGGTCAACCCCTCCAAGATAGAGGCGGTCTCAAATTGGGAAAGGCCAACCACACCCCCAGAGGTAAGGAGTTTCATAGGATTGGCCGGCTACTATCGTAGATTTGTACAGGATTTTGCGAAGATCGCAGCCCCTTTGACACGACTTACTCGTAAGACAGAGAAGTTTGAATGGACGGAAAAATGCGAGAACAGTTTTCAAGAATTAAAGAAAAGGTTGGTAACGGCTCTGGTGTTGGCATTGCCAGACAGAAAAGGAGATTTTGTGATATATAGTGACACGTCGCACAGAGGATTAGGGTGTGTGCTTATGCAGCACGGTAAGGTGATTGCGTATGCGTCGAGACAACTGAAGGAATACGAGATTAGATATCCTACTCATGACCTTGAGCTCGTGGAAATAGTTTTTGCCTTAAAATTTTGGAGGCACTACTTGTATGGAGAGAAGTGCGAGATTTTCACAGACCATAAGAGCCTCAAGTACATATTTACGCAGAAAGAGCTCAACATGCGCCAGAGGAGATGGTTAGAACTAATCAAGGACTATGATTGTGAGATTCTCTATCATCCAGGGAAAGCCAATGTGGTGGCTGACGCCCTTAGTAGGAAGGAAAGACTTAGAATGATAATGACTTCGGAGGAATTGATAAGGGATTTTGAGAGAATGGAAATAGAAGTAAAGGTAACTGGAGCCGGAACTGAAAAGTTGTTTGAGATCTTGATGCAGCCAGAGTTATTGGAAAAGATTAGATTGTGCCAAGAAAAAGTAATGAATGAAGCCAGATAGTCAATGACTGGAGAAGAGATCCATACTGAGAGATGATAAGGGGATAATGAGGTATTCCTATAGGATTTGGGTTCCGAATTTTCAAGAACTTAAAGACGAGATTTTGGATGAAAGCCATAGTTCAAGGTATTCCATTCACTCGGGAAGCACCAAGATGTATAGGGATTTGAAGGAGTATTACCGGTGGCCCAACATGAAGAGGGACATAGCAGAATGGGTAAGCAAATGTTTGACTTGCCAAAGAGTAAAGGCAGAGCACCAGAGACCCAGTGAACTTTTACGACCCCTGGAGATTCCCGAATGGAAATGGGAATAGATAGTCATGGATTTTGTTGTCGGCTTACCGAGGACGAAAGCCAATCATGATGCCATATGGGTGATTATAGATCGACTGACAAAGTCAGCTCATTTCATTCCTATCAATGAGAGATACACGGTCGACAGACTGGTGGACATTTACCTTAAGGAAATAGTGATGCGACATGGAGTCCTAGCATCCATTATCTCAGACCGAGACCCCAGGTTCAACTCCAGATTTTGGAAGAGCTTTCAAGAATGTGCGGGGACCAAATTAAACATGAGTACCGCTTACCATCCCCAAGCGGATGGGCAAAGTGAAGGACCATCCAGACACTAGAGGATATGTTGAGAGTCTGTGCAATAGACTTTAAAGGAAGTTGGAATGATCACTTACCGTTGATCGAGTTTTCTTATAACAATAGCTTTTATGCCAGCATCGGGATGCCGCCTTATGAGGCCCTATACTGAAGAAGGTGTCGATCTCCCTTATACTGGGATGAAGTAGGAGAACGGAAGATGCTCGGACTCGAAGTGGTCCAAAGGACCAAAGACATAGTGGATCTCATCAGAGGATGGCTGGTAGCAGCCCAAGTCAGGCAGAAGAAATATGCAGACCTAGCCTGAAATGACAAGGAGTATGAAGTAGGGGACTTAGTACTGCTAAAAGTATCCCCTTGGAAGATATTAATGAGGTTCAGAAAGAAAGGGAAACTAAGCCCAAGATACATTGGACCTTTTGAGATACTAAGACGGATTGGGAAGTTAGCTTACGAGCTAGCCTTACCCCCGAACCTATAACAAGTTCATAATGTGTTCCATGTGTCAATGCTAAGGAAGTATCATCGGGATGCCAGACACATAGTGGAGTACGAGCAGGTGGATATGCAACCAGATCTGAATTACGTGGAGAAACCAGTAAAGATTATGGATAAGAAGGAGCAGGTGCTTCGGAATAAAGTGATCAAGCTAGTCAGAGTGCTATGGCAGAATCATAATGTGGAAGAATCAACTTGGGAACTAGAGAGCGCAATGCTAGAAAAGTACCCCCATTTGTTTTCTATCTGATTCCGGGAAGGAATCCTTTTAAGGAGGGGAGCTGTAATAACCCCAAAATTTTGGACTTTTGTAACCCTTATGAATAGTGATTTTGCTGAATAAGAAAACTTTTCATGCCTCACTTTGTAGAGGTTCTTTTATTGTTATTCTGAGATCTTATTAGTACTCTATATGGTATATAAGTGTATGTAAATATCGTCAGAATCCAAATTCGAACAGTTTGATTTTTCCCAAAAATCCACCAGATACCGAAAGAATTGAGTATAAGGTAACAGCATAAAAAGGAGTTAAATTCAAGGATTATAAGAGAGGATCATAAAAGGAATATAATGTATTGAGAAAGGTTAAGGGAACCCAAGTAATAAGATCCCGGGTATGATGCCTCAAACGATAAACGAAAACGAAAGTTAAGCAAACTGTATAACAGATCAACAATCATTAGCCAAGCAATTAGGAGTTAATCAAAGAGGTTAGTGATGATGATGTCATCACACCAACAAGAAGAAGACATGTGTGGGAAGATGACATTAGTGGATGACATAAGCATGACCAAATGGGAAGGATTTGTTGGTTGATTATAAGCCACACAATTTTTACCATGGTAACAATTTAAATAAACAAAACAAAAGGAAGCAACCAAGCCAACAATAATCATAACACAAAATCAAATTTGAGAAGTTGACTTTGCATTTCTAACAAGAAGCTTTCGGCCTCTTTTCTTTTTCAAAGAAAAGAAAATCCAAATTTAAGTTCCAAGCTTTGATAATTAGTGAGGTAATTATCCAAGGTTCCTTGTACATAGATATAGATATCCTATGAATCTAAGCTTCCATTCATTCATAATCTCTTCCAATAATTCATGGAAGAAGAGAGTGAATAGTGTTTTCAAGAACTTGAAATTTTGATCTTGTGTTTTTGTTTAGATAAAGCTTTAGTAAGGATTTCCAAAGGTTGTTTCAAGCTCATTAGTTACTCCTACTCACAAGGAAGGTAGAATCTCTTAACCTAGCCTTATTATTGAATGTTAAGAGCTTTTTATGAGTAGTATAGTTCATGAGAAGCATGATTATTGTATATTTAGAGTTGGGTTGGTTTTGTAATGTTTTTGAAGTTGTAAATCTTGATTATTAGTTAATGAACTTAAGTATAAGCTTTTAGTTCATGATTGAGAGTAGTATAAATTGGAAATCTTGAGATGTTGGGGCTGTTGTAGTAGAGTATGGATGGATCTTGGTTGTAGTAATGATTGTGGATTGATTTGGAGTGGTTTAAATTTGCTAAATCGTGTAAACATAGCCGTCGTAATGCCCGATTTAGTTTAGACTGTTTTTGTTCTTAACTTCAGGGACCCGTGAACTCACTGTTAGGTTTTGACCATTGCCATGATTAGATAGTTCATGTTACGAGCTTCGTTTTGATATGTGGTTCGCTTAAATCCGATGTACGGTTTAGGAGAAACGACCGTTTTAAGTAATGGCATTTCACGAACGAACCATTACCCCTCGCCTTACTTTGAAACCTTGGTTAAGGTCCTAAAATGACTAACTAGAGTATGAAACAATTATGTAAAGTGGATTAGGCAGTTGGTAGGGTACTCGCGAAAGAATCGCCTTAAAATTCTTAATGATTAATTTATTAAAAATGGTGGAGCCAAGGGTTCTCGAGCGACTTAAGTGAATCGTTGAGCGCAAAAGCGAACGTTAGGGTCTAATTGGTTAAAGTATAGATTATTAAGCGACTTTGGTTTAATTCCAACTTATATGTTGTTTATAGGTTACCAGACTCGTCCTAAGCCTTTTATCACCCCCAGTCACTCTGGCAAGTTTTCTACCCGTTATACTGTTGTTATGATGTAAATATATGTATATGCATTATCTTGTGATAAGTGCATGATTGTTATTAGCAAATTTTGCGATATATTGGAGCATGCTGATATGGTATATATGCATGCCTGTTTCGTAATCTTGATATCTAATTGTTAATTCAAATGCTTATAAGTTGCATAATACCTATGCTACAGATAAGCAGTAGTTGCGTATACCCTTAGTATAGGGGACCCAAAGGTGAATATTTTCTAAACCGGGAGTCGATGTTCCCGAGTATATTATATATATACATTTATATATATATATAGATATAGTTTTCAAAACTATTAATCGAATAAGGTTTATTCGATAACTTTATTTTAAATAATGAATATTAGTTGAATATTCATTCGAGGACTTATGACTCCATTTATTTTATTTAATGAATATTATTTTGAATATTCATTCGAGGACTTATGACTCCGCTTATTTATTGAATAATATTCTTTATTTTATTAAAGAATAATGTTTCGATAATCAAACTCATTTTCGATTATTTAAATAAAGATTGTATTTTCGTATAAGTATATCTTTGGTTATTTATTATTCATTTCAAGTATAAGTTTTAAAACTTCTACTTCAATTATCTTTATAAGGATTATATTTATGGGAATATTATTTAAATAATAATATTCAGATATTTTCTAATATATTGGGACTGATTTATTTTATTAAATCAGCATTACTCCAAACATTCTTAAAAATGTTTTCGAGTCTTTAAAAATGATTTTTAAAAGTTAGGGCGGATCCCAAAACTCATTTTTATATTTAAGATCCTCCTTTCGAAGGGGATTTAAATACTCGCTCAAAACCTGAGGGATCCGGCTCTGTGGTATATTTTATATTCGCAACAGGGTTGCTGTTTTGATAAATTAATTGATTACTTATCCAACGCTCGGGAAATAAGTCCATCTAATTGAGTCGGCATAAGCGACAGGCCGGGGTACGGTCTATCAAAGTGTAAGTGGCTGGGTGGCAGCCCATCAACGCGTAAGAGGCCGGGTGGCGGTCCATCACAAGGTCCTAATGAGGCCAGGGTGATGACCGGTGGGGGATTCATCCATCTACTAGTAGAAAAGGTTACTTATTGGTATCTTTGCCTGATCAGCAAGATATCCGGTTTATGCCAAGGTTTTCTTCTTTCCAAATTCATTGGATATTATAACTCTGTTTATACTTTTCATAACAGAGGGTTCCAAGGAAAGTATGAGATATATATATAGGTGTATATATATATCGGGACTTAATGAAGTATCTCGTAGCTTCATTTTATTCAATAATATTTCAAAGATCGAATCTATGCAAGTCTTATGTGGTAGTCTCGCCTATGTGATGAACTTCGAAAACTTATTATACTTGGAACGGTGATAGTTCAAGTAGTTTTACAAAATATATAAGTATAGTGAAGTAATTGGTAACTTCATCTTCCTTTAAGCTTATATCCAGTAAGTAATTACCTTACACTTGATAAAGGTTTCTAGTAAGTTATCCATTTAGATACTTGCATTATAGTTTACACTATATATTATCCTGCGAGCTGTAATGCTCACTCTTGCTTCATTTCTTCATCACACAACAACAGTTAGGAAAGATGGCCAGACTCAAGTAGACCCAGCGCAAGCACGTGGGAAGCGTCCCGCGTCTTCCCGTTGATATTGTAGCTGCTATAGCAGCAGAGGTAGATCTATTGTAGATCAGGCATTCTATTTTTGGGAATCAATTATGTATAATTATAACTTGTGGCAGATAATGGCAATTAACTGTAAACTTATCAAGTAACCATTTTGGGTTGTAATAACTTTTAAATTATGGATTCAAGGACTTGTACTTATCTCAGTTTCATCTCTGAGACTATAACGTGTTGTGGTGTGTGTTAGTGTGGGGTCACAGCATGAGGCTATTTATTATTAATTAAGTTAAGTGATATTGTGGAAAGAAAGATCGTGACGACCCGGATCCCCGACCCCGGATCCGGGGGTGTTACAGAATGTCCTACCAATCCAAATCCAAATCTCTCAAACCACTAAACCTACAAGCTCAAACATTCAACTACCCTTGACCTCTAAGCCTAAACTTCTGTATAAACAAACTGCAAACACTCTACTTAAGATACCAATCATCTCTAGCAAAATCACTATAAAGAAAATCTCAAACCTACCTTTATTTAATCCACCTATCAAAATTCATTTCAACATTGTTGGGAGAAAACCAAAGAAGCTGTAAATTGAAGAAAGGGTTATCTGGAATTGCTTTGATCAAACTAATTTTCTACCATTAAACTAGTGCATCACAGATGATGACTACTTTCAACAATTAGCTGAAGAAATGGTCAAAGTTTGGGTTGTATCATTGAGGGAAGTCAGAATTTATTATCAAGATGGCTCCTACACTTTAATTGGTAGGGATTTAATGGACACACTTTCAACACGGAAATCAAGAGGGTGATTAGCTTGATGAAGGATAAGGACACTAGTACAAGAGCATGGAGGGCTGTGTTGTGTGTATGGCTGAAAGTAAGAGATGAAAAAAGAGCAAAAGCAAAGGATGAAAAGGATGAAAAGGATAGAAAATATGCAGAAGAAATCGAATTGTTTGAACAAAGATCAAATGAGCTCAAGGCAAAGGGGATGAGCAAAATCTCTAAGGATGGACATTTTCAGAACATAACGTTAGCAGATATTGAAGATTCAGAGTTGGTTACTTGAATGGATATTCACTAGATGATTGGCTCAAGCTTGTGGAAGCTCTAAGAAGGACACAAATCATAGAGGAACTTCAAGTACTTGTAAATCTAAAGGACCTCATTAGAAAGGAATCAGGCTATGAGAATTTCATGTGATGAATATACATATCAAACTCATGTAATCATTTAGTGTATAACAGTTGTATTTATGCTCTGTCAATTTTATGTAATTTCTTATTGTTTTATTATAACTTGGGGTTTGTCTTGTTACCAGGCATAAATTTGTGATAAACAATCTTCTCACAAATTGGGAGAGATTGTTGTACAAGACATGCATGTATCATTACAAGACTAAGTCATATTGACAACCCTAAGATTAGTTGTATGATAGTCTAAATCTGTATTTTGTATTGTATTACTTGAGTCTGTAAAAATGTTAAACATCAGAGTGGAGTATTTTTCTGTGAACAGGCTCAAGTCTAAGAATAAACTATGGAAGAAGATCAACAAGGTCATGCCTCAGAGAAAAGGTGAAGAATCTTGGAGTTGAATAAATCTATTTTAGGAAAAATGTTCTAAGTCAAGATATCTACAATTCACAAATCAATTCATTCGAGAACTCCAGAATGACTTATCGAGAAGTCCAAATTGGCTTATAGAGAAGCCCCAGAGATATCGACAAGTCAAATGAAGATATGAAGATTGGAGATATCGACAAGTCAATCTCTCATTAGAGATCTTAGAGATATCTACAAGTCAAAATATATATAGAGATCTCTGAGATATCGACAAGTCATTTTGAATATAGAGTACTCAAAGATATCGACAAGTCATAATGAAGATTAAAGATTGGAGATATCGACAAGTCAATTTCTCATTAGATATCTTAGAGATATCGACAACTCAAAATGCTTATAGAGATCTCAGAGATATCGACAAGTCATTTTTACACGCAGAGTTTTGGAGACCTCGATAAGCCAAGTTCACTTACAGAGAACTCGACAAGTCAAAGAAACTTATAGAGAACTAAGAGATCTCGATAAGCCATTATACTTATCGAGATGTCAGTTCTCTATACAACAAACTGGAGATCTCGATATGAACATCAAGTACAAAATGCAGATGCTAGTCGCTAAACACGTGCTAATAATACACGCAAGTATACGAGTTCGCAAGTAGTATAGAATCTTTTCTAGTTCGTTCCCACAAAGACTGTATTGGTTAACTAATTAATTCACGCACTTAAGCAACAATGTATGATTATTATTCAATGCTAAGACGATAAAAAATTGAGGTTGTTCATAACTAAGGATTAAACTAATAATTATAACTTCGAGATTAATATTGACTGAATTAATATATATGACAAATATGGGATCCTAACTTCATTAATTACTTCATTCAATAGCCTTATTGTCCTTAACCTTAGCATGCAATGGTGATGACACTAACCAGACAACACGAAACTGATAAATACCAACTTTCGTTGCACGAGTACCATACTACCAGTCATCCACAAAAGAGATGGAAGCTGAATAGACACCAATTATATTGAGACCCTATATGTCTATAGAATTTGACAACATAACGGTTTAAGCGTAAGTTATCTATCTTGATTATACAGGGCAAGTAAGATGGTTAAAATTACCTACGAATCATGCATAACAAATACATGAACCTATGCTAGTATGGCAAGTTATAAATCCTTAAATTCACTTTCACTTCATTAAGAATTAACACACTATCTTATAAGTTCACGACGCTCAGAAGACGAATACGCGCAACCAATACTAGAATATCATACAATCACCACATACTAAGGCATCGAAACAATTTAACTAAAGAAATCAATAAATAAATCCGCTAAAACCCCACGACAACGATTAGCCCATAATCAGACTCATCATCAATGTGGGTTCCCATGAAAACATGATATCACAAATATAGTCTTTATAATGAATGAATAACAGAGTATAACACAAGAGTATAGGTTCAACAAAATAAGAAACGAGTATCCAAAATTACAACTCAGAACAAAGATTCACAAGAATAAACTAGATCGTCTTCGCCTTTGTTGATTCGTGCTATAGGTCTCTTGTCGTCTTCTCCTTAGCTCTGAAGTGTCTCTCTTCTTATTAAAAATGACCTAGAGTTGTTTATATAGTAGCCCTGATCAGCATAGAACCCCAAAAAATCAGTCTTCTATTCAAAACAGGAATTCTGCATCCCAACCTGGCGCGGCCGCTCGCTTGATCAGCGCGGGCGCGCTGGCTCTCTGAAGTTCTGGCGCGGGCGCGCGCTTGATCAGCGCGGGCGTGCTGGGCTTCTGCCAAATATTATTTCTTTTCTTTTTCCTTTTCTTGCAGCCTCGAGCCGGACTTTGCGAGCTTTTATTCCAACACCACCTGGACACTATATTAGCACTAAAACAATGCTAATTCACCTGATTCACAGATTAATGCCTGAAATGCAAAAATACTAGAAAACACGTTAAAACACTTAACAACCTGAGTACAAACACATCAATTCAAAGCTTATTAAAGCATTATAAAGTGTCATAAATGCCACTCAACATACCCTCAAACTTGAATCGATGTTTGTCCTCAAGCATAAACAAACTCAAAGAACAAGAAATAAAAATGCATGAATGCAACGATCCCCATAGAATAACTAATCCAATCAACAAGCAACATCTCAGCAAATGTAATTATTCACATAAAGAGCAATTAAATCTCACAAATCAACCTACAAACCAGAGACGTGCGTGTGTGCAAATGCTTACAGATGTATTATCGTAACTAGATCGACAATCATGATTCTCTACTTATCAAAACAATTGCAAGCTAATAAATAGAATAAAAACTAGACTCAAAATAAATTATTACACTTCCATTCTTATATAGGAGCTTAACATGGATTCATGCTTTTATTCACAATAAAACAACATAAGTATGGTTATTTGATCGTGCAATGAGTGAGGTCCACAAAAGACTTAAACAATAGTACCCATGTAACGAGCGTTAGGTTAGCGGATCCCAGACTATAAGAGCCTTAGGTCACTAGGAACAAATCCCCTAGGAACTTAATAACTCGAGTACTAAAGAGCCCACTCGTGATCAATTATACATAACACTTATTCTATCTTTTTTTTCTTTCTTTTTTTTCTTCGAATTTCTGAACGAGTGCATTTCGCTCCATCTCGCTCAACCCTAGACTACTCATACAAATATGAGCCGGCTACTAGCCATTTGACACCTATCCACACAACTAGCAATGAAATCCAATTTTCTCCAACTTTTAAATATCCATGTCTTTTATTATTAAGAGAATATCCTAAATTTTAAGTATAAGCAAGCGATTAAACCTTGACAAACAAACAAACCATGACCATGATCTAGCACTCTAGCAACCTTTAAGACTTAGTGAAATACAAGTGTCTCTAGCATGCAAATCAATCCAATAAGACTCAACATTACTAAATACGACATCACTACACTAGCATTAACATCACCAATCAATCGGAAAAATTATCTAAGGGATCATGTCATAATGCAAATGCATGAAACTACATGAACAAAATATCATAAAACTACCAAAAATAATAAAATAAAATAAAATAAAAACTACATGGAAAAATATGCAAACTATATGAACTAAACTATCATGAACATGTAACTATATGAGACTCACACATAAATATATTCCTTCAACTACTACCCCCAAACTTAAAATATTCACTGTCCTCAGTGAAGGTAATAGTAAGGAATCAGGCATACCTACTGCGAATCAGAATCCTCACCCTCAACAGGTGGAGTGTCAGGCGTGTCCGGAGGCGGATACACGGAATCCTCACCAAATACTGGCCACTGGGTGTCAACACCGGTGGCTCTGAAAGCTGTCCCAAGTGCCTGGGTGAGATCGTGTGCAAACCGACTATGGATGTCGTGCATCGCATTCATCCTCCTCGCAAGACGCCTATACTGCGTCAAACTCAAACCAGCTCCCTTCTTTGCTCCTGTTGCTGCTGTTGCTATGACGAACCAGCCTTCTCTCCATACCGAGCTCTCCAAGCTGCTCGACGGGCATGCTGATAACCTCCTGCCGTAGCTGCTTCCATAGGCACACCACCTGAAAGATGATCATATGAATACCCAAGCCCCTTGGGATCGGGCTTCCCTCTATACCACTCTTGCATGCTCTGCAGCGTAGAACTGTCAATAGGAGCACTAGGAAGCTGCAGCTGCTCATGTGCTGGCCAATGAACACCAACCGTCATGCACAACTTCGTCACAACAGACACATACGGATTAACACCTGTAGTACCTCCTCTCAAAAATCTCAAAATCCCCTGATATATCACCATCCCCAAATCAATGTAATCACCCTGAAGAATACCCCATAGCAGACGAGTGTTAGGGCGAAAACACGCGCTAATATTCACGCAAGTATACGCGTTCGCAAGTAATATAGAATACTTTCTAGTTCATTCCCACAGAGACTCAGACTAAATTATTGTCTAATTAAACTCACTCACCAATGTATGATTACTTCTCAATGTTAAGACACTAACACTTAAAATTGTTGATTAAATATTAACTACAATTAACTACTTAATTAATCACTTAACTAACACTTCAATTTGATCAACAATAAAACACTCATGAGATCACAACTTCATTATTACTTCCTTCAATAGCCATTGTTATTACCTTTAGCATGTGACAGTGATGATATTAATGGAATAACACGAAACTGATAAAAGCCAACTTTCATTGTACTAATACCATTCTACCAAGCATCCACAATTAAGATAGAAGTTGAATAGTCATCAATTATGTTGAGTTCCTATATGTCTACAGAAATTGACAACACAACGATTTAAGCACAAGTTATTCCTTTTGATTACATAGGGCAAATAAAACTGTTAGAGTTACCCACTAATCATGCACAACGTACATGAACCTATGCTAGCATGGCAAGTTCTAAATCTCAAGATCCATCGTCACTTCACAAGAGATTAACACCCTATCTTATATGTTCGCGACGCACATAAGACGACTACGTATTAAACAATTAACTAGATATTATACAATCATCACACACTAAAGTATTAAACAATTAACTAAAGAATTCCATAATAAATCCGTCGCAACCCCATGATCACGATTAGCCCATAATAGCACTTATCGTCATCATGGGTTCATATGAAATCATGATAAACAAACACAAGAAAATAATAACTAAACTAATTATATTAAAACAGAGTACGTCACAAGAGTAAATAAGTTCAAAGCAAGAAAACTAGCATCCAACGTTACAACGAAACAAGAATCACAAGAAGATATGCTTCCTCTTCATTGCGGTGTGCTAAATCGGTCTTCTTCCTTATCTCCTTCGCTCCTTGCGTAAAAACACGATCTTCTTCAATCCCCCCTTGTGAAAATGTCTCAAATCTACTTATATAATAGTCCCATAAAACTCAGATTACATAGAAGTGGAAACCAAACAGAAGTAGAAGTCCTGAAATAATATATTTTTTTCCCCGACCCTGCGCGGCCGCTCAGCATAGCTGAGCGGGCGCTCAGCTTGCTGAGCGGGCGCTCAGACCTCTACTGGAAAAAAATCTGATTTTGCTCCGTTTCTTCGCCGTAATCTGCCCGATTCTTTCCTTTCGCAATGGTGAACACATGCCAAGGCTTATTCTTGATGATTCCTCCCCCGAAATGCAACTAATATCCTGAAATGCATAAACACTAGAAAAACGCATCAAATACATAAAATACTTGATTTCAAGACACCAATTTAAGCCATTTTAAGACGTTCTAAGTGGTATAAAATGCCACTTATCACACCCCCAAACTTAAATCGATGCTTGTCCTCAAGCGTCACAGACTCAAAAACAAATAAAAAACATGCATGAATGCAATCTATATGAAAATGCAGCGATCCCCCTTACTACGATTAACCAACCAAATTGCAACATCTCAACGAATGCAGTTAGACAACTAAAGATCAATAAACTCATGCAAACGGACATACAGCCAGAAACGTGGTGTGTGCAAATGCTTAACAGATATGCTTCAGAACTAGACCAATTATTATGACTAGACTATCCTCAAGGCAATCCAATGATTATACAAAGAATAAAAAATTCTAGGCACAAAGTGATATACAACACTACAAGAATTCTGGAGCTTATTACGGAATCGTGCTTTTTATTCATAACACAAATGCTTATTTGACCGTGCAATGAGTGAGGTCCACAAAAGACTTATACAATGGTATCCATGTAACGAGCGTTAGGTTAGCGGATCCCAGACTCTAAAAGCCTTAGGTCACTAGGCACAAAGTCCCCTAAGAACTTAATAACTCGAATACCAAAGAGCCCACTCTAGATCAATTATGCATAAACTAATTTTTTTTATAACTTCTGAGCAAGTGCGTTTCGATCCATCTTGCTCAACCCTAGACTACTCGCACCATATGCGAGCTGGCTACTAGCCATTTGACGCCTAGCCACAACTAGCAACAAATTCCATTTTTTTTCTCCAAATTTTTTTCTTTTTCATGCCTTTATCACTAAGAACCTATTATCGAATTCTAAGCATAATAAGTAGATTGACCTCGAAAACAACCAAATCATAACAACAATCTAGCCCTTACGCATTCTCTAAGACTTAGTGGAATTACAAGTGATCCTAGCATGCATATCAACCTCGACTTAATATCACTCTAATGCTATCACTACACTCGCATCAATATCACAATTTAGTCGATAAATCATTGCAAAAGGGATCATGGTAAATGCATGAGCTACATGACATACATAACAAAAAAACTATATGGCATAAATTATGCAACTATATGAACTAAACTATCATGAATATGCAGCTATATGACACACACACAATATTCCTTGACTACCACCCCCAAACTTAAAATCTTCACTATCCTCAGTGAAGGTAGTAGAAAGGAACACAGGGTATACCTACTCGGAGTCATCATCATCATCACCCTCAGTGGGTGGAGTATCAGGCGGCGGGTATACAGAGTCCTCACCAAAAACTGGCCACTGGATATCAGCTCCAAGGCCCCGAAAAGCAGTCCCTAACGCAAGGGTGAGCTCTTGAGCAAACCTGCTCTGCGTCTCATACATGGCATCCATCCGCCGTAAAAGCCTCCTATACTGAGCATCAGCCAACCCAACACCCTCCTAAGCTCTTGAAGAACCAGCCTCATCACGCCCTGGCCTAGCCATAGTAGCACCTCGTGCTGGACGCCCTCCTGGAAGACGATAACCCAGCCCATGCTCCTCAGGCTCACCACCGGTCCACTCCTGCATCCCATTCAGAGTGCCAGAATCAATCGGAGCTGCCGGCAACTGCAACTGCTCATGAGCCGGCTAGTTCACTCTCACTGCTTGGCATAGCTTCGTAACCGTGGATGCATAAGGATGTTCATATGCTTCACTCCCCTCAAAAACTTCAGAATTCCTTGGTAGATAAACTCACCAAGGTCCACATAGTACTCCTCATTCAGAATTCCCCACAACAACTGTGCTCTCTCAACTGTGACCTCGTGTGCATGCGAAGAAGGCAAAATATTAGCACAAATAAATGCATTCCATGCACGGGCATACCTGTTCATGGCGATCGCCGGAAAGTGACGATACTCATTAGTGTCGGTCCTGAAGGTCCAAACTGTGCCCGGTCGACAGAGAGTCGCACAAATCAAATCCAAGTCAAAGTCCTCAGCAGTCTTTTCATTCCAGTTCTCCTCCTCGGGCTTCCTCTCTCGCTGTCCAATCACACGGCGAATCGCCGCAGGGTGATAATCAACTGTCAGCCCTCGGACCACAGAAAACCCATTCTTTTCGGCCTTCGCGTTCGCATAGAACTCGCGAACCACACTCATCGGCACTGCTTCAGGCGACTCGCAGAAAGCTATCCACCCCTTCTCTGCAATCATGGGCAGTAACTCACCATCCCTCCCCGATGGTAAAAACCCTCTCTCCTTCAGAATCGGCTTCCCAAAAAGCCTAGTGTACTCCTCCTCCGCAGCTCTGTCAGTTAACTGAGGCCGTGCAGCAGTACCCCTCGATGAATCAGCAGTAGGAACTGTGCTGCTGCTGTCAATAGTGTGTGCTCTCTTGGGTGCCATTGATTCGTGAAAAAAATATGTAAGAACTGAGTTTTGGTGTTTGGGAGAGAGTTTAAGTGTAGGAATTTTGTGGGAGATATGTAGGATAGGTGTATGTATATATAGGGTGTGGATTAGATTAGGGTTTGGGAATTAAGGGTTAAAATGATGGGGTAGTGGGAACAAATCGTGGGTTTATGGGCTACAACTGTTTTTTTTTTCTGAACTGTAAAAAAAAAATTTTTGGTACTCGACCCCTGAGCGGTCGCTCAGCAAAGCTGAGCGGGCGCTCAGCAATGCTGAGCGGGCGCTCAGGGGGTCACTGGAAAAAAAAAAATTTCAGCCCCTGTTTTCTGATTTTTTTGTGTTTTTGGATAGGTTATTAACTTCTAAGGGTTCCTGTCACAACAATTCATGGGTTGCCTCCCACGCAGCGCTTCTTTTTCGTCATTAGCTTGACGTTTCTTACCCTTCTCAAGTAGTCAACAAAATGGCACTAACCACTTCTCGGGTTGCCATGTCCCCATAGTAGTGCTTCAACCGCTGACCGTTAACCTTGAATGCTTGGTCCGGATCATTCTCAAAAATTTCCACCGCTCCATGTGGAAACACAGTTTTGACAATAAAATGTCCAGACCACCTTGATTTCAACTTCCCAGGAAAAAGTCGGAGCCGAGAGTTGAATAAGAGAACTTGTTGCCCTGGCACAAATAACTTAGGATGTAGCTTCCTATCGTGCCACCTCTTCACCTTTTCCTTATACATTTTGTTATTCTCGTACGCTTGAAGTCGAAATTCATCAAGTTCATTAAGCTGAAGCATTCTTTTCTTACCAGCTGCATCTAAATCCAGGTTCAACTTCTTCAATGCCCAGTAGGCCTTATGCTCAAGCTCCGCAGGTAGATGACATCCCTTACCGTACACCAACTGAAACGGTGACATACCAAGTGGAGTTTTGTATGCTGTTCTGTAAGCCCAAACAGCTTCATCGAGCTTTAAAGACCAATCCTTCCTTGACGGATAAACAACCTTCTCTAGAATGCGCTTTATCTCTCTATTAGACACTTCCGCTTGACCATTTGTTTGCGGATGATAGGTAGTAGCTACTCGATGATTCACATTATAATGCTGCATCATAGAAGTGAACTTACGGTTGCAGAAATGCGATCCTTCATCACTTATGATTACCCGAGGTGTTCCAAACCTTGTGAAAATTTGCTTATGAAGAAAATTTAGCACTGCCTTTGCATCATTTGTCGGTAAAGCTTTAACTTCTACCCATTTTGAGAAATAATCGACTGTCAGCAAGATGTATTGATTATTGCAAGACGAGATAAAAGGCCCCATGAAATCGATTCCCCAAACATCAAAGACCTCGACTTCAAGCATCACATTTAATGGCATCTCATCCTTCTTTGTCAAATTTCCCACTCTTTGGCAACGATCACACCTTAAAACAAACTGATGAGCATCCTTGAACAAAGTAGGCCAAAAAAAACCTGCTTGCAGAATACGAGCTGCCGTCTTCTCACCACCATAGTGTCCACCATAAACCGTGGAATGGCAGTCTCGTAATATCCCCTCCGTCTCACAGAACGGGATACATCTCCTGATGATCTGGTCAGCTCCCTGTCTAAACAAATATGGTTCATCCCACATATACCACTTCACCTCATGCAGAAACTTCTTCTTTTGAGCGGATGTCAAATTAGGAGGCATTACATTGCTGACGAGATAGTTTACAATATCCGCAAACCATGGTTCTTCCTCCTGAACTGCGAACAACTGCTCATCCGGAAAAGATTGATTGATTAACGTCCTATCTTGTGAAGTAGAATCGTGATTCTCCAACCTAGAGAGATGGTCAGCTACTTGATTCTCAGTACCTTTCCTATCCTTGATCTCTAACTCAAATTCCTGAAGTAAAAGCACCCAACGAATGAGTCTCGGCTTCGAATCCTTCTTGGAAACTAGATAGCGAATAGCCGCATGATCAGTGAATACTGTTACTTTCATACCAAGTAGATAAGATCGAAATTTCTCGAAACCAAAGACTATAGCTAAAAGCTCCTTCTCAGTAGTGGTGTAGTTCAATCGGGCCCCATTTAAAGTCTTACTCGCATAGTAGACCACATGGAAGAGATTTTTCTTGCGCTGTCCCAGAACTACACCTACCGCATAATCACTCGCATCACACATCATCTCAAATGGTTCTGTCCAATCTGGTGCTGTAATAACTGGTGCAATGATCAAACTCTTCTTGAGAGTCTCGAATGCTGCCAAACATTCATCATCAAATTTGAAAAGCACATCTTTCTCAAGCAAATTGCACAACGGCTTAGATATCTTTGAAAAGTCCTTGATGAATCACCGATAAAAACCCGCATGACCAAGAAAACTACGGATTCCTTTCACAGAATTAGGTGGGGGAAGATTTTCAATGACTCCCACCTTGGCCTTGTCCACCTCCAGACCCTTGTTAGAGACCTTATGCCCAAGAATAATGCCTTCACGCACCATAAAATGACATTTCTCCCAATTGAGCACCAAATTAGTTTCCACGTACCTTTTGAGTACGGCGCGTAGATTATTCAAACATTCATTATATGAATGTCCAAAGACGGAGAAGTCGTCCATGAACACTTCGACATTATTTCCAATCATGTCAGAGAATATAGCCATCATACATCTCTGAAAAGTGGCCGGGGCGCCACATAACCCAAATGAAACTCTGCGAAAAGCAAACGTGCCAAATGGACAAGTGAAGGTAGTCTTTTCCTGATCCTCTGGTGCAATACAAATCTGATTATACCCTGAATAACCATCCAGAAGATAAAAATACTCATGACCCGCCAACCTGTCAAGCATCTGATCAATAAATGGAAGAGGGAAGTGATCTTTCCTTGTGGCTTTGTTCAATTTTCTATAATCCATACATACTCTCCATCCTGTAACTGTTCGAGTGGGGATGAGCTCATTCTTTTCATTTGCGACCACAGTGATACCTCCTTTCTTAGGTACACATTGTACGGGGCTCACCCACGAGCTGTCAGAAATAGGATAAATAATGCCTGCATCTAGCCATTTCAGAATTTCTTTCTTCACCACCTCCTTCATGATAGGATTCAGTCTTCGCTGCTGTTCCACAGTTGGCTTACTACCTTCCTCTAGCAGAATTTTATGCATACAATATGAAGGACTTATCCCCTTGATGTCTGCTATGGTCCATCCAATAGCCGATTTGAATTCTCTCAAAATCCTTAAGAGCTTGTCTTCCGCACTACCTGAAAGGTCAGATGAAATAATAACAGGTAACGTAGATGAATCACCTAAAAAAGCATACCTCAAGTGTTCAGGTAATGGCTTGAGCTCCAAGGTAGGTGTTTCCTCTATTGATGGTTTGAGCTTTCCTTCAGCATTCTTAAGGTCAGAAGTACCAAGAGATTCAAACGGTATGTCCAGCTTTCGCTTCCAGGGAGAAGCGTTCAGATATTGTAATTGCTCGTTGCCATCTTCCTCATCGCTGCCAAAATCCCCCACTAAGGCCTTTTCCAATGCATCAGACATTAGCATGCGATCGAGTTCCGAAGTAACCGCAGAATCAATCACATCCACTTTTAAGCACTCCTCATCTTCTGTAGGGAATTTCATTGCCTTGAATACGTTGAAGGTCACATCCTGATCTTGTACCCGCATAGTAAGTTCACCTTTTTGCACATCTATCAAGGTACGGCCAGTAGCCAAGAAAGGCCTTCCCAAGATTATGGGAATCTTCTTATCTTCCTCAAAATCCAGAATAACAAAATCTGCAGGAAAGAAGAGCTTATCCACCTTGACGAGCACATCCTCCACTATGCCCCTTGGGTAAGTAATGGAACGATCAGCCAATTGTAGCGACATGTATGTGGGTTTTGGATCAGGCAGATCCAGCTTTTTAAAGATCGACAACGGTATCAAATTAATGCTTGCTCCCAAATCACAAAGGCGCTTGTCAAAAGTCAGATTGCCAATGGTGCAAGGTATGGTGAAGCTTCCTGGATCTTTCAGTTTTGGTGGTAACTTTTGCTGCAGAACAGCGCTGCATTCTTCCGTGAGAGCAATGGTTTCAAGGTCATCCAGTTTCACCTTCCTTGAAAGAATAGTCTTCATAAACTTCGCATAACTAGGCATTTGCTCCAGAGCCTCAGCGAAAGGTATATTGATGTGAAGTTTCTTGAACACCTCCAGAAACTTCCCGAACTGTCTATCCAGCTTTTGTTGCTGCAATCTCTTAGGAAAAGGTGGTGGAGGATAGAGCTGTTTCTCCCCTGTATTAGCCTCAGGCAGAGTGTGTTCAACAGTAGTCTTCCTTGGCTCCGCCGCTTTCTCCTTTTGCTTAGATTCTTCATCTCTAATTTCAGCTTCTCCTTCTTTTGCCTTTTCAGCATCAGCAACTTTTCCAGACCTTAAGGTAATAGCCTTGACTTGCTCTTTAGCTTCCTTCCTGCCTGGTACTTCCGTGTCGCTGGGAAGGGTGCCAGGTTGACGATTGAGCACTGCATTGGCTAATTGACCGATTTGATTTTCCAAGGTCTTGATAGAAACCGCCTGACTCTTGCATAACAGCTTAAGTTCCTCAAAATCAGCACTAGTAGGTGCAGATGTACTTCCCTGTTAAGGATATGATTGCCTTGTAGCATACTGTTGTGGTTGCTGGAATCCAGGTGGGTTAAATTATTTACTCACTCCTTGCTGATATGGTGGCTGAATAGCATTCTGATTATTTTCCCAGCTGAAATTTGGATGATTTCTGTTGTTAGGATGATAGGTTACTGGCACAGGCTGCTGTTGTCACTGATAGTTATTCACATACTGAACAGATTCGTTGACAAGAGAACACTGATCCGTAGCATGAGAACCTGCACAAAGCTCACAAACCATAGCTATTTGATTAACTCCATATGTAGCCAGAGAATCAACCTTCATTGATAGCGCTTGGAGCTGGGCTGCAATAGCGGTGGCTGCATCAACTTCCAGAATACCTGCTACCTTGCCTGACATCATCCTCTGAGTTGGGTTTTGATGCTCATTTGCAGCCATCGTCTCTATAAGATTATACGCCTCAGTATAGCTTTTAGCCCATAAGGCGCCTCCAGCTGCTGCATCGAGCATGGGCCGAGATTGGGCCCCCAAACCATTATAGAAACCAGTGATCACCATCCAATCCGGCATTCCATGATGTGGAGATTTTCTCAACATTTCCTTGTAGCGTTCCCAAGCCTCGCACATAGATTCTGTAGGTTGCTGCGCAAACTGAGTAAGAGCACTCCTCATAGCAACAGTCTTTGCCATTGGATAAAACTTCACCAGAAACTTTTGTGCAAGATCTTGCCACGTAGTGATGGACCCTGCTGGTTCAGAATGTAACCAGTCTTTAGCCTTGTCCCTCAGTGAGAATGGGAAAAGCCTCAACTTGATAGCCTCATCAGTCACGCCATTGTACTTAAAAGTGCTGCAGATCTCGACAAAATTCCTTATGTGCATGTTGGGGTCTGCAGTTGCCGCTCCTCCAAAAGAAACAGAATTCTGCACCATCTGAATAGTGCCCGGCTTGATTTCAAAGGTGTTAGCTTGAATAGCCGGATGAAGGATGCTTGACTGAATGTCATCAATTTTAGGCCGAGAAAAATCCATAAGGGCTGGATCAGCTTGAACAATACGATCTCCCATGTTTACTGGTTCTTTCTGCTCAGTTCCTGAATCCGAATCCTCAAAATCTAACTTCTCCGGAATATCAAGAACTTCGTCTGTCTCCTCAGCTGTATCTAAAGTCCTCTTGCGAGCACGAGAACGAGTTTGCATAAATGCTTGCTAAAGTACCTGAAACACAACCGAAAATAATAATTAACTACTACGTCCTAATCACTGAGTCCTAATGACCAATGATGGTAAGTACATAAACTAAACAAATACGTCGAGTCCCCGGCAGCGGCGCCAAAAACTTGTTAGGGCGAAAACACGCGCTAATATTCACGCAAGTATACGCGTTCGCAAGTAATATAGAATACTTTATAGTTCGTTCCCACAGAGACTCAGACTAAATTATTGTCTAATTAAACTCACTCACCAATGTATGATTACTTCTCAATGTTAAGACACTAACACTTAAAATTGTTGATTAAATATTAACTACAATTAACTACTTAATTAATCACTTAACTAACACTTCAATTTATCAATAATAAAACACTCATGAGATCACAACTTCATTATTACTTCCTTCAATAGCCATTGTTATTACCTTTAGCATGTGACAGTGATGATATTAATCGAATAACACGAAACTGATAAAAGCCAACTTTCATTGTACTAATACCATTCTACCAAGCATCCATAATTAAGATAGAAGTTGAATAGTCATCAATTATGTTGAGTTCCTATATGTCTACAGAAATTGACAACACAACGATTTAAGCACAAGTTATTCCTTTTGATTACATAGGGCAAATAAAACTGTTAGAGTTACCCACTAATCATGCACAACGTACATGAACCTATGCTAGCATGGCAAGTTCTAAATATCAAGATCCACCGTCGCTTCACAAGAGATTAACACCCTATCTTATATGTTCGCGACGCACATAAGACGACTACGCACAACCAATACTAGATATCATACAATCATCACACACTAAAGTATTAAATAATTAACTAAAGAATTCCATAATAAATCCGTCGCAACCCCATGATCACGATTAGCCCATAATAGCACTTATCGTCATCATGGGTTCATATGAAATCATGATAAACAAACACAAGAAAATAATAACTAAACTAATTATATTAAAACAGAGTACGTCACAAGAGTAAATAAGTTCAAAGCAAGAAAACTAGCATCCAACGTTACAACGAAACAAGAATCACAAGAAGATATGCTTTCTCTTCGTTGCGGTGTGCTAAATCGGTCTTCTTCCTTATCGCCTTCGCTCCTTGCGTAAAAACACGATCTTCTTCAATCCCCCTTGTGAAAACGTCTCAAATCTACTTATATAATAGTCCCATAAAACTCAGATTACATAGAAGTGGAAACCAAACAGAAGTAGAAGTCCTGAAATAATATATTTTTTCCCCCGACCCTGCGCGGCCACTCAGCATAGCTGAGCGGGCGCTCAGCTTGCTGCGCGGCCGCTCAGCATAGCTGAGCGGGCGCTCAGACCTCTACTGGAAAAAATCTGATTTTGCTCCGTTTCTTCGCCGTAATCTGCCCGATTCTTTCCTTTCGCAATGGTGAACACATGCCAAGGCTTATTCTTGATGATTCCTCCCCCGAAATGTAACTAATACCCTGAAATGCATAAACACTAGAAAAACGCATCAAATACACAAAATACTTGATTTTAAGACACCAATTTAAGCCATTTTAAGACGTTCTAAGTGGTATAAAATGCCACTTATCAACGAGCACGCACCAGAGTAATCTCATGCACATGTGAAGATGGCATGATGTTAGCATAAATAAAGGAGTTCCAAGCCCTTGCAAACCTGTTCATGCACGAAGTAGGGAACGTGGAGTAATCAGTAGTGCCCCTCTTGAACTTCCAATGAGTATCAGGCACATAGAGAGTAGCAATGATGAGATCCAAATCAAAGTCCTCTGGAGTCTTATCGTTCCAAGTGTTCTGGCCCACCTTACTCGCGGGTTGCTCAATCACCGTCCTGATAGCTTCAGCACTGTACTCTACAGTTCCCCCCTCACCACCGTGAAACCATTCTTCTCTGCCTTGGCTTTCACATAGAACTCCCGCACAACACTCATGGGCATGGCAGCGGGATCCTCACAGAATGGTACCCAGGCAATCTCAAGAATCATCTCTAACAGCTTACCATCCTTCCCTGATGGCAGAAAACCTTGCTTCTTAGCAATAGGCTTCGAGAGAAGCCTCGTGTACTCCTCCTCAGCCTCAGGAGTAGAAAACCTGGGCCTCACACCACCTGCAGATGAAGAATCGGTGGTACTACTTCCAACTTGTGTTCTTTGTCTCTTGGGTGCCATCGGAATTGCAGAAGAGAGAATAAAAGCTTAAGTGTTTAGAGAGAATTTGTGTTTGAGAGTTTGTGATGTGGTGGAGAAGTTGTGTATACGTGTATGTATTTATAGGTGGAGAGGTGTGAATTCTATAAGGAATAGAAGTGGGAATTGATTATGGGAATTGTGGGAATAATGGGATTGATTAGGAGAGGGAATTATGGGATGTGGAAGAGTAAAAATCGGGTTGGAATTAATTTTGGAGTAAAAGTCCCTATTTTACCTTATAAAACTGCTGAAATTAAAAAAAAAAATCGAATAGGACCCGGCGCGGCCGCGTGCTAGGACAGCGCGGGTGCGCTCACTCTCTGGAAAACCGGCGCGGCCGCGCGCTAGATCAGCGCGGGCGCGCTTGGTTACTGGAAAAACGGCGCGCGCGGCCGCGCCCAACTTCTGTAGTTGGCCCTGAAGTTTTTTAATTTTTCTAATTTTTTTGTGTTTTTCTCCTTTCTTCTTTCTTTTTTTACCTACTAATGTACAACAAGCTTGGGTTGCCTCCCAAGAAGTGCTTCTTTTACGTCGCTAGCTCGACGTATAATTTCGAGATCAAATGAATAATAAAACGGCATTAACCACCTCGCGGTTTGCCGTGTCACCATAGTAATACTTCAACCTCTGACCATTTACCTTGAATGCTTGGCCCGGATCATTCTCAAAAATTTCTACCGCTCCATGTGGAAACACAATTTTGATTATGAAGGGCCCTGACCATCTTGTCTTCAATTTTCCAGGAAAAAGACGGAGACGAGAGTTGAACAAAAGAACTTGTTATCCCGGCACAAATGATTTGAGCACTAGACCCCTATCGTGCCACCTCTTGACTTTCTCCTTGTACATTTTGTTGTTCCCATAAGCTTGAAGTCGAAATTTGTCGAGTTCATTCAATTGAAGCATCTTCTTCTTTCTAGCCGCATCCAAGTCAAGATTCAATTTCTTCAAAGCCCAATATGCTTTATGCTCGAGCTCCACAGGCAAATGACACCTCTTACCAAAAACCAACTGAAACGGGGACATTCCCAATGGGGTCTTATATGTTGTTCTATACGCCCAAATAGCTTCATAATGATTTATATTAAATTAGGTTTCAACATTGAGCCTAAAATTTGGATAAGATTTTAATATGGGTAACTTGTAGGTCTGGTATTAAAGTTATAAGATATTATTTATACATCATATACTTTTTCTCCGTCTTTATTGTTAAAATATATAGAGTTTTTCATACAAAAATCAGCAATCTTGTGAAAAAATTCGTAGTAAATTTATCGTAAGTCAGAATTCGTTGGTTCTGAATTTTTCAAAAATATCTTTTCTCTCTATAAACTAGCATGACTTGAGTTTTTCAAGAAAACTTCATTTAGAGGGTCATAAAAAGATATTCGAATCTGGTCTGAACTTGAAGTAAGTTTTCGATCGATCTTACAAGTGTTTTGAAAATTGTGTGTTATGTGTTATTTATCAGAACATGGGCTAAGTGACAATAAATTTTGAAGTGATATGTACTCTCGTATATGTGTTGTATGCCATGGTTTGTAATGGTTAGTGAAAATAAGAATAAGAATTTTGGAACTCTGTTTTAGGCCATGGTTTGTGAAAATAAGAATAAGAATTTAGGAATGAGTCATCGAGTTTTAGTGACAGCTTTCTGAGAATTTATGACCATTATAACCGGGTTGTAATGGTTGTGGTGTGAATCATGGGTTTCGAATTATTGTTATTTTGTGCTTATCTATATTTTATGTATTGAATAAGAATATGAAAGTTTATTGTAAGTGTTTGTTATGTAGATTGAATCGTACAGATTATTGTATAATGTTATATGTATATATATACATTATTTGTCCCTACTAGTTGGATCGATTTATTTCTTATTGGGCTTCACAACTCATTACTTAAAATTTTCAGGTTCGGTGTAAGATGGAGTTGGATAGTATTGGAGTTCGAGCACTTGGATTTAGGGTAGGTTGTGTTAGGAATATGTTGTGAATTTATATAATTGTACAAAACACCTTAGTAGATTTTAACTTAGTATTTTTTGTAGCTCTCGACGGATGTTCTAATATAGTCCCGACAGATGAACCTTATAGTCCCGACGGATGACAATTTGACATACATCGAGAGTGTAGCTCATGTAATAATAAGTCTTGTAGCACAATTCTGCAAACAATAATGTATTAGTTGAGTAGACACTGTAGGATTCTTTAAGTCATGTTGACTACTAGATTGATATGCAGAATAGGTTGGCTAATTGTAAATATAAGATGTCTTGTAATTTTGTATAAGTGAAATAGAATCAATTGACAGAAAGACTCCCAACGGGGATGATCTACAAAGGCTCCCGATAGATAATTAATACAGTCCCAACGGATGATAATATTCAAAATAGCAACTGACAGTGACAACACAGTCACATGCGTCAGGTGTTTGCAAATAAAATGTGGCAGCCTAATTGCAGGATTTAGAGAACAAAGAAGTATTACCATTTTCATGAAATTATGAGATATTCAAAGATGTTGGATTGAGTAATGTAGCAGCATGAAGTTAGACTAGATTCAGTTTGTCTTATTGTCTTATCTTACTATCATGTAACTTGGTGATATATAAACTAAGTGTAGCAAGTAGAATATTTTAACCGAGTAAGAATAATTTTCAGAGAGATAGAAAAAGGTGTATCTGTTAAGAATCTCTTTGTAATTTCTGTAAGTTCTCTTGTAAGCAGCTGTGTGCTATTCAAGCATCGCAGAGTTCTCATCTTTTTATATATATCTCTGGTGGATAAATTCAAATCCACCAGAAAGTTTTAAAACTTTGTGTTTTATTACTTTGTGCTTTGATTTTCATTTCACTTTCATTACGCATTTCTTGTAAAATCAAACACAGTTATATATTAAGTAAGAACCTTCTTAAAATTAGAAAAAGAAGCCAGAATTACATTCAACCCCCCTTCTGTGATTCTTGTTATATTGTTTGGGAATAACAATTGGTATCAGAGCAAGCTCTTGAAATACAAAGAGTTTAAAGATCACCACAATCAGCAAGATGAGCAGAAAAGATGTTGGAGTGAAAATTCCATTTCTGGATAAAGACAACTACCACCACTGGAAGGTGAAGATTCACCTACATCTTCTTTCTCAAGTTGAAGATTTTATGGACTACATTGAGAGAGGTCCTCATGTTCCTATGAGAGTTGGTACAGGAAATGAGCCATCAGTTCCAAGGCCCAGACATGAATGGTCTGATCCAGATATTGAACAAGTCAGGAAAGATGAAAAGGCCATGAATATACTGTTTACTGGTGTTGATGGTGATATGATTAACAACATCATTAACTGCAAAATAGAAAAAGTGGTTTGGGACACAATTCAAATTATTTGTGATGGTACTGAGCAAGTAAGAGAGAACAAAATGCAGCTCTTGATTTAGCAATATGAGCATTTTCACTGTGAAGAAAGTGAGTCACTCACTGATATATTTAGTAGATTTTAAAAGCTATTGAATGCTCTCAAGTTGCATGGAAGGGTCTATCAAACAAAAGACTCAAATCTTAAATTTCTTAGATCTCTACTAAAGGAATGGAAGCCCATGACAGTCTCTTTAAGAAACTCTCAAGATTACAAGGAATCCACCTTGGAAAGACCGTATAGAATTCTAAAAACCTATGAGATTAAAATAGGGCAAGATGAAAAGATGGAGAAAGGAAGAAAGAAAGGAAGATCCATTGCACTTGTTGCTGAACAAGAAAAGGAAAAGGAGATGAAGGTTGAAGCTGTTGAATCTACATCAAACTCAAGGGTCTGTGAAATCAAGGGTAAAGGGCTGATAGCTGAAAATGAAGAACAGTTGAGCCAAGATGACATGGATGACATGGATGAGCATCTTGCTTTTCTATGCAGGAGATTTTCCAAGCTCAAATTCAAGAAGAATTTTGGAGCATCTAAGTCAAATAGAAACATGGTTGATAAGTCTAAATTCAAGTGTTTCAAGGGTGGCTTGGTAGGTCATTTTTCTAGTGAGTGTAGGAAGCCTGATTCTTGTAAAAAGAAGTTTGAGCCTGTTGATTACAAGCAAAATTATTTTGAGTTGCTCAAGAAAATGGAAAACGCTTTTATTATACAAGAAAATGACTAGGCTGCAGATGGATTGGATGAAGATGAAGAAACAAACTATGTCAACCTAGCCCTAGTGGCCAAATCAGATGAAACAGAAACTAGTTCATCATGTAATCAGGTAATCACAATAAACCTAGCACATTTATCTAAAGCTGAGTGTAATGATGCCATAAATGACATGTCTACTGAATTATATCACTTGCGTGTTACACTTAAGTCTCTCACCAAAGAGAATAGTAAAATTAAATAGAATGGTAAAATTGAAATTAGAATGCAAGATTCCTAAGGATGAACTAACTGAATCCTTAAAGAAATAGGAGATTTCAAGAAAGCAACTTGAACGAGAACAGGTAGTGATTAAGGCATGGAAATCATCTAGAGATGTCCATGCTCAAATCACTAAATTTCAAGGTATGGAATCTTTTTGTGATGCATCCTGGAAAAAACACAAGGAGAAGCTTGATTCCAACTTGGTTGAAGGACTTTTAACTGATATGGACTCGACGGATGATGAAAATCATATGTCGAATAATCAAAAGGATTATCCGTCGAGATACAATGAGCCACATCTGTTGAGTATAAGTAAACCAGTTAGCAAAGCTAAACTAGCTAAGCTAAATTATAAGTATGGATCAGTTTCTAAGAACTTTGTTCTAGGAGAAACAAGTCAAGTGGATAAGAAAAAAAGAGTGAATGTAGGCCATCTGTCTATCAAGCAATTGAATGACAGATTGGAGAAAATTGAAGTGAAGGCAGAGTCAAAAAGGAAAAACAATATAAATGGGAAAGTAGGAATTAACAAATATAACAACTACACACCTGATAAATATGTACCAAGAAAATTTTGTGTTAAGTGTGGTAGTGTCAATCATTTGTCTGTTAATTGCAAACTTGCTATGCCTGCTCATATGTCTGCACTACCTTCATTTCCTAACATGCCTGCAATGCATGTTAATGTTTTGCCTGCACAAAATCTAAATGCTCAATTTGCTAATATGCCATTTACACCTAATCCTTATTATGCTGCATTTAGTGTGCCTCAAATGCCATTTAGCATGCCCTACTGGAATAACATATTTACTAATAGCATGCCATTCCCTGTTAATCAAAATGTGCATAATAATTCTGTTGTAGTGAATGGTTTCAAAGGTCCAACTCAAATGACTAAGGATGAATCTGATATCCCGAAGTCAAATGAGATCAAACCTAAGAAACAGAAAAACAAAGCTAACAAGGCAGGACCCAAGGAAACTTGGGTACCAAAATTAACTTGATTTAATTTTAATGTGTGCAGGGAAACAGAAAGAATCTATGGTGCTTGGATAGTGGTTGTTGAAGACACATGACTGGTGATTCTACCCTGCTCACAGAGTTCAAGAAGAGAGATGGCCCAAGTATTACCTTTGGAGATGACAGCAAGGGTTATACTGTGAGATATAGCTTGATTTCAAAAGATAATGTCATCATTGAAGAAGTTGCCCTGGTGGATCAACTCAAGCACAATCTGTTGAGTATCAGCCAACTTTGTGATAGGGGTAACTCAGTTACTTTTGATGCAGAAGCCTGTGTTGTGACTAACAAGGAAAGCAACAAAGTGGTTATCACTGGAGTGAGAAAAGGCAATGTGTATCTAGCTGACTTCAACTCAATAAATGTAGAATCTGTAACTTGTCTTCTCAGTAAAGCAAGTCAAGATGAAAGTTGGCTATGGCACAAGAAGCTGTCCCATCTAAACTTCAAGACCATGAATGAGCTAGTCAAGAAAGAATTGGTCAGAGGTATTCCTCAAGTGGAGTTTTCAAAGGATGGTTTGTGTGATGCCTGCCAGAAAGAAAAGCAGATTAAAGCATCATTCAAAAAAAAGCTTAATTCAACAATTGAAGAACCTTTACAACTATTTCACATGGATTTGTTTGGACCAGTCAATGTGTTGTCCATCTCAAGGAAAAGATATTGCCTAGTAATTGTAGATGATTTCTCAAAGTTCTCTTGGACATATTTTCTAAAATTCAAAGATGAACTAGTAAAATCATCATCAATCACATAAGGCAAGTCAACAATCATCCTGACTTCAATGTAAGAAGAATCAGAAGTGACAATGGAACTGAGTTCAAGAATTCTGTGATGAAAGTATTTTGTGAAGAGAATGGGATTATGCATGAGTTTTCTGCAACTAGAACTCCACAACAAAATAGAGCGGTGGAAAGGAAAAACAGATCTCTTATTGACGATGCAAGGACAATGCTGGAAGAATCAAAGTTACCAACATATTTTTGGGTTGAAGCTATGAATACTGCATGCTACACTCAGAATATTTCTTTGATCAATCAAGCAAAGTGCATGACTCCCTACCAATTGTTCAAGAATAGGAAGCCAACTCTAAATTTTCTTCATCTCTTCGGATGCAAATGCTACATTCTGAGGAATCAAACTGAACAACATGGAAAGTTTGATGCTAAAGCAGATGAAGGAATTTTTGTTGGATATGTTGTTGGGATATACTGTTGGATATGCTAAAGATGAAGGTTTCCATGATAACCTCAAATTTGACAATGTTGAGATTATTTCTGATGACAGTGATGATGATAGTGATCAAGAAATAGTGGCTAAGGATAATGCAAAAAAATCTATCTTTAATGATGCACAAAATTCAGTATCAGTCGAGTTACAAAATGCATCATCCATCGGAAGACAATCAGCCTCATCTGTCGAAATAAAAAATGCATCATCCGTCGGAACAATTAGAGAAGCTGAGAGTCAAAGTAGATCACTTACAGAAAGAACCCTTTCTTCAAATCAAAGATCCACAAACTCAGGGGGAGTTTCTTCTAATCAAAACTCAATCACACATCAAGACAACAATGAGGCATCTTCATCTAGAGCTAATCTACCTCAACAGAGAAAATGGACTAGAGATCACCCATTTGAGCTCATTATTGGTGATGTATCTTTTAGAGTTCAAACAAGAAAAGCAACTTAAGAGGAATGTCTATATAGCAGCTTTCTATCTCAAGAAGATCCTAAAAAGGTTGAAGAAGCTTTGTTGGATCCTGATTGGGTTTTAGCTATGCAAGAGGAGCTAAACCAATTTGAGAGGAACAAGGTATGGAAGTTGGTACCTGATAAGTGGCATTTTATACCACTTAGAACGTCTTAAAATGGCTTAAATTGGTGTCTTGAAATCAAGTATTTTGTGTATTTGATGCGTTTTTCTAGTGTTTATGCATTTCAGGGTATTAGTTGCATTTCGGAGAAGGAATCATCAAGAATAAGCCTTGGCATGTGTTCACCATTGCGAGAGGAAAAGAACGGGCAGATTACGGCGAAGAAACGGAGCAAACCTGGAAATTTTCCAGTAGGGTCCTGCGCGCCCGCGCAGCAATGCTGAGCGGCCGCGCAGCAGCCTTGCGTGCCCGCGCAGAAATGCTGAGCGGCCGCGCAGGGTCGGGGAAAAAGATATATTATTTTAGACTTCTACTTCTGTTTGGCTTCCAACTTCTATGTAATCTGAGTTTTATGGGACTATTATATAAGTAGATTTGAGACGTTTTTCACAGAAAAAATTAAGAGGAGATTATGTTTTAGATTGTGTTTTGCAAGAAGCGAAGGAGATAAGGAAGAAGACCGATTTAGCACACAGCAACGAAGAGGAAACATATATTCTTGTGATTCTTGTTTCGTTGTAACGTTGGATGCTAGTTTTCTTGCTTGACTTATTTACTCTTGTGACGTACTCTGTTTTAATATAATCAGTTTAGTTATTATTTTCTTGTATTTGTTATCATGATTTCATATGAATCCATGATGGCGATAAGTTCTATTATGGGCTAATCGTGATCATGGGGTTGCAACGGATTTATTATGGAATTCTTTGGTTAATTGTTTAATACTTTAGTATGTGATGATTGCATGATGTCTAGTATTGGTTGTGCGTATTCGTCTTATGTGCGTCGCGAACATATAAGATAGGGTGTTAATCTCTTGTGAAGCGACGGTGGATCTTGAGATTTAGAACTTGCCATGCTAGCATAGGTTCATGTACGTTGAGCATGATTAGTGGGTAACTCTAACAGTTTTATTTGCCCTATGTAATCAAAAGGAATAACTTGTGCTTAAATCATTGTGTTGTCAATTTCTGTAGACATATAGGAACTCAACATAATTGATGACTATTCAACTTCTATCTTAATTGTGGATGTTTGGTAGAATGGTATTAGTACAATGAAAGTTGGCTTTTATCAGTTTCGTGTTATTCGATTAATATCATCACTGTCACATGCTAAAGGTAATAACAATGGCTATAGAAGGAAGTAATAATGAAGTTGTGATCTCATGAGTGTTTTATTATTGATAAATTGAAGTGTTAGTTAAGTGGTTAATTAAGTAGTTAATTATAGTTAATATTTAATCAACAATTTTAAGTGTTATTATCTTAACATTGAGAAGTAATCATACATTGGTGAGTGAGTTAAATTAGACAATAACTTAGTCTGAGTCTCTGAGGGAACGAACTAGAAATTATTCTATATTACTTGCGAACGCGTATACTTGCGTGAATATTAGTGCGTGATTTCGCCCTAACAAGTTTTTGGCGCCGCTGCCGGGGACTCGGCGTATTTGTTTAGTTTATGTACTTACCATCATTGGTCATTAGGACTCAGTGATTAGGACATAGTAGTTAATTACTCTTTTCGGTTGTGTTTCAGGTACTTTAGCAAGCGTTTATGCAAACTCGTTCTCGTGCTCGCAAGAGGACCTTAGATACAGCTGAGGAGAAAGACGAAGTTCTTGATACACCGGAGAAGTTAGATTTTGAGGATTCGGATTCAGGAACTGAGCAGAAAGAACCAGTAAACATGGGAGATCGTATTGTTCAAGCTGATCCAGCTCTTATGGATTTTTCTCGGCCTAAACTTGATGACATTCAGTCAAGCATCCTTCATCCGGCTATTCAAGCTAACACCTTTGAAATCAAGCCGGGCACTATTCAGATGGTGCAGAATTCTGTTTCTTTTGGAGGAGTGGCAACTGAAGACCCCAACATGCACATAAGGAATTTTGTCGAGATCTGTAGCACTTTTAAGTATAATGGCGTGACTGATGAGGCTATCAAGTTGAGGCTTTTCCCATTCTCACTGAGGGATAAAGCTAAAGACTGGTTACATTCTGAACCAGCTGGGTCCATCACTACGTGGCAAGATCTTGCGCAAAAGTTTCTGGTGAAGTTTTATCCAATGGCAAAGACTGCTGCTATGAGGAGTGCTCTTACTCAGTTTGCGCAGCAACCTACAGAATCTATGTGCGAGGCTTGGGAACGCTACAAGGAAATGTTGAGAAAATCTCCACATCATGGAATGCCGGATTGGATGGTAATCACTGGTTTTTATAATGGTTTGGGGGCCCAATCTCGGCCCATGCTCGATGCAGCAGCTGGAGGCGCCTTATGGGCTAAGAGCTATACTGAGGCGTACAATCTTATTGAGACGATGGCTGCAAATGAGCATCAAAACCCAACTCAGAGGATGACGGCAGGCAAGGTAGCAGGTATTCTGGAAGTTGATGCAGCCACCGCTATTGCGGCCCAGCTCCAAGCGCTATCAATGAAGGTTGATTCTTTGGCTACGTATGGAGTTAATCAAATAGCTATGGTTTGCGAGCTTTGTGCAGGTTCTCATGCTACGGATCAGTGTTCTCTTGTCAACAAATCTGTTCAGTATGTGAATAATTATCAGCGACAACAGCAGCCTGTGCCAGCGACCTATCATCCTAACAACAGAAATCATCCAAATTTCAGCTGGGGAAATAATCAGAATGCTATTCAGCCACCATATCAGCAAGGAGTGAGTAAACAGTTTAACCCACCTGGATTCCAGCAACCACAGCAGTATGCTACAAGACAATCATATCCTCAACAGGGAAGTGCAGCTGCACCTACTAGTGCTGATTTTGAGGAACTTAAACTGTTGTGCAAGAGTCAGGCGGTTTCTATCAAGACCTTGGAAAATCAAATCGGTCAATTAGCCAATGCAGTGCTCAATCGTCAACCTGGTACTCTTCCGAGTGACACGGAAGTACCAGGCAGGAAGGAAGCTAAAGAGCAAGTCAAGGCTATTACCTTAAGGTCTGGAAAAGTAGCTGATGCTGAAAAGGCAAAAGAAGTCGAAGCTGAAGTTAGAGATGAAGAATCTAAGCAAAGGGAGAAAGCGGCGGAACCAAGGAAGACTACTGTTGAACACACTCTGCCTGAGGCTAATACAGGGGAGAAACAGCTCTATCCTCCACCACCTTTTCCTAAGAGATTGCAACAACAAAAGCTGGATAGACAGTTCGGGAAGTTTCTGGAGGTGTTCAAGAAACTTCACATCAATATACCTTTCGCTGAGGCTCTGGAACAAATGCCTAGTTATGCGAAGTTTATGAAGACTATTCTTTCAAGGAAGGTGAAACTGGATGACCTTGAAACCGTTGCTCTCACGGAAGAATGCAGCGCGGTTCTGCAACAAAAGTTACCACCAAAACTGAAAGATCCAGGAAGCTTCACCATTCCTTGCACCATTGGCAATCTAACTTTTGACAAGTGCCTTTGTGATTTGGGAGCAAGCATTAATCTGATGTCGTTGTCGATCTTTAAAAAACTGGATCTGCCTGATCCAAAACCCACATACATGTCACTACAATTGGCGGACCGTTCCATTACTTACCCAAGGGGCATAGTTGAGGATGTGCTCGTCAAGGTGGATAAGCTCTTCTTTCCTGCTGATTTTGTTATTCTGGATTTTGAGGAAGATAAGAAGATTCTCATAATCTTGGGGAGGCCTTTCTTGGCTACTGGCCGTACCTTGATAGATGTGCAAAAAGGGGAACTTACTATGCGGGTTCAAGATCAGGATGTGACCTTCAACGTATTCAAAGCAATGAAATTCCCTACAGAAGATGAGGAGTGCTTAAAAGTGGATGTGATTGATTCTGCGGTTACTTCGGAACTCGATCACATGCTAATGTCTGATGCATTGGAAAAGGCCTTAGTGGGGGAATTTGACAGTGATGATGAAGATAGCAACGAGCAATTACAATATCTGAACGCTTCTCCCTGGAAGCGAAAGCTCGACATACCATTTGAATCTCTTGGTACTTCTGACCTTAAGAATGCGGAAGGGAAGCTCAAACCATCAATAGAGGAAGCGCCTACCTTAGAGCTCAAACCATTACCTGAACATTTGAGGTATGCCTTTTTAGGTGATTCATCTACGTTACCTGTTATTATTTCAGCTGACCTTTCAGGTAGTGAGGAAGACAAGCTCTTAAGGATTTTGAGAGAATTCAAATCGGCTATAGGATGGACCATAGCAGACATCAAGGGGTAAGTCCTTCATATTGTATGCATAAAATTCTGTTAGAGGAAGGTAGTAAGCCAACTGTGGAACAGCAGCGAAGACTGAACCCGATCATGAAGGAGGTGGTGAAGAAAGAAATTCTGAAATGGCTAGATGCAGGCATCATTTATCCTATTTCTAACAGCTCGTGGGTGAGCCCCGTGCAATGCGTACCTAAGAAAGGAGGTATCACTGTGGTCGCAAATGAAAAGAATGAGCTCATCCCTACTCGAACAGTTACAGGATGGAGAGTATGCATGGATTATAGGAAATTGAACAAAGCCACAAGGAAGGATCACTTCCCTCTCCCATTCATTGATCAAATGCTTGACAGATTGGCGGGACATGAGTATTTTTGTCTTCTGGATGGGTATTCCGGGTATAATCAGATTTGTATTGCACCAGAGGATCAGGAAAAGACTACCTTCACTTGTCCATTTGGCACATTTGCTTTCCGAAGAGTTTCGTTTGGGTTATGTGGCGCCCCGGCCACCTTTCAGAGATGTATGATGGCTATATTCTCTGACATGATTGGAAATAACGTCGAAGTGTTCATGGATGACTTCTCCGTCTTTGGACACTCATATGATGAATGTTTGAATAATCTGCGCGCCGTACTCAAAAGATGCGTGGAAACTAATTTGGTGCTTAATTGGGAGAAATGTCATTTTATGGTGCGTGAAGGCATTATCCTTGGGCATAAGGTCTCTAGCAAAGGTCTGGAGGTGGACAAGGCCAAGGTGGGGGTCATTGAAAATCTTCCCCCACCTAATTCGGTGAAAGGAATCCGTAGTTTTCTCGGTCATGCGGGTTTTTATCGGCGATTCATCAAGGACTTTTCAAAGATATCTAAGCCGTTGTGCAATTTACTTGAGAAAGATGTGCCTTTCAAATTTGATGATGAATGTTTGGCAGCATTCGAGACTCTCAAGGAGAGTTTGATCACGGCACCAGTTATTACAGCACCAGATTGGACAGAACCGTTTGAGATGATGTGTGATGCGAGTGACTATGCGGTAGGTGCAGTTCTGGGACAGCGTAAGAAAAATCTCTTCCATGTGGTCTACTATGCGAGTAAGACTTTAAATGGAGCCCAATTGAACTACACCACTACTGAGAAGGAGCTTTTGGCTATAGTCTTTGGCTTTGAGAAATTTCGATCTTATCTGCTTGGTACGAAAGTGACAGTATTCACTGATCATGCAGCTATTCGCTATCTGGTTTCTAAGAAGGATTCGAATCCGAGACTCATTCGTTGGGTGCTCTTACTTCAAGAATTTGAGTTCGAGATCAAAGATAGAAAAGGTACCGAGAATCAAGTAGCTGACCATCTCTCTAGGTTGGAGAATCCCGATTCTACTTCACAAGATAGGACGTTAATCAATGAATCTTTTCCGGATGAGCAGTTGTTTGCAATTCAGGAGGAAAAACCATGGTTTGCAGATATTGTAAACTATCTTGTCAGCAATATAATGCCTCCTAATTTGACATCCGCGCAAAAGAAGAAGTTTCTGCATGAGGTGAAGTGGTATATGTGGGATGAACCATATTTGTTTAGACAGGGAGCTGACCAGATCATCAGGAGATGTATCCCGTTCTGTGAGACGGAGGGGATATTACGAGACTGCCATTCCACGGTTTATGGTGGACACTATGGAGGTGAGAAGACGGCAGCTCGTATTCTGCAAGCAGGTTTTTTCTGGCCCACCTTGTTCAAGGATGCTCATCAGTTTGTTTTAAGGTGTGATCGTTGCCAAAGAGTGGGAAATTTGCCAAGGAAGGATGAGATGCCATTAAATGTGATGCTTGAAGTCGAGGTCTTTGATGTATGGGGAATCGATTTCATGGGGCCTTTTATCTCATCTTGCAATAATCAGTACATCTTGCTGGCAGTCGATTATGTCTCAAAATGGGTCGAAGTTAAAGCTTTACCGACAAATGATGCAAAGGCAGTGCTAAATTTTCTTCATAAGCAAATTTTCACAAGGTTTGGAACACCTCGGGTAATCATAAGTGATGAAGGATCGCATTTTTGCAACCGTAAGTTCACTTCTATGATGCAGCGTTATAATGTGAATCATCGGGTAGCTACTGCCTATCACCCGCAAACAAATGGTCAAGCGGAAGTGTCTAACAGAGAGATAAAGCGCATTCTAGAGAAGGTTGTTTGTCCGTCAAGGAAGGATTGGTCTTTAAAGCTCGATGAAGCTGTTTGGGCTTACAGAACAGCATACAAAACTCCACTTGGGATGTCACCGTTTCAGTTGGTGTACGGTAAGGGATGTCATCTACCGGCGGAACTTGAGCATAAGGCCTACTGGGCATTGAAGAAATTGAACCTGGATTTAGATGCAGCTGGTAAGAAAAGAATGCTTCAGCTTAATGAACTTGATGAATTTCGACTTCAAGCGTACGAGAATAACAAAATGTATAAGGAAAAGGTGAAGAGGTGGCATGATAGGAAGCTACATCCTAAGTTATTTGTGCCAGGGCAACAAGTTCTGTTATTCAACTCTCGGCTCCGACTTTTTCCTGGGAAGTTGAAATCAAGGTGGTCTGGACCTTTTATTGTCAAAACTGTGTTTCCACACGGAGCGGTGGAAATTTTTGAGAATGATTCGGACCAAGCATTTAAGGTTAACGGTCAGCGGTTGAAGCACTACTATGGGGATATGGCAAACCGAGAGGTGGTTAGTGCCATTTTGTTGACTACGTGAGAAAGGTACGGAACGTTAAGCTAATGACGAAAAAGAAGCGCTGCGTGGGAGGCAACCCATGAATTGTTGTTACAGGAACCCTTAGAAGTTAATAACCTATCCAAAAACACAAAAAAATCAGAAAACAGGGGTTGAAAAAAAAAATTCCAGAGACCCTCTGCGCGCCCGCGCAGCTATGCTGAGCGGCCGCGCAGCTTTCTGCGCGCCCGCGCAGAAATGCTGAGCGGTCGCGCAGGGGTCGAGTTCCAGAAAATTTTTTACAGTTCAAAAAAAAAAAACAAACAAAAACACAAAAACCCATTACAGCCCATAAACCCACGAATTCTTTTCCCATTACCCCATGATTTTATCCCTCAACCCCACTCCTAATCTAATTTAACCTACTCCACACCCTATATATACATACACCTATCCTACATATCTCCCACAAACTTCATACACTTAAACCCTCTCATAAACATCAAAAATCAGTTCTTACACACTTTTAGTCACAAATCAATGGCACCCAAGAGAGCACGCACTATTGACAGCAGCAGCACAGTTCCTACTGCTGATTCATCAAGGGGTACTGCTGCAAGGCCTCGGTTAACTGACAGAGCTTCGGAGGAGGAGTACACTAGGCTGTTGGGGAAGCCGATTCTGAAGGAGAGGGGGTTTTTACCATCAGAGAGGGATGGTGAGTTGTTGCCCATGATTGCAGAGAAGGGGTGGATAGCTTTTTGTGAGTCACCCGAAGCAGTTCCGATGAGTGTTGTTCGTGAGTTCTACGCGAACGCGAAGGCTGAAAAGAATGGGTTTTCTGTAGTTCGTGGGCTGACGGTTGATTATCATCCTGCGGCGATTCACCGTGTGATTGGACAGCGAGAGAGGAAGCCCGAGGAGGAGAATTGGAATGAAAAGACTGCTGAGGATTTTGACTTGGATTTGATTTGTGCGACTCTCTGTCGACCGGGCACAGTTTGGAACCGCAGTCCAGCCAATAATGAGTATCATCACTTTCTGGTGATCGCCATGAACAGGTATGCCCGTGCATGGAATGCATTTATATGTGCTAATATTTTGCCTTCTTCACATGCACACGAGGTCACAGTTGAGAGATCACAGTTGTTGTGGGGAATTCTGAATGAGGAATACTATGTGGACCTTGGTGAGTTTATCTACCAAGGAATTCTGAAGTTTTTGAGGGGAGCAAAGCATATGAACATCCCTTATGCATCCACGGTTACGAAGCTATGCCGAGCAGTAGGAGTGAACTGGCCGGCTCATGAGCAGTTGCAGTTGCCAGCAGCTCCGATAGATTCTGGCACTCTGAATGGGATGCAGGAGTGGACCGGTGGTGAGCCTGAGGAGCATGGGCTGGGTTATTGTCTTCCAGGAGGGCGTCCAGCACGAGGTGCTACTATGGTCAGGCCAGGGCGTGGTGAGGCTAGTTCTTCGAGAGCTCAGGAGGGTGCTGGGATGGGTGATGCCCAGTATAGGAGGCTTTCACGGCGGATGGATGCCATGTATGAGACGCAGAGCAGGTTTGCTCAGGAGCTCACCCTTGCGTTAGGGACTGCTTTTCGAGGCCTTGGAGCTGATATCCAGTGGCCAGTTTTTGGTGAGGACTCTGCATACCCGCCGCCTGATACTCCACCCACTAAGGGTGATGATGATGATGACTCCGAGTAGGTATACCCTGTGTTCCTTTCTACTACCTTCACTGGGGACAGTGAAGATTTTAAGTTTGGGGGTGGTAGTTAAGGAATATTTTGTGTGTGTCATATAGCTGCATATTCATGATAGTTAGTTCATATAGTTGCATAATTTTTGCCATATAGTTTTTTTATATAGCTTTATTTGTTTGTCATATCATATAGCTCATGCATATACCATGATCCCTTTTGCAATGATTTATCGACTGAATTGTGATATTGAGGCGAGTGTAGTGATAGCATTAAAGTGATATTAAGTTGTGTAGGTTGATATGCATGCTAGAAGCACTTGTATTTTCACTAAGTCTTAGAGAACGCTTAAGGACTAGATTGTTGTTATGATCTGATTATTTTCGAGGATAATCTATTTATTATGCTTAGAATTTGATAATAGGTTCTTAGTGGTAAAGGCATGAAAAAGAAAAAAAATGGAGTAAAAATGGAATTTGTTGCTATTTGTGGCTAGGCGTCAAATGGCTAGTAGACGGCTCGCATGTTATGCGAGTAGTCTAGGGTTTAGCAAGATGGAGCGAAACGCACTTGCTCAGAAGAAAAAGAAAAAAAAAAAAATTTTTGCGTAATTGATCAAGAGTGGGCTCTTTGGTATTCGAGTTATTAAGTTCTTAGGGGACTTTGTGCCTAGTGACCTAAGGCTTTTAGAGTCTGGGATCCGCTAACCTAACGCTCGTTACATGGATACCATTGTATAAGTCTTTTGTGGACCTCACTCATTGCACGGTCAAATAAGCATTTGAGTTGTAAATAAAAAGCACGATTCCGTAGTAAGCTCCAGAGTTCTTGTAATGTTGTATATCACTTTGTGCCTAGAATTTTTATTCTTTGTATAATCGTAGGATTGCCTTGAGGATAGTCTAGTCATAGTGATTAGTCTAGTTCCAAAGCATATTTGTTAAGCATTTGCACACACCACGTTTCTGGCGGTATGTCCGTTTGCATGAGTTTCTTGATCTTTAGTGTCTAACTGCATTCGTTGAGACGTGACAATTTGGTTGGTTAATTGTAGTAAGGGGGATCGTTGCATTTTCATATAGATTGCATGCATGCATATTTTTATTTGTTTTTGAGTCTGTGACGCTTGAGGACAAGCATCGATTTAAGTTTGGGGGTGTGATAAGTGGCATTTTATACCACTTAGAACGTCTTAAAATGGCTTAAATTGGTGTCTTGAAATCAAGTATTTTGTGTATTTGATGCGTTTTTCTAGTGTTTATGCATTTCAGGGTATTAGTTGCATTTCGGAGAAGGAATCATCAAGAATAAGCCTTGGCATGTGTTCACCATTGCGAGAGGAAAAGAACAGGCAGATTACGGCGAAGAAACGGAGCAAACCTGGAAATTTTCCAGTAGGGTCCTGCGCGCCCGCGCAGCAATGCTGAGCGGCCGCGCAGCAGCCTTGCGCGCCCGCGCAGAAATGCTGAGCGGCCGCGCAGGGTCGGGGAAAAAGATATATTATTTTAGACTTCTACTTCTGTTTGGCTTCCAACTTCTATGTAATCTGAGTTTTATGGGACTATTATATAAGTAGATTTGAGACGTTTTTCACAGAAAAAATTAAGAGGAGATTATGTTTTAGATTGTGTTTTGCAAGAAGCGAAGGAGATAAGGAAGAAGACCGATTTAGCACACAGCAACGAAGAGGAAGCATATATTCTTGTGATTCTTGTTTCGTTGTAACGTTGGATGCTAGTTTTCTTGCTTGACTTATTTACTCTTGTGACGTACTCTGTTTTAATATAATCAGTTTAGTTATTATTTTCTTGTGTTTGTTATCATGATTTCATATGAATCCATGATGGCGATAAGTTCTATTATGGGCTAATCATGATCATGGGGTTGCAACGGATTTATTATGGAATTCTTTGGTTAATTGTTTAATACTTTAGTATGTGATGATTGCATGATATCTAGTATTGGTTGTGCGTATTCGTCTTATGTGCGTCACGAACATATAAGATAGGGTGTTAATCTCTTGTGAAGCGACGGTGGATCTTGAGATTTAGAACTTGCCATGCTAGCATAGGTTCATGTACGTTGAGCATGATTAGTGGGTAACTCTAACAGTTTTATTTGCCCTATGTAATCAAAAGGAATAACTTGTGCTTAAATCGTTGTGTTGTCAATTTCTGTAGACATATAGGAACTCAACATAATTGATGACTATTCAACTTCTATCTTAATTGTGGATGTTTGGTAGAATGGTATTAGTACAATGAAAGTTGGCTTTTATCAGTTTCGTGTTATTCGATTAATATCATCACTGTCACATGCTAAAGGTAATAACAATGGCTATAGAAGGAAGTAATAATGAAGTTGTGATCTCATGAGTGTTTTATTATTGATAAATTGAAGTGTTAGTTAAGTGGTTAATTAAGTAGTTAATTATAGTTAATATTTAATCAACAATTTTAAGTGTTATTATCTTAACATTGAGAAGTAATCATACATTGGTGAGTGAGTTAAATTAGACAATAACTTAGTCTGAGTCTCTGAGGGGACGAACTAGAAAGTATTCTATATTACTTGCGAACGCGTATACTTGCGTGAATTTTAGTGTGTGATTTCGCCCTAACAGTACCCAAGTCTAAAGGAAAGAATCCAATTGACACCAAGTGGGTATTCAGAAACAAGATGGATGAAAATGGCATAGTTTTCAGGAGCAAAGCTAGATTGGATGCTAAGGGCTACTGTCAACAAGAAGGAATAGATTTTGATGAAACTTTTTCTCTTATTGCAAGACTTGAAGCCATCAGAATTTTCTTAGCCTATGCAGCCCATGCCAATTTCAAAGTCTATCAAATGGATGTCAAAAGTGCCTTTCTGAATGGAGATTTAGAGGAGGAAGTCTATGTTAGTCAGCCTCCTAGTTTTGAAGATCTAAATTTTCCAGAATATGTCTACTATCTTTTGAAAGCACTTTATGGATTAAAGCAAGCACCTAGAGCCTGGTATGATACTTTGTCAAAGTTTCTCTTAGAAAATCACTTCACAAGAGGTACTGTTGACAAAACTTTATTCTTTATAAATGTAATGGCTCTAATATACTTGTTTAGATTTATGTAGATTATATTATATTTGGATCTATAGATGGAAAGCTTTGCAAAAAGTTTGCCAAATTGATGCAAAGTAAGTATGAAATGAGCATGATGGGAGAACTAACTTACTTTCTTGGTTTACAAGTTAAGCAAGTTAGTGATGGAATATTCATTATTAAACCAAATATATTTATGATCTTTTAAAGAAGTTTAATCTAATTGATTGCACATCTACAAAAACTCCCATGGCCACTACGACTAAACTTGAATTAAACACTACTGAAAAGTCTGTGGATATTTCAAGCTATAAAGGCATGGTTGGCTCACTTTTGTACTTAACAACTAGTAGGCCAGATTCAATGTTTGCTACATGTCTTTGTGCTAGATTTCAAGATGATACTAGAGAATCTCATTTAGTAGCTATTAAGAGAATTTTCAGATATCTCAGAGGGACACCAAAACTTGGCATTTGGTATCCTAGAGATTCTGGTTTTGATCTAACTGGTTATTTAGATGCAGATTATGCAGGTTGTAAAATTGATAGAAAAAGTACAACAGGAACCTGTCAATTTCTAGGAGACAAGATGGTCTTCCAGTTCAGTAAAAAGCAAAATTCAGTTTCTACCTCTATAGCTGAAGCTAAATATATTGCTGCTGGTAGTTGCTGTGCACAGATTTTATGGATGAAAAATCAAATATTGGACTATGGTCTACAGGTGAATAAGATTCCTATTTTATGTGATAACACAAGTGCTGTAACTATTACTGAAAATCCAGTACATCATTCAAGAATAAAGCACATAGACATCAAGTATCACTTCATTTGGGAACAGGTAATGAATGGTACCGTGGAACTTCATTTTGTTCCAAGTGAGAAGCAACTTGCAGATATCTTTACCAAGCCACTTTGTAACACCCCCAAATCCGGGGTCGGGAATCCGGGTCATCACGAGTTCCATTTCCCTTAATAACACTCAATCTTAATAAACAACCAACTACTGCGTACTGTGACCCCACAATATACACCCACAAGTTATAGTCTCAGAGATGAATACCAAATATACACAAGTCATTTTATTCCACAATTATAAACTATTACACCTTAAAAAGGTTTCTGAATAAATTTACATTTTCCTTGCCATTATTACAGTTCATAAATATACATCAACAGTTGAAAACCTAGCCTACTGGTAGTTTCTACCCCAGCTACAGCGTCATCCACGCCTACAGGAAACTACGGAAAGTTTCATATCCGCTTGCGAATTGGGAGATTAGTCCTGTTCATTTTGTCTATCTGTTGTTGTGTGATGAAAAAAGAAAGCAAGGGTGAGCAACAAGCCCACCAAAATAATATGTATAATGATTAACAATATATGAGCATTTTCATCATAATACTCATGAAAGTCTTGGTCAAGCAGATATGAACCAAGTTTGATATCTTAACGTGACCAAGTCGCAAAATATTCAGTATATACGTATATATACTTTTTGAAATTTTGGAAATCCCCTTCCATACATAATATACACAGAGTTCCAGTCTATAACTGTATAAAAATATCGTTGCAAGGTGATCCTATATATCTAACATTGTCTCAACATTTTTATGAAAATCTTTGTCATGCATAAGATAATCATTTAATAGATATAAGGTGAAATGATGAAGTTACTAGATACTCCAATATACTTATATCTTTTCCCGAATATGACTTGAACTACCACCGTTCAAGGTATAATCAGTTTCAAAGGTTCATAACATAGATGAGACTACAAGATAAGACTTGAATAAATTCAATCTTTGAAATATCATTCAAAAGAAATGAAGTTACGAGATACTTCATTAAGTCCCGATATATATATACACCTATATATATATCTCATACATTCCTTGGAGAGTGGGTAATGCTTAACAAACCTTAGATGATCCTTAACTAGCCTTATAATGATCAAAACCTCAAAACAAAATCAAGAACACAACATTAGTTCTTGAGTTAACTATTCATCTGAACTATAAAACATTAAAAACGGAATTGAGAATCAAGGAGGTGAGAAGAGTGGTTACCTTAAATGTGTAGAGCTTCTCGAGGGCTTCGATTTGATAGGTCTTACGTGAAAAACGGCCTAGGAAAACTCAAGATACAAGCATTTCATCTTCCTCCATTTTCATCTCTCTTTCCTCTCGGGTTTTTTGATAAAAATGGGGGAGAGAAAGTGTTTGACTTGGTTTGTGGTGATAAGGAAGTGATGAGAAGATATTTGTTTAGTTATTGATTAATTTATGTGAATGGAAGGTGACATAAGCTTGTTTGGTCACCAATGAGCTCATCCTCCTTGCCACTTGTCAAGAGCTTATGGTGGAAGCATCTTTTAAGCTTAATCCTTGAATTAAGATGTTAATTAAGTGTCTTAATCTTGCACTAATTGACTCTTCTTCTTGCCACTTGCATTACTTAGTCGTTTAATTATTTTACGATTCATTTATCGTTCGTTCTCGTTAACCGTTCGAGGAAACGTATCTGTGGTTTCATTGTCAGGGGCTCTATAAATCCTTCTTAATATCCTTTATTCCTTCTTTAATCACCTTTTAAAATCCTTGGGTTTAAATCCTTAATTTGTATTCCTTCCACATAATTCCTTCAGTGTCTAGTGGATTCTCGAGAAAAATGAAAGTGTCCGGTTTCGAATTCTGATGAATTTTACATACACTCATTCTCATTATAGAATACTAATACGAACTCAGAATTTCGATTAAAGGACTCCTATATAGCGTGGTCTGATAATTTTCCTTAATCAGCATCATCAGCAAAAGTTACTATTCATCAAGGTTTCAAAATTTTCCAAAAATTGGGGTTATTACAGTCTCCCCTCCTTAAAAGGATTCTGTCCCGGAATTAGATAGAAAATGAAGAGGGATACTTTTCTAGCATCGCACTTTCTAACTCAAGTCAATTTTTCCCACATGGTGGTTCTACCACCAAACTCTGACTAGTTTGATAACCATCTTCCTAAGCACTTGCTCCTTTTTGATTCATAACCCTCACCGGTTGCTCCACATAGGTTAGGTCTGGTCGGAGGTTTACGTGTTCATATTCCCCTATGTGTCTCGCCTACAGATCATACTTCCTTAACATTGATACTTGGAACTCACTGCGAACTTGTTGCAAGTTCGGGGCTAGGGCTAGTTCATTTGATAACTTCCCAATACGTCTTAATATATCCGAGGGTCCAACAAATCATGGACTTAGCTTTCCTTTCTTTCCGAACCTCATCAATCCTTTCCAAGGCTTTCCAAGGGGATACCTTTAATAACACTAGGTCCCGTATTTCATACTCTCTGTCCTTTCGTTGTCAAATCAGTATACTTCTTATGTCCATCTTGGGCTACTACCATCTATCCTCTGATTAGATCTATTATATCCTTGGTCCTTTGGACCACGGCTGGTCCGAGCATCTTGCGCTCTACAACTTCATCCTAACATAAGGGAGATCGACATTGTCTTCCCTCAAGGATATCATAAGGCGACATCTCGATACTGACATACGATCTATTGTCGTAAGAAAACTCAATCCGCGATAAGTGATCATTCCAAAATTCTTTCAAGTCTATTGCACAGACTCTCATCATAGTTTCTAGCGTTACAGCTTTTGCTTCTCAATACCTTCTCTTTTCTAGTTCGTAATCGATACTACCTTCCGTACCTAATATTATACTGGTTAAACTTTTGCTCTTTAGCATTCTACAACCTTTTAATAACCATGCCAACCTTAGTATCACGAACGCGTTAGATTCGGAATACCACCGTACTAATACCACTTCATCTCTAGCTGCTTCCATCTTCCAAAGTTTGATCAATCATATAGAAGTAAAGAATTTATTGAGAGATCACTATGATCATGAACACTTGTTCTATTGTATAGTTAGTACAGAAGGTGGCCAGCCTTTAGTACCTGACAAGCAATCTAACAACATATGGTATCCTACTAGGCTTCTATGACACAGATAGATAGTCATTCGGCAATACCTCCCCTTCTGGAAGGGTTGTTCTTCTCAGTTTACATGAAAATGAAAAGAAGAGAAAAAGAAAGAATTTAAGAGAATTATATAAAAAATATTGCCACAAAACATCTGGCTTGGAGTCTACCCCTGAACTATAGAGGTTTATCATAGTAGAACAAAACATAGATATGTATATATCTCAACATCAAGTATTATAGCATCGCAATTCATGTTCCTGAATCTTTCCCTATTCCGTCCATCATTCTATGGACCCATGCTCTTGCTCGAGCTTAAAAACAATCACCGTTGAAACTCCCTCGATAGCGAAAATAGAATCTTGAATTTCATTCTAGACATCGTAGTTACTAGAATCCATTGTTATACCGCAACCTTCTTCGTACAGTAATAATACTCTTTATTGATAAAAAGGAATAAATATTCAATAGGTAGATAATTGAATTAATTAGTCTATCAATGATAACTTATACATCACCACAACCCGATTAGTGGTACTCAATCTCACCATCCATTACAATACAACTCTCACGGTTGTAATCGGCTCATTATTCAAAAAATCGTTGATGCATTACTATAGTCCACCACGGACCTACTATAATCATTCGTTTTCCATGAAATCTTAATATCTAACCATACAAAGTCCATAGCTATCGTATCCAATTCTTCTAAGGAGGCAACATGATCACCGTTCATGATTCATGAAGAACACTCCTGAACTTGATGTACATATGACATGAAGCAGATAAAATTGCAAAAGAGTTTCAATGAAAGAAACGATATCAGGTTAATACCATTATTAACCATATGTCTTTATTAGGAAACATGAATCTCAAAGGTTCATTAAGTCCTTTCGTAACATGGTCCTGGCTTATTCTCTAGATAGGACCTTCTAAGATAAATAGCCCGCTCACGACAATTATATGAATTAAATCTTTACCAAATTACTATTACGGTTGAGTATCGCACAATCATAAGAAGGAATGTCAATCTTTCACACCATAATATAACCTTCACGGCTTTAACCATCATCACTGTATTCCTCTGGCACGAGCGCCTATAATTGTTCTCTTACACTTAGAGTATCGGCCACCTCATTAGTCTTTCCTGATAGTAATAGTTCCTTATAATCAATGTCTTTTGAACGATCTCCATCTAAATTTTCTACCTCATTTCCAATCACTGCTTGTGTGCAAATGCTCTTCCTTAAGCTTTGGTGACAAAAAAAATATCACCATTTTTCCATAAGTTATTGCCTCGGTCTTTAGATGTGAACATTGTCACGACTGACTCTCGATCATACTTAGGACGTCTCGTATCTTGGGTCCTTCTTGTTTTCACCATATTGACCCTCATTGGGTCAATCTATACTTTCTTATGGTTCAACACGTGCCTACCTGGCATTATTATAATTACGTCATATTTTCCTTATTAAAATTTCTATTCTTCAGAACTTTGAATATTACCTTTCTCCTTGTAAAACCTCTAAGGTTATCCTTGAATCGTCCCTCCTGTATTCCCTAGATACAGGGCATATCAAAATACCATTTACTAATACTAGAACCATTGTCTATGTACTTCTGAAAAATTTCTTCACTGCTCCTTAAAGGTTGTTGTTGCATTAATCCTTCATTCCATAATACCCAAACTCATAATGTCCCTATTAAGGGTAAAATGCCAACCTTTATGCATCCCCCCCCCCCCATGGTTCATCTCAAGTTATCTAGGTTTTATCCTTAATTCCACTTTTAAAAGGTACTTGCATCATTCCATAGATAAATCAAGTCATATATCCCTGATAAGGGTATCTTATTCAATCATTCTCACCTCGATAGTCTATGCCTAATTTCACAATAACATCCTTATTCAAAATGAGGTCAATCCATATGGCCTCCAAAAGATAACAATGGTTATCCTCTTTTCTTTCTAGATTTGGTAGTGATAACAGGGATGTTCTGGAAGATATTGGTCGTGTTCAACGTGAACTTCTTTTTACTAAAACATTCTTGAAGGTCACTTCCTCATCCCATTTCTTAATTTCTTTCTTTCATGTCTCCTCGGTCCATCCGTATTCCCTTATTAATCCATCGATCTATCTCGGAGTTTCATCGAATACTCCCAACTTAAAGGGGATAATATATATATATATATCATTTATGCCTTCAACCATCAACTTTAACTTATGGTGAATCACCCTCATCCTTATGATCACAAAATTTTCTATTTCTATTACTACAAGTCTTTAGGGTTTCCTCATACCCAACTCCCTTATCATTCCTCAAACTCTATTGCCTTTATATTCCTTTCCACTTCAGTTTCTTCTTATTTTCCTTTCGATTACAATCATTTCATGAACCCACTAATCATTGACTTCAAACATCACGTCGTTCTGGGATTCGTGTCCTCAGGACGAATCTTGCCAACTTTTACAACTTAGATTCATAATTCATCATACTCATCCGCCTTTGCCCTGGTTTTAAAACTTCTACACTTTCTCTCTATCTTCCTTAGCCTTCCACCAGCGCGTGGCCTCTCTCTTAGGAAGGTAAGTGGGAAAAAAACAGTCTTTTGCACTTCGTCAATCATTTAGGATCTCAAATGATTCCTCTATTTCCTTTAGCCAGGCTCTTGCCTCGACTGGGTCAACTTGTTCCTTGGAATTTTGAGAGTTTAGCGACTTAAAGATCCTGAAAGAATTTCACACCATATTATTTCCTCAGGGTGGTGTTTGGGGGTAAAAGTATTAGTTTTGTTTAGGCAGGTCCATGAATTGCCTCATAGGAGTACCGTCTTGGTGCTCCCTTCCTTGCTCGAGTTCTATTTTCTCAGTCTAAATATTTCTTCGTACTCCCCATAATCGGGGTCATCTTATATTTTAAAATCCTCATTTTCCACTTCATTATGTTTTGGGATCCTTATATCTTGATTGCAACCTCCCTCATGATTATCACATTCAGGGTTTTCCCCAAATCTTATTCCTCGTGGGGGCATAATTCTTGGAAACATTTTGAGAATCTCTTGATATTTGTCTTACTTACTTTGCTTAAGTCTTTCCCTCGTTCAGTTCTTACATGATCGTAAATTATGAATTCTCAAGTTCTATAAACTTCATGACACTCTTAAGTGTTAATAGTGCAATTAAAAATATGACTTTATCACAAACAAACTGATCTGAACTAAAAGGAATCAATATATACATAACCATTTGTTCGAGGGTACAACAACTGAGCACATGAAAGAGAATTACATCATTTGATCTGATTGCTTCTATCCCAAAAGTACTACCACAGATAATCATCTAGTCATTAAAACTAATCATTCATAACTTAGGCTAATCCTCCAAAAGCGGTGCTACATGAAATCCTTGTTTGATCGCTCTGACTCTGCACACTATTGTGAATCAAGAAATGTGGGCACGCACAACATCCCTAACCTGCTCCATTAAAGCGGTGATGAGGCCTAAGATAGTCGCAAGTAGAGCTGGATCAATCTGGCCCTCAAGATGGCCTCTAGCTGTAATTCGGGTGGTAGACTCAATCTTTTCCATACTATAAGCTAATCCTTCTTGAAGTACCCCGCCTTCAATCCTTGGTGTAGTAAGTCGATCCAACAGATCACCTCTAACATTACGGGCCTCAGAAAGGCCACCCAAAGTCATATAATAATCAGTGATAGGAGAAGCCTGAACGGTAGCATCTAGCATTCCATGGGGTGCAGGAGGTGCAGACCCAGGAGATCTAAATGGATAACCAAGCACGGTATCAGGTGAAAATGGTGTAGGAGATAAAGGTGGCATTTCCTCAGTAGGTGTTGGGCTTTGTACAGGGGAGGGAACAGGAATTGGTGGAACCTCATGGATGTCTACAAGAACCTCTAGGAGAGGGTCTGATACTGGTATAATTGGTGCTGTGGAAGGCCCCACTCCTTCTGCCCTCATTATCCTCTGTGCCCTTTGTAACTCTTCATCCTCTAGTGCCACCCTCACGACCATTCTAGCTCTGGTAGTCGCCCTGAATACGGTCATCAATTCCTCAGCAGTCCTCTCTTTATTCTCGTCAGGATCCTCCACGAGATCCTCCTCAGCAACAATCCCTTCTGGGATAACATCCTCAACCGCAACATTCTCAATATGAATCTCATCCGATCCCTCATTAGGGTACTCTATCGGATTCACAATTTGATCTCCAACATGTAATAAAACATCCTCATGCTGATGCTCTTGAACCTCAAGGTTCGGTGCCCCGCTACCCTACATGATAACGAACTACGTTACTATCATGATATTTATAAGGGTTCTCGTAAGGGTTTTAATTGTCAGTACTACGTTAGGTAGTCCGACTATGAACTTGGAAAGAGTTCTTATTATCTTAGTGAACTTATCATTTTAACGACGCATCATCTCTGAGGTTTATAACTCTTGGCTCTGATACCATTTCTGTAACACCCCCAAATCCGGGGTCGGGAATCCGGGTCGTCACGAGTTCCATTTCCCTTAATAACACTCAATCTTAATAAACAACCAACTACTGCGTACTGTGACCCCACAATATACACACACACCACAAGTTATAGTCTCAGAGATGGATACCAAAAATAACACAAGTCATTTTATTCCACAATTATAAACCATTACATCTAAAAAAGGTTTCTGAATAAATTTACATTTTCCTTGCCATTATTACAGTTCATAAATATACATCAACAGTTGAAAACCTAGCCTACTGGAAGTTCCTACCTCAGCTACAATGTCATCCACGCCTACAGGAAACTGCGGAACGTTTCCTATCCGCTTGCGAATTGGGAGCTTAGTCATGTTCATTTTGTCTATCTGTTGTTGTGTGATGAAAGAAGAAAGCAAGGGTGAGCAACAAGCCCACCAAAATAATATGTATAATGATTAACAATATATGAGCATTCTCATCATAATACTCATGAAAGTCTTGGTCAAGCAGATATGAACCAAGTTTGATATCTTAACGCGACCAAGTCGCAAAAATATTCAGTATATATGTATATATACTTTTCGAAATTTTGGAAATCCTCTTCCATGCATAATATACACAGAGTTACAGTCTATAACTGTATAAAAATATCGTTGCAAGGTGATCTCATATATCTAACCTTGTCTCAACATTTTTCTGAAAATCTTTGTCATGCATAAGATAATCATTTACTAGATATAAGTTGAAAAGATGAAGTTACTAGATACTCCAATATACTTATAGCTTTTCCCGAATACGACTTGAACTACCACCGTTCAAGGTATAATTAGTTTCAAAGGTTCATCACATAGATGGGACTACAAGATAAGACTTGAAAAAATTCAATCTTTGAAATATCATTCAAAAGAAATGAAGTTACGAGATACTTAATTAAGTCCTGATATATATATACACCTATATATATATATATATATATCTCATACATTCCCTGAAAACCTCTGTCATGACAAGTATAAACAGAGTTGTCATATCCAATGAATTTGGAACGAAGAGAATTTTGGCATAAACCTGATATCTTGTTGATCAGGTAAAGATACCAATACTACACTATAAGTGGGTTGTAATGCCTAAATGGTGTTACAATAGGCCTCAAAAGCGTTACAATAGGTCTATTATAACATCAGGGGGCGTTACGTATACGAGCATTACAATAGACACCTTAATGTAACACTTCACTGATCTATTGTAACAGAGAGGAAAACGTTACAATAGGCACCTACTGTAATACTAACAGGTCCAAATGTAACGCAAAATGAGTGTTACAATAGCTTGAACAAGATTGCATAAGTGGGACCACTGGTGCCACGTGGTCTCACGTGGACACCATCTGTGGGTCCCACATTGCCTATTGTAACAGTAGATTTTATATATTGTAACACCAGTTTTTAGTTAGGCAACACTGGAATATGTGTATCGTAACAGTCTTTTTATCTGTTGTAACACTAGTAACATATGTAATGTAACAGTATATGTAGACAAATATTACACATAACAAACAAATGTGACAGTTATTGTAAATATTTTTGAAATATAAGGTATGTTTTGAGAACAATCCATAATCAACATAAACATCAAAGTTGCATAAATAAGAGTCTCAGCTCTGCAAACCAAACAATTACATAAAAGAAAAAACTACTTTTCGACTATTCTTGGATATGAAATTATACAAAATAACCAGGGAGAGAATCACATTTTGCCCTTCTACACTTTCCTAATCTGGATACAAAATAACCAGACAGAGAGATACTTGTTCTCCTTCATTCACCATTCCTTGCTCCTGTACACAAGTCACACCAAATTTCATAAGAATCAATATTCAGAATATTCAGAATCACAAAAAGCATTGACCAGACCTGGAGCTTGGAGAGTTTACAAGAAAATTCTTTTTCAAACTATTGTATCGTAATTCTATACCCTGGAGCAGATTCTGGTAGCAGATTCTTTTGAACTTATAACTGCAATCTCTGGTCTATGAGTAACGTTATCCAAATCACTGAGTCTTTGTTTTCTAAAAATATTTTTTGCACATCAAGCAACCTTCACCAAGGTCTGAGGATGCACTACTGAGATTGTTTGTACAATGGAAATATCAAATAATATATTGAATAGAGATCACATACTTTTATTTTATTCAAGCAAAACATAAATATCGTGTTCAAATATAAATAGATGAGTACTTGAACACGTCTAAGCTCTGACCATATTTTTTTACTAAATAAGTTCTAACCATGTTGCATATGCGTGTGCGTGTGTTTTTTTGTGTGATTGTGTATGTGTGTGTGTGTGTGTGTGAGAGAGAGAGAGAGAGAGAGAGAGAGAGATCATACTAATTGCAAGAGATACAGGATTTATATCATATTTTTCCGTAATGGCAACATATGCCTGCAAAATTAGGTTAGCAGTACATGAGTTTGCAGTGAAAAAGAGATCCACATGAGAATCAATCTCTAGCTCTTCTATGGGCTTTTCTGAATCATGATCATCTACTATACTCAATATGAAAGTAAGACCATAGAGAGCAATATTTAAAACTATTCAAGTTTTAACAACAGGAGACGGGTCACATGATCATATTACAGTTTACCAATAACAGTTGCATGTTAAGCAAGTTCACAAATAAAAGATCTTAGTAATGTGAAAACCAACAGAAAATTATGCAATTCTCTGGCTTTGTTTATAAATATTGAAAATATGTAACTGTCCAGTATATTGTATCTATAATAAAAATTTAATAAAAAGATAAGATTAAGCTTTTTAGCATACCTTGGTAGCTTCTTTTATGATAGTTTTAGACAGATTGTATCTGGACTCCCCTTCTGAATACCTTCCTAAACAGGAAGTACTTATCAGAGCCAGAATCAATACATATCACAAGCTTTTAAACATGTTGGAAATACCTTCTAAAAGGTTCAATCTCATTTATCTGACATCACTGTCAGGAGACAGGGTTCCAGTGAACTACCTTTCTCACAAGTAAGACATATTTTCCCTAAGATGAGAAGTTCAATAATTATTTAAACTTGTGAAATTGACAAAAGAGGTACTGTTAGGAAAACTGTAGTCGAGATTATTTCAGTGAACTTTGACAAGGACATTAAAATCCTAGTTCATATATATCTTTATGTCTGTATTATTAATTTATAATTTATTGACCATTAATATTAGTATAAAGTAGACAAGTGCAGCTGCATACAAATGAATGTTTAAATATATAGGTTGCTCATGGAAGTAGGATAACACTTAAACATGAAGTTAAAAATCCTCAGGACAAAGAAATCCATATGAGATTAAGTTCATATGTATTAAGGTCTGAAAAAAGGAGAACATGGTAACAAACATATTATCTTGACAAAAGATTTCAACAAAGATTAAGAAAGTGACTAATTGACTCCCTTTTTAATTTAAAAACGCTAGATATATATACTTAGAGTTATTTTTTCTTAATCAAGAACTCAACTTTTATATATTAGGCAAGATATATTTTATCATTTGCATCCTAGTATCCTACAATAAGCATATCAAACAGAGTTCGAAGTTTCATAAGTTTAGCTGAGAACTAAAATATACAAATACACACATCTTCAAAGTATCGACTACAACCATTTCACAAAGTAGAGACTGAACAGCATTACGTGAATAACTACTAACCTCAGTAGTTTCAGATTTTGTAAGTTTCGACCATACTCTCTCCCTACTGATAGCTCGAAGTAATTGCTTCTGAAGAAGACTAACCCAGAATGCAACCTCTTCGGTTTTTCCATCATAATTCACTCTGGATGTAGCAGCCCGAGGACCAAAATGGACCAAAACGTAAAAGGATACTTTACCAAAAGAAGATATCATCAACCAATTATACAATTACTAAATCAAAATAAATCATATCATTATTCTTGAGAAACAGGTTCAAATGGATAGTAATATCACAATGAAACAGTAAGCTAATTTGCTTAACAATGATCAACTTTAACTTAACCAACCAATCAGGATAATTTTATCCTCAAAACCATATGCAAAATTACTCACAAACTAACAATAACAATATCACAATCACAGCAAGCATAGTATAGTAATCAAACTCAATTAATCACATTTTCAAATTCAACCAAATTTCAAAAAAACTTACCTGAGCCGTGGCCTAGTCTCACACGGACTTACCTGTGTTTATACTTCAAAAACAAACCAAGCAATTTTTTGACTTGCATGGAGTCTGGCCTTCAGTTCCTAGCATTGCCGAGTTGACTCGCCAAGTTAAATCTCCAAGGCATCGAATTGAGAACAATTGAAGCTTGTACCACTTGATAAAGCTTGAATTCGATCTTAACATGTCAAGAATAGACAATATAAGAATGTTAGATAGTCATTTGAATAAGTCTCACCAATTTAAGTATTGGTTCGACTAAAAATAGGTTCGAGAAATCGATTAGACAATGAGATTTGTCTAACACAAGAACCATAGACTAAAATGAAAAAGGTGATTGAAATTGACGGAATCGAATGAGGCGATTTCTAGGGTTTGAGACTTAAAGAGAATCAGGGATAGATATATGGCGATGTATATATCAAATGAAAGCAAAGGATGAGAACAACATGATTTCATAATCGTTTAGAATCGACAAACAGGAACCAGCAATGGTATTATCCGCGGGGGCACTACTGCTACTACTAGTACTACAACTGATGAGCATATTAATACTAGTAAGCGGTTGGAATCTACATCTAGAATTTGTGGGATGAAATACAAAATGAAACCTCCAGTTAATGGTATCAAAACCCAAAATTGAACATAACAAAACTCCAAATAGATGTATATACTTATCAATTCACTCGTATCCCAATTTTGAAGCCCGAGTCACTTGCAAAATCAATTAAAAATTGGTATTTGCCTTCAAATCTCCACTGGAAAGCCCTAGAAATCCTGCATAACCATAAAAATTGAAAAGTAAGGACCAACCAATTAAATTAGAGCCATACAATTATTTATTCAAATATCAAATCGCAAATTTGCTTATCAATTCATCCAGAATCGAGAGAGAGGGTGGTTTGAGAGAGAAAGTTTTGAGAGAGGGAGAAAGAGAGAGAGTTTTTGTCCAAGTGAATAAGTCCGGGTCATTTTCGTTAAGGGGGGGAAATACCGTCCACTTTTTACCTAGTAAAATGTGTATGGTTGTAATTTTTAATTTTTTAATTTTAATTATTAAATTATTATTATATTATATAAAAAAAAGTAACTTTCATATTTATGTCCAATAAATTTTTCTAAAATTTATAATAATATATATATTATATTCTTGAAATATTAATAATTCAGAGTATAATTTAATACTAATTTATAATAATATTTTTATTTTAATATTTTTAAAAGTTAAAAAGTAACTAATGTAACATCAGGGGCTGGTGTTACACGCGGTGTAACACTGGCATTTCTCTGTAACAGTAGTTTTATAGCTATTGTAACACTAATTTTGAGGTGTTACAATAGGACCAAAAAATTTTAGCTAATGTAACGGTTCTTGTAATACTTGCATTATAGTAGCCCACTTATGGCGTAGTGCAATTAAGTCACCTTTTCTACTAGTAGATGGATGAATCCTCCACTGGTCATCACCATCACCCTGGCCGCATTAGGACCTTATGCTAGACTGCCACTCAGCTACTTACGCATTGATGGACTCCAACTGAGCACTTACACTTTCATGGACGCCCACTGAGCCCATGTTGCTTATGCCGACTGAAATAAATGGACTTACTTCCCAAACGTTGGTCAAGTAATCAAAATATTTTCTCAAAACAGCAACCTCGTTGCGAATATAAAATACACCATAGAGCCGGATCCCTCAGGTTTTGAGCGAGTATTTAAATCCCCTTCGAAAGGAAGATCCTAAATCTAAAAATGAGTTTTGGGATCCGCTCTAATGTTTAAAATCACTTTGAAGACTCGAAAACATTTTAAAGAATGTTTAGAGTAATGATGATTTAATAAAATAAATCAATCCTGATATATTAGAAAATATCTGAATATTATTATTTAAATAATATTCCCATAAGGATAATCTTAATAAAAATAATTGAAGTAGAAGTTTTAAAAACTCATATTTTAAACGAATAATAAATAATAAAAGACATACTTATACGAAAGTACGATTTTTATTTGAATAATAGAAAATCACTTTGATTATTATTCAAAACTATCGAATATACCTTATTCGATTAATAGTTATAGAAAATTATATATATATATATATATAAATATATATTATACTCAGGAACATCGACTCCCGGTTTAGAAAAATGTTCACCCTTGGGTCCCCTATACTAAGGGTATACGCAACTACTGTTTATCTCTAGCTTAGGTATTATGCTACTTATAAGCATTTGAATCAACAATTAGATATCAAGATTATGAAACAGGCATGTATATATATATATATATATCATATCAACATGCTCCAATATATCGCAAGATTTGCTAATAACATTTATGCACTTATCACAAAATAATGCATATATATATTTACATCACAACAACAGTATAACGGGTAGAAAATTTACCTGAGAGTACGGGGGTAGTCGGGGGTCTGAAATCGCTCTGGTAACCTACAATGTCATCAATGTACAAGGTTAACCTTCGGTCACCATGCGACTACTCAATTCTTGACACTTAGGAGCGCTAACGCTCGATTACTAGGTTGTTTACTAACGGCGTCGCTTACGCACCCTCTGCTCCACTATTTTTATTAAATTGAGAAATAACATTTTTAAGACGACTCCAACTCGAGACTCTTATTCACTGTCCCATACAGGTTATCAAAAAGTTTCGGGACCAACGAAGACTTTTACAATTTCCGAAAATATTTTACAAGTTCGGCGTTTAGTAAAAGTATCGCCGCGAAACGCCGTTTACTAAAACGGTCGTTTCTCCTAAACTGTAAGTCTGTTTTAGGCGAACCACAAATCAAAACGAAGTTTACAACATGCTCTATCTAGTCATGGTGTGGTTCGGGTCTGGACAGTGAGGTTTGCATGCCTACTGTGTTACGACCAGCATTTTATGTAATATTATTTGTGGATTGGGTATGATATTAAAGTCAAATGAAAATATATTCAATAATTGTACGCTAGTGTGAGTGAAAATTTCTGCATTATAAATTTGCTTTGTGTAGTATATGATTTTTCAAAGCAAGAGTTTATTTAATTTCTTTATTTTTGATTTATAAGGAATATTCTAAGCTTTGGAAAAATATTCTTTTAAAAGGTATTTTGTTCATAAATTTTGAAAATGATTTTATAAAGTCCCTAAAAATCCAAGTTATTTTATGGTATAAATTTTATAATTTTTGAACTTGTATTTTATTTTATAAAAATAAATCTTTATAAATTTTATTTGTTATAATTAGCAAATTACATGGCTACCCTTGCATGCAAATACTCTTCCAATTCAACTAAGGGGCAAGGAAGGCATTTCTAACCCCACTCACTTTCATTCTACTAACCAAATTACCACTTTACCCTTGCATGCAAATCTACCTAACTATATTGGAAGGTTACTCTTGTAAAACCTCAAATCCACTCACTTTTGGCCAAATAAAAACCAAACTAACATGATTATTACTCCACATTCACCCCACCATTTCCACACTCCTCTTTTCCTCCCCCTCCTCTCGGCTCTCCCCTCTCCTCTCGGCTTTTTGGCCAAAGCCATACCCCCCTCCCTTTTCTTCATTCTTCATTCAAGCTCCCACTTTGCAATCAATTAAATGTTACTTCCTATATCTTGATCATACATAATTCAAAGAGTGATGAGTGAAAAGTTTAAGTTTAAAGGTTGCATGTAAAGGTTTTAGTGAAACTCAAAATACAACCTTGATTCTTGTGAGTTTAGGGTTGTTTTTGAGAGGACTACAAGGAATGGAGAAGTGCCAAATCTTGAGAGGGAAACTCTTGATGATTAAATGGCCATTCCCATCTATTTCATTCGGCCATGACCATATGGGAGCCGAATGAATGGTCCTTAAGACTATTCTTGTTGCTTAAATCAATTTTTGCATGTTTATGTGATAATGACTTGAATTTTGTGGTGAAAATTTGATAAAACTCTTTGCATGCTAAGTGATCATCTAGGTATATCTTATGCTAGGCTTGCATGTCAATTTTATGATAGAACATATGTAGAAAATGTGTTGTTTTGGTTTGAAAAACCCGAAGGCATGCATGCATGTGGATTTCTCTTAGAATGTTGTAAGATTTTGATCATTTGGAAAGATTTTGTTAGTGAGCCTTAATTTCAGTAGGAATAATGTGTTAATATTGATTTATGCTTCTTGTTACATGGTAATAATTCTTGGTTATCTTTTATAAAAATATATATCTTGTTGTTTCAAAAGCATGAAGATTTGTGATTTGTGAAGTGTAGTCTCTTTTGTTTTGCCATAATTGTACCTTAGGTAAGGATGATCTCACCAAGGTTATTTTGAGAATAAGGGAGTTAGTTCAGTATAATACCATGTATAAGTCTTGGTTTAAGTATTGAGTTGTTGTTAGTTGAGTTTGTCAAGTCAAAACCTTGGAAAATGAGAGTTATAGTTTCTACAGAAAAATCAGTATAGCACCCTGAGGTTTAGAGTGAGTTTTGACCATGTCATTGGTGTGCACTTTGAGGCCCAAGCTACCAGAAGTTAATATTGGGAGTATATAAAAGGTTTTAGGAGTTGGTTGGAGGTTTGCATGTCATTTGGTTAGGTGCACAAGTAGAATAACAAAATCTGTCCAGCAGGGGACAGTTTTGTTGCAACTTAGAAATAGGGAGATTTGACCATGTCATGGGTAGGCCCTCATTAGGACCAATTGGGCCTTAGTTAGAGAGAGTGTCAAAGAAGTTTTTCCAACCATAGTTCATAGGATATGAGTTAGAACCATATGTCACAAGTTAATTCAAGTCAGGGCATTTTCTGCCCAGAAAAACAGGGGAACCTTGGACTTTTAGCTTAGGCCTTAGAAGGCCCAAGCCAGGCCCTTGAGCCACATCAAGTTTATGAGATGCCCTTAGGTCAGGAGAGTCTTGTGTAAAAGTTTTGAAGGAAAACTTGTAGTTTAAGAGTGTCTAATGTACTCAAGAAACCATAATTGTCATTCTGAAATTTTCACCAGTGAGCACTTTCACTTATCACATAGTTTTAGAACACTTAGAAGTGAGTATTAGGTCGATCACCATAGTTGTAAGATAGTATAAGGTCAGTAGAGTAAAAGGCACAAGTGAGGGTCAATAGGTTTTGGATAATTTAGGAAATGCACATCGAGTTAGGAAACCAAAATTTGAAGATCTTGTCTAGTTTAGCGACCAAGTGACTTAAGTTGTGAGTCGAGATCATCCAAGCCTAGTGTTGCATTATGGTGTTATTTGGTATTAATATACGATATGTGATTATGTGGCTACGTGTGTACATTTGAAATATAAAGGTGGATATAAATTAAGTGCATATAGGCCTAAGTGCCATCCGTGTTTAATTTCGGGTTATAAATAGGTTGAGATGGTAAGAATATATTATAATGAGAATTATTATTATTTATGTAGGATCTCGAGACGAGGGAAAACTTGCCATAAAAGTCGAGTGAAGCTCCAGTTGCTCCTACCAGTCAGACCAGACCAGCCTATCTCAAGACAAGTGATTCAACTTGTCCTTCATATTTACTATAAACAGTTCATATTCATCGATGCAATTATCCTGAGTCATTTTGATATGTTTAAATCAAGCGTATCTCTCGCTTATCTTTGAATTATATAGAGATGCCATGAACCCTCAAGTATGTATTGCAAGTAGTTCAAAAGTCTTTTCATGATAGTTAAATGCCATGATAAAATAAAGAGTTGTTATATTACTTGATTGATCCTTTTGATTAACATGATGATGATTCCTAAGTATTGATATCTCATCCTGATACTTGAACCCCTATAGAACCTTACCTTGAACTTTGATAGTCAAAAACTTACCAACATGATTCCTCATTGATTGATACCCTCTTCCTATCCTAAAGCTTGACAATTCTGATATATACATTCATCCTGAGCTAGAGATCATTACCTTAACACCCATAGTATTCGTGAAGCTTATCTTCTTAATGATCCAACACCTGTACCTTGACGAGAAACCATTGCTTTAAGCCTAGTTTGGCATTACCCCTTCATATTATCCATTAGTCTCACCATATTTTCCTGTCCAAGTTCTGACATATGAAAATCCTTTTGGTTACCCTAATAGAGTAAAGTTTTGTGAATCATGGCCCTGAGATTTAGTACCATATTTCCCGTGTTTCGAGTTGATCTATATCCCCTTAATAAAATGTGTACTGTTAAAAGAGATTTTGTTACAAATCGGCATCAGCTTTTGAAATATATAAAATATGGGTTTTCAGTCCCAAAGGGGGATAAATATTTTCTTGAATAGTGGATCTGGACTGAGACGCGAGTCCTTTTCATACTTATATTAGGCTTAAAAGTTGCCTAGGGATTCCCGTTAATGTTTTAGAACCCAGCGAGGTTCGGGATTACTTCGCGGCTGATCACCGGCTGTAATCCGTAGCATCATAAAACGATTTTGATTAAGACATGATTTTAAAATTGTTTTGATACAAGCAAAATGATGCCATCTCACATAATTTTATCTCTCGTTATCATTAGTTATGTCTTTCCATTGTCATTCTTAAAAGTATATCTCGATTTATGTTTTGTGTTGTGTTATTAGCACTTGTTGAGCATTTGGCTCACTTCTTGCTTTACCCTGATATTACAGCTAGCAGTTATGGTTAGATTCAAGCAGACTGCCCGTAAGACCTGTGATGCTGATGCTTATGTGTGAGCTCTGGTAGAATAAGTAATAATAGTTGTGTGAGGACTCGGTATTTATAATCAGATGTAATAGTTGGTAGTGTTGGGCTGTTCCAAACCCTAAACTGTAAGACCTTGGATTTGGTTGTGTATTCTTCATTAAAATGATGTAATAGCTATATTTATTTTGCTGTTAAAGTTGGGGTGTGACATACTGTCTAGTGCAAATTCGGTTTAAAAGAAATCGGGCATTACGACGGCTATGTTTACATGCTTTTCCACTTCTAGACTATACCAAAACAACAACCAAGCATCAACCAATAAAGACCTTGTACTATAATACTTAACCAAGTCAAAACTCTTTCCTAACCAAACCATTTCAAACCACTCCTCCAATGTTTTCAACCAACAACAACAATAAGCACTAAAAACCAACCATTAACGAACTATACATACATAATCAAACTACTCATCACTTTTAACCACAAATCTTAAACAAAACTCAAAGTTAAGATCAATATTCTAGAGTTTATACCTTCCTTGGAGAGTGGATAATGCTTAAAAAACCTTAGATGATCCTTAACTAGCCTTATAATGATCAAAACCTCAAAACAAAATCAAGAACACGACATTAGTTCTTGAGTTAACTATTCATCTGAACTATAAAACATTAAAAACGGAATTGAGAATCAAGGAGGTGAGGAGAGTGGTTACCTTAAATGTGTAGAGATTCTCGAGGGCTTCGATTTGATAGGTAGAACGTGAAAAACGGCCAAGGGAAACTCAAATTACAAGCATTTCATCTTCCTCCAATTTTGTTAGGAATATGTGTATTAGTTTGATGATAAGTTAAACAAAACACTTAAGTAGAAATCTAGTGTTTGTAGCTTCAACAGATAAGACCATTCTGGATATCCGTTGATGGAGTAGCTTTACTTAGAAATAAGTTTAGTGTTGTAGCATATTTCAGTTTCTGTATTTAAGTTATAATTCTTAGATGATTGTGGGAAATTATAAGTCATGTTGGCTACTAGTGGATATGCAAATAGGAGGGCTAATTGTAAATATTTCATGCCTTGTAATTTTGTATAAGTGAAGTAGTATCAACTGATAAATTAAAGGTCTTCAACGGATGAGAAACAAAGCTTTAACGGATGTCTCTAAAGCTTCAACGGATAACATCTATCAACGGATGAGTGCATTAATGGATAAAGCTTCAACTGCTAATGTATCAACGGATAAAGCCATCAACGGATAAAAGCTTCAACGGATGCTCAGTTCAGTAGCAGTTGACAGTGATAATTCATAAGCTGACAGAGGCACATGGGTTGACAGAGATAATTGGAATGTGGTAGCCTCTTGGAGGAATCAAGAAAATGCAGCAATTCCATTCTGGTGCAAACAAGGAAGTATTCAAAGATTCACAGATTATCCTAGATTGCATTGGATAGAGAAATGAAGAAGAAACAATTGAAGAATCTTTTTAATTATATTTGTACTTTTGTCTTCACTTGTAAACTTGGTGATATATAAACCAAGTTGCAGCTAGTAATTAGATGGTGAATTTTCCAGAGCAGTTTAGAAATACATAGAGAGAAAATCATCTAGTTTGTACTAGGACGCAGCTATGATCAATTCTTTTGAATCACAAATTTTCTGAAATACACATCTCTGGTGGAACAACAAATCCACCAGAAAAGTTTTTAAAGCCTTTTTGTTCATTACATTTGTGTTTTAAATATATATCTGTCTGCACCTGCCCAAAGCAATTCACACACAACTGTTCATCAAAACATTTATCCTTTGAAACTGCTCAAAACTTGAAAAGTTTTGAGATTTACATTCAACCCCCCTTCTGTAAACTTCATTGTTAGTTCCTTGGGAATAACAATTGGTATCAGAGCAAGCTCTTAACTTACAAAGAGTTTAAAGATCTATTCTACTAACATCATGAATAAGAAGGATATTGGTGTAAATATTTCAATCCTGGAAAGAGATAATTATCATCACTGGAAAGTGAAGATGCATATACATCTTCTCTCTCAATATGAAAGCTACAACAACTGCATTGAAAATGGTCCTCACATCCCTCACAAGGTAGCCACAGCTGTAACTGCCACAGTTGTTATTGGACAGTCTATTCCCAAGCCAAAAGCAGAACGGACTGATGAAGATATTGAAGAGGTTCACAAGGACAAGAAAGCCATGAACATTCTGTTTGATGGCCTAGATCAAAATATGTTTGATAATGTCATTAACAGCCAAACTATTAAGGAAATTTGGGATACTGTGCAACTTATCTGTGAAGGTACTGAACAAGTCAGAGAAAACAAAATGCAGCTTCTCATTCAACAGTATGAATACTTTCATTTTGAAGAAGGAGAATCACTGAATGATACCTTCAATAGATTTCAGAAACTGTTGAATGGATTGAAGCTGTATGGCAGAGTGTACCAAGTTAAGGGTTCCAACTTAAAATTCCTGAGGTCTCTACCAAAGGAATGGAAGCCTATGATTATTTCACTAAGGAATTCTCAAGATTATTAGGACTTCACACTTGAAAGATTATATGGAATTTTGAAGACCTATGAACTTGAGATGGAGCAAGATGAGCTGTTGGAAAAGGGAAAGAGAAAAGGCGGATCATTTGCACTTGTAGCTGACAATGAGAAAACTGAAGCCAGGAATGAAGAAAAGACAATGCCAAGTCTCAAAATTGGCACAAGCAAATCAGAATCAAGCAAGGGAAAGGAGCAAGTTGCTGAGGTTGAAGATAGTTCCAGTCAAGATGACTCTGATGATGCTGATGAACATCTGGCTTTTCTGTCCAGGAGGTTTGCAAAGATGAAATTCAAGAAAAATGCTAAATTCACTAAGTCAAACAAGAACATGGTGGACAAATCTAAGTTCAAATGTTATAACTGTGGCATAAGTGGACACTTTGCAAATGAATGCAGAAAGCCAACCTCTGATATGAAGAAATTTGAGCAAGTGGATTACAAAAAGAAATATTTCGATTTGCTCAAACAAAAGGAAAGAGCTTTTCTGACTCAGGATGACTGGGCAGCGGATGGAGCCAATGAAGAAGATGATATGGAATATGTCAACCTAGCCCTAATGGCTAATTCTGATGAAAATGAAACTAGTTCATCAAGCAACCAGGTAATTACTACTGACCTCTCTCATCTTTCTAAGATTGAATGCAATGAAGCTATAAATGATATGTCCAATGAATTATATCATTTACATGTTTCCCTTAAATCACTAGCTAAAGAAAACACAAGAATTAAAGAAAATAATTTGTTTTTAAGTGATAGGAATGTTGTGTTAGAGGGTAAGGTAATTTAGCTTGAAAAGATTAAAATCAAATGCTTATCTGTTGAGAGTGAACTAGAAGAATCTGTTAAGAAAGTAGAAATTCTTTCTAAACAATTAGAACGTGAACAAGATGTAATCAAGGCCTGGAAAACATCTAGGGATGTTAGTGCTCAGATTGTCAAGGTTCAGGAATTGAATCACTCTGTGAAAATGCCTGGAAGAAAAACAAAAAGGAAGTAGAATTAATTGATGGATTGTCAACGGATGTGGAATCAATGTATGATGAAATTTATTTATTGAAGGAAGAAAAGGAGCATCTGTTGAAGGTTCATCAATCAAAACAGGCAAGTGATTCTAAAAAGAATAATTTGAAAAATCTCAATAAGAAGTTTGGTTCAACTTCCAAGAACTTTGTCAAAGGAGAAGCTAGCACATCCAAAGATGCCAGTAAGGTGAATATAGGACACATGACTTTAGATCAGTTGAAAAATAGGCTTAAGATGGTTGAGGATAAAAAGGAAACTAAAAGGAAATCTAACAGAAATGGGAAGGTAGGGATTAACAAACACAATAATTACACACCTGATAAGTATGCTCCTAGAAAAAGTTATGTGCATTGTAAAAGTGTTAATCATCTATCTGTTAACTGCAAGTCTGTTAAGAATGCTCTCATGCCTTTAACTCCTTCCATGCCTAACATGTCTATGTCACCTCTGCATGTTATGCCTGTTATGTCTCAACAGAATCCTCATGCACATTTTGCAAACATGCTATATGTTAATAATCCTTATTTTGTTGCATTCAGTATGCCTCAAATGTCATACAACATGCCTATGTGGAATAATGTGTTTGCACAATCTATGCCTTATCAAATTCAACCAAATGTGCTAAATGATTCTGTGAATAACCCTGCACTTCAACCAACTACATCTGAAACCAAGGTTGACCCAAAGTTACCTAAGTCAAAAGATACAGGAGGTATGAAGTCTAGGAAAAAGACTAACAAGGCTGGACCCAAGGAAACTTGGGTACCAAAATCAACTTGATTTGATTTTGTTGTGTGCAGGGAAAAAGAAGGAATCTATGGTACTTGGACAGTGGTTGTTCAAGGCACATAACAGGAGATTTCACCCTGCTCACAGAGTTCAAGGAGAGAGTTGGCCCTAGCATAACCTTTGGAGATAACAGCAAAGGGTTCACTATGGGATATGGCTTGATTTCAAAAGAAAATGTCATCATTGATGAAGTTGCATTAGTTGATGGTCTCAAACACAATCTATTGAGAATCAGTCAACTACGTGACAGAGGGAATACTGTTTCCTTCAATTTTGAAGCCTGTGTTGTCACAAGTAAGAAGGACAACAAAGTGGTTCTAACTGGAGTTAGAAAAGGGAATTTTTACTTGGATGACTTCAACTCTACAGATGCAGAATCAATTACTTGTCTTTTCAGCAAAGCAAGTCCAGATGAAAGTTGGCTATGGCACAAGAAACTGTCCAATTTGAATTTCAAGACAATGAATGATCTAGTCAAAAAGGACTTAGTTAGAGGAATGCCTCTAGTGGAATTCTCAAGGGATGGACTGTGTGATGCTTGTCAGAAAGGAAAGCAAAAGAGAGCATCATTCAGTAAGAAGCTTGAATCAAGAATTGATGAACCATTACAACTGCTACACATGGATCTTTTTGGACCAGTCAATGTATTGTCAATTTTAAGGAAAATATATTGCCTAGTGATTGTAGATGACTTCTCAAAGTTTTCATGGACCTACTTTCTTGGATCAAAGGATGAAGCTAGTGAAATCATTATCAATCACATCAAGCAAGTCAACAATCATCCAGATTTCAAAGTAAGGAATATCAGGAGTGATAATTGAACTGAGTTCAGGAATTCTACCATGAGGTTGTTCTGTGAAGAAAAAGGGATCATGCATGAGTTCTTAGCTCCAAGGAATCCACAACAAAATGGTGTGGTGGAAAGGAAGAACAGATCACTAATTGAAGCTGCAAGAACAATGCTTGAAGAGTCAAAACTCCTAACATATTTTTGGACTGAGGCTGTTAACTGTGCATGTTACACTCATAATATTTCTCTAATCAATCAGGCAAAAGGCATGACTCCCTATCAATTATTCAAGAGAAGAAAACCAACTTTAAACTTTCTTCATGTCTATGGTTGCAAATGCTACATTCTAAGGAATCAACCTGATCACAAAGGGAAGTTTGATGCAAAGGCTGATGAAGGAATATTTGTTGGTTATTCTGCTGGAAAATCATATAGGGTCTACAATCTAAGAACCAACATTGTTATGGAATCTGTGCATGTTGTGTTTGATGATAAAAAGATTGATGGACTAACAGATGAGGGACATCATGAAGGACTCAAATTTGACAACATTGAGATATACTGTGATGATAGTGAAGATGAGAATGATGGAGAAGGCACCTTGAAAAGATTTCAAAATCTGCATTTGGATAATGCACAAAATGCTGCATTAGTTGAAATTCATAATTCAGCACAGTTGATAGAAGTAATGCAGCATCCGTTGAAAGACAAAGTGCATCATCTGTTTAAGTACATAATGAAGCATCCGTTGATCATAGTCTATCAATGGATAATCAACTCACTTCATCAGTTGATAGAACACCCAGTTCCTTTCAAAGGATCAGTAACTCAGGGGGAGTTTCAACCAATCAACACTCTATCTCACATCATGACAATACTGATACAACCTCATCTAGAGCTAATCTACCACCTCAAAGGAAATGGACCAAGAATCATCCTTTTGAATTGATCATTGGTGATGCAACATCTAAGGTGCAGACTAGAAGGGCTACTCAAGATGAATGTCTATACAGTAGTTTTCTATCACAGGGGAAACCTAAGAAAGTGGAAGAAGCTCTATTGGATCCAGATTGGATTTTAGTAATGCAAGAGGAGCTAAACCAATTTGAGAGGAACAAGGTATGGAAGCTGGTACCCAAGCCAAAAAACAAGAGCTATATTGACACAAAATGGGTATTCAGGAACAAGATGGATGAAAATGGCATTGTCATAAGGAATAAAGCCAGATTGGTTGCCAAGGGCTATTCTCAACAAGAGGGAATAGATTTTGATGAGACATTTGCTCCAGTTGCAAGACTTGAAGCCATTAGAATCTTTCTAGCCTATGCAGCCTATGCCAATTTCAAAGTCTATCAACTGGATGTCAAGAGTACATTTCTGAATGGAGAATTGGAGGAAGAAGTTTATGTAAGCCAAACTCCAGGATTTGAATATCCAAATTTTCTAGACTATGTGTATTATCTTTTGAAAGCACTCTATGGACTAAAGCAAGAACCTAGAGCTTGGTATGAGACTTTGTCAAAATTTCTTCTAGATAATTACTTCATAAGAGGTACTGTTGACAAAACTCTTTTCTTTAGAAATGTTAATGGCTCTACAATACTTGTTCAAATCTATGTAGATGATATTATATTTGGATCTACAGATGATAAGCTTTGTAAAAAGTTTGCTAAGTTAATGCAAAGTAAATATGAAATGAGCATGATGGGAGAGCTAACTTATTTTCTTGGTTTACAAGTTAAACAAGTTAGTGGTGGAATTTTCATTAGTCAAACTAAATATATTTACGATCTTTTAAAGAAGTTTGACTTAATGGATTGTTCATCTGCAAAAACTCCCATGGCCACTGCCACCAAGCTTGAATTAAATAAGGCTGAAAAGTCTGTGGATATTACAAGTTATAGAGGCATGGTTGGCTCACTTCTATATTTAACTGCTAGTAGACCTGATATAATGTTTTTTACATATCTCTGTGCTAGATTTCAAGCTGGCCCTAAAGAATCTCAGTTAGTGGCTATTAAAAGAATTTTCAGATGTCTCAAAGGGACTCCAAATCTAGGAATTTGGTACCTTAGAGAGTCTGGTTTTGATCTAATTGGCTACTCAGATGCAGATTATGCAGGTTGCAAAATAGACAGGAAAAGTACAACTGGCACCTGTCAATTTCTAGGGAATAAGCTTGTGTCATGGTTCAGCAAGAAGCAAAATTATGTTTCTACATCAACAGCTGAAGCTAAGTACATTGCTGCTGGTAGTTGTTGTACACAGATACTGTGGATGAGGAATCAACTATTTGACTATGGGCTAACTTTTGACAAAATTCCTATATTCTGTGACAACACAAGTGCCATTGCCATTACTGAAAATCCAGTGCAACACTCAAGAACCAAGAACATTGACATCAAGTACCACTTCATAAGGGAACATATGATGAATGGTACAGTGGAACTTCATTTTGTTCCAAGTGAAAAGCAGATTGCAGACATATTTACCAAGCCACTTGATGAATCAACATTCACAAGATTAGTAAGTGAGCTAGGTATGCTTAATTACTCATAAATTCATGTCCTTATTATAATTTGTTTTGAAGCCTGAAACAAATTTGTTGCAAGAACAAGGTTGGCTTTAAGTAAAGTTTATTCTATCAATGGATATTCCCTATCCGTTGAAAGCCAAAATTGTTCTATCAACGGATGTTCACTATCCGTTGAAAGACAAATACATTTCTGGTAATTTTATCCTCCAACGGATAAAACTGTGTTAATCTTCAACGAATAACTATTTACCTCATCCGTTGAACTGTCACATCAGTTGTTTTAAGTAAGTCACAACCGTTGATTCTTTTACTTAACCGTTGATACATATATATACACAGTTGTATGTATCTGTATTAAAGGCAGTTTTTAGAATTCATACAGTTTTCTTTATTCTCAAACGGCTGTAATTTACTTAAAAATATTGTTTAATCATTCTCCTTATGTTTTAATTTGAGAAAGTATAAAAGCCCTTGAATTTTTATTTTCACTTTACGCTTTCGTGTAATTTTTCAAAAGCTTTTACTCTCTTTCTCTCCCAAAACTCTCAACTTTTCTCTGCAACCTCTACCCTCTACAATGGCACCAGTAGTAAAGATAATGTCTCAGTCTGGATTTGTCTATGAGAAAAACAATTTCGTAGCTTTGGTGGAAAAGAATGAAGCCCACTCATATTATCACAAGATGATGGACTTCATCAAAAACTGCAAACTAAGCTATGCAATGCTGGAAGCCCCAACTATTTACTGTGAGGTAATTGAGGAGATTTGGACAACTGCAGAGTTCAACCCCACTGATATGACCATCTCTTTCACTCTCAAAGGTAAAGATTACTGTATTAACTGTGATGATATATAGTCCTATTTCAAACTACCTGAGAACAATGCCATGACACCACACACTGATAATGATGTATCTAGCATGTTAGATTCCATAGGCTATTCTTTTGATTCTGCTAGTTTAGGGAGTATTAGAAGAAAAGGCCTTAGGAAATAATGGAGTTTTCTTGGTGATGCCTTTACCAAGGTTTTCTCTGGGAAAATTAGTAATTTTGATGCAATAACTTCATCTCTAGTTAATATGCTCTATATGCTAGTTTCTGATAGGTATTTTAATTTTACCAACTATGTCATGCTAGAATTGGGTACCAGGTTAGGTAATAAAGCTAATAGACCTCATAACATCTACTATGCTAGATTCTTTATGTTATTGGCTAACCATGTTGCTGAAGGTTTGGTCATAACCAATGAGAGTAATAAACTCAAATGTCGGGCACAAGAGAAAAGGGTCCTTGCAGACCTTTTGAGAATTAACCTCAACAATCAGGTGCCATTGGTATATTTACCAATAATGAATGCACCTCAGTTAAGTGAGGTAAATACTTCTTCAACTCCTACTACTTCCAACCCCATTATTTCTTTGCCTTCAAGTGTGGTCATGGAATCTGTGTCCTTGTCCCAACAGATTCCTACCAAAGCCACCAAACCTAAAGTTTCAAGACCAAAATCAAAGAAAGCCACCTCTGTTGTTTCTCAAAAGACAACAGTTGTAACAACTACCATAAACCCTGAGGGGAGTGAACAGGGTGTGAGTGGTGAGGGGAGGGGTGAACATCAAGAAACCCCCCAGGATAAGGTAGGAGAGGTGAGTGGTACCCCAGCTAGCCAAGCCACAGTTTCTCAAAAGACTGTGGTGGTTGAAAAGGATTCAAACTCATCCCTAGTTGCATCCTCCCAAAAGGGTGCAGCTATTGAAAATAGTCCCCAACCAGGGACACAGAACAAAAGAGGGAGGGACACTGAAGCCACACACTCACCTGTAAAAGCCTTTACAAGAAGAAAGAGGATCAAAACCTCAGTTTCCACACAGGGTGCACACACTGCACAAATACACCCACCTGTATCTATGCCTTCTCAAATTCAGCTTGATGTGACTCCAACAAATGTGGAGTCACAGCCCCATTCTCTCAAAATTGACACACATCAATCACCAAATTCTCCATCACCATCTCTGGATGTGGACATGATATTCACATCAATTCCTGATTCTCCCTCTTTACAACTCAGGGAGGAGCCCCACTCAAATACTGGTGATCATCATCTTTTAGATGATTTGTTGGATCATCAGCCAATTTTTTTAGATTTGGTTAAAGAATCTGTGTCCCCTAAATTAAAATCAATCCACACAGATTCAACAATCATGTCACTTTCAATTTCTACTTCTTTTCCTTCTTCAACGGATATTTCTCATCCATTGACAAGTGGTTGTTCTTCGACGGATAAGCTTAACAACAGTTATCCGTTGATACCATCGGTTCCTACTTCAACGGATACTCCCTATCCGTTGATAGTCTCTACACAAATAACTGAATCAATTCCAAGTGTAGAAGACATGGTTACTGTACAATCACTTCTAGTATTGAGGGAAGGGAGTGAAAATTTGAGTGAGAGGCTGGGTTGCTCCCAGGCAAAAAGAGAGCTTGAGAGTCTAAATATGCATGCTATTTCTTCCAGCATGGCAAAAGAAAGTGAGAGGAGTGCCACATTAGTAGGTGAGGGTGAGGGTGTGAGGAGTGTGAGCCAGGGGGAGCCCCTGATGCAAGAAAAGAGAAAAATTGAGAGAAAAGTAGGTACAGAAGGTATAAGGGTGGATCCAGCCATTGCCAATGAGTCAATGATTGTGGATGATGCTGAAAAGGAAAGACAATTTCAGCAACATTATAAAGATGTAATTGATAACATTTCCTTGGATGCTGACACTTTTACTCATCATGTGTCATCCTATCAATTGTTGGCTACTCAGGGCAATGAGGAGGCAGAAAAGACTTTAAACCTAGTGCATACTTCAGAATCTCTACAAAGGGATAAAGCTGCTGTCAACTTGATGCCTTCTACAGCTGGTGAGCCATCTGAAGAATTTGGAGTAATTTTTAATGATGATGACTCTGTTTCATTTGATGGAAGCATGAACTTAGGGGGAGATGAAGGCCCAAGTTCTATTCTAGACTTACCTGAATGGGCATTGACAAAGGAGTCAACACCAGGACAATTCAATGTCTCCTTAGTCAAACAAATCATGTCAATCCAAAGAGCCATTCAGAACACCTCCAATGCTGGTACCAAGGCTCTTCTTCAAGCCCACCTAGATTCTCTACATCTCATGAAGCTACAGCAATTAAGGCAGAATCTGAGTGTGGATGAGCTTAAGAAGGATATAGCTGACTTAAAGTCCTACAATTCTGAGAAGCTGGATTCAGTCATGCCCTATGGTACCATGCAGGACTTATTACTGGGACTAAGGAGAGAATCAGATGCTGAAAAGAGGCTGGCCAAGTTGGAGGACAGAGTTCATGTTATTGAAAACTCTGTGGTCACCATTCTTCAAAATCAACAGTCTCAGACAAGTCTACTCATGCAACTGGCTACAACACAAGGCTTGACTCCTCTCCTTGATGATAACAAAAAGGGGGAGGGGAGCCATCTACAAACATTCAAATATCCATAGTGCTAGTTCCTGCCATCACTACTTCTCCAACACTTCAAATTAAAGGAAAACTTGATGGAATTGATCTAATCCAGCTAGCAGCACCTGAGATGAAGGTGAAAGAGCAAAGGAGACAAATTAATGAAAGGATGCAACAGGTGTTTGGCTCTACAACCTCAAAATCATTATATGTGAAACATAGCACAAAGGTTGAGCTAATCATTATGGAGCACAGGCCAGTAAGGAGGAATAAGGTTGGAGAAACTTCCTTCAGGAATTTGAAACCCATGGTACTTAAGCCATCCACTAGATTCAACAGGGACTCTATAAAGAACCCTCTAAACTTTAGTCAATCAAAAGAAGTAGATTTTCCTCTTCCAAAACCTGATGAAGACAAAGTTCATAAAGCACAAAGAGACCAATGATGTAGTGGAAAAAATGAATATGGCTATCATTTATAGAGAGGGAAAGAGTATCTGTGTGATGCAAGGACATCCCAAATTCTCAAAAGCCAAGAGGGAAGAAACCATGAGGTTAAAGGAAGAAGCTAAAAAGCTGAAGGCTGACAAAAGAGCACAAGCAAAGCTTGAAAAATAGCTAGTCAAGTCAGGATGAAGAAAAGAAGAAGATTGAAGACAAGAGTGAAGAAGACAAGATTGAAAGCAGAAATGTGGATATGGGGAATGTGGTTGAAGAGAGTGTGGAGGAAAGAAAGGAATGGCAGAAAGGGAACAGAAAGAAGGCCAATGCAAAAAGGAAGAGTGGAGATGACACTGAAGAAACCCAATCAAAATCTAAACCACTACCTTCCATTCCTGAACATTTTATTGTTGATCCTAGTATAAATGTCCATGGTGAACCAATCATCCCTAAGGAGGAACCTATTGATTGGGACACCATCAACTTGCCTACCTTCCTAACTACCTCTCCACCACCAAAGAAACTGAAAAAAAAATCCAAATCTACACCTCCCCTAACCTCAAGTAAATTCATTCAGAAATACAAACCTAAGCCTAAGCCATAAGCCTCAAAGGATGATTATGTTCACATTTGTGACATAAAAGAGTTTACAGATATTGAACTCTATCTGGATGAGCTGGAGGAAGTAAGCGGAATAAGTGCATACAAACAGCTCCCAGAAAGGCTAGTGTTCAAGTATAAAGGAAGTGAGGAAAGGACCTGGCCTCTTCAAAGAATTCTGAATGAAGGCTATTCTACCTTGGTTAGAGTCTACTCAGCTATCAAAAGGGATTCTGGCTTTACCAGGACTGCCAAAACTGAGATTCTCAACAAGATTGCCAGCATAAGGAAAACTTGGTGGGAGTCTAATTCCTTGCCTAGAACATTACTCATACCTGAGCATGGAATTACAATTCATAAATCACCTCATTGGTTGATGGAGTTCAGAGACAATAAAGGAGTCAGAAGATTTTTCAGACTTGAAGACCAGCTTAAAATTGCCAGTAATGAAACTCTCAAGGACATGCAATCTAAGTTGGACATCAGTGAAGAAGATGAAGCTGAATTCTACAGACAACTCCAACTCCAAGTAGAGGAAAATGACAGGAGACAAGGGAAGAAAACGAGGGATCAAAGGAAAAGAAAATAATCTGCTCAGCCTAAAGGAGCATCCTTGGAAACAATGTAATTCTTCAATTCTATCTCAGTACATACACTTTTGCAGCACTTTTGAATTTCTACTTGATTTTAGTTGATATATTTGTTAAGTGTTTTGTTATCATCAAGTTAAACCCGAATTTATGCCTACAATTCTAGTAGACATAAATAGGGGGAATTGTTAGGAATATGTGTATAAGTTTGATGATAAGTTAAAAAAACACTTAAGTAGAAATCTAGTGTTTGTAGCCTCAACGGATAAGACCATTCTGGCTATCCGTTGATGGAGTAGCTTTACTTAGAAATAAGTTTAGTATTGTAGCACATTTCGGTTTCTGTATTTAAGTTATAATTTTTAGATGATTGTGGAAAATTATAAGTCATGTTGACTACTAGTGGATATGCAAATAGGAGGGCTAATTGTAAATATTTCATGCCTTGTAATTTTGTATAAGTGAAGTAGTATCAACTGATAAATTAAGGCCTTCAACGGATGAGAAACAAAGCTTCAACGGATGTCTCTAAAGCTTCAACGGATACCATCCATCAACGGATGAGTGCATCAACGGATAAAGCTTCAACTACTAATGCATCAACGGATAAAGCCATCAACGGATGAAAGCTTCAACAGATGCTCAGTTCAATAGCAGTTGACAGTGACAATCCATAAGCTGACAGAGGCACATGGGTTGACAGAGACAATTGGAATGTGGTTGCCTCTTGGAGGAATCAAGAAAATGCAGCATTTCCATTCTGGTGCAAACAAGGAAGTATTCAAAGATTCACAGATTATCCTAGATTGCATTGGACAGAGAAATGAAGAAAAAACATGTGAAGAATCTTTTTAATTGTATTTATATTTTTGTCTTCACTTGTAAACTTGGTGATATATAAACCAAGTTGCAGCTAGTAATTAGATGGTGAATTTTCCAGAGCTGTTTAAAAAAACATAGAGAGAAAATCATCTAGTTTGTACTAGGATGCAGCTGTGATCAATTCTTTTGAATCACAGATTTTCTGAAATACACATCTCTGGTGGAACAACAAATCCACCAGAAAAGTTTTTAAAGCCTTTGTGTTCTTTACATTTGTGTTTTGAATATATATATGTCTGCACCTGCCCAAAGCAATTCACACACAACTGTTCATCAAAACACTTACCCTTTGAAACTGCTCAAAACTTGAAAAAGTTTTGAGATTTACATTCAACCCCCCTTCTGTAAATCTCATTGTTAGTTCCTTGGGAATAACAATTTTCATCTCTCTTTCCTCTCGGGTTTTTTGTTAAAAATGGGGGAGGGTAAGTGTTTGACTTGGTTTGTGGTGATAAGGAAGTGATGAGAAGATATTTGTTTGGTTATTGGTTGCTTAATGTGAGTAGAAGGTGACATAAACTTGTTTGGTCACCAATGAGCTCATCCTCCTTGCCACTTGTCAAGAACTTATGGTGGAAGCATCTTTTAAGCTTAATCCTTGAATTAAGATATTAATTAAGTGTCTTAATCTTGCACTAATTGACTCTTCTTCTTGCCACTTGCATTACTTAGTCGTTTAATTTTTTACGATTCGTTTAACGTTCGTTCTCGTGAATCATTCAAGGAAACGTATCCGTGGTTTCATTGTCAAGGGCTCTATAAATCCTTCTTAATATCCTTTATTCCTTCTTTAATCACCTTTTATAATCCTTGGGTTTAAATCCTTAATTCCTATTCCTTCCACACAATTCCTTCAGTGTCTGGTGGATTCTCGAGAAAAATAAAAATGTCCGGTTTCGAATTCTGACGACTTTTACATACACTCATTCTCATTATAGAATACTAATACGAACTCAGAATTTCGATAAAAGGACCTCTATATAGCGTGGTCTGATAATTTTCCTTAATCATCATCATTAGCAAAAGTTACTATTTCAAAAAATTCCAAAAATTGGGGTTAGTACACACTTGATATATCCACCTTCTATAGGTTGGTAAGTGAGTTAGGAATGCTTAATTATTCTAAATCATTTTTGATAATTTTGCAAGTTGTAATGCAGCCAGAAACTTAATTGATTTTTCTGTTTTGAATGAAAATTTGGCTGAGTCAAAATTTTCATCTCGACGGATGTTCATTATCCATCGAGTTTGATCATCCGTCAAAATAAAACAGCATGGTAAAAATCAATTATTTTACTGGATTATTTTAAAACCTGAGAGATAATTGCCTTATTCTCATCCGTCGAGTTGTCTACATCTAAGCCGTTAAAATTCTGAACATTATCCATCAGATTTACTTACAGTCTGTAAATATATCACGACGAATAATTGACAGAATTTTGACGGTTTATTTTAATTTTAAACGGCTAATTTGGGCAATTCTTATTGGGTCTTTAATTTTTACCTTTAATTTTTATCTCATTTTTATCTGAGAATACATAAAAGCCTTACTTCAAGTTTATCTTATATTTTATCTTTTTCTACTGCAATTAACTGTTATCTTCTCTCTCAAAGCAAAACCCCTTTCTTTCTGCAAATTTCCTTGCTTTAACAATGGCACCAGTAGTCAAGATCATGTCTCAGTCATGATTCATTTATGAGAAGAACAATTTTGTAGCTCTTGTGAACAAAGAGATTCCAGCCTCTGAGGATTATCACATATTGATGGATTTTGTGAAGGGATGCAAGCTTAGCTATGTCATGCTGGAATCACCCACAATCTACTGTGAAGTTGTGGAGGAGATGTGGACTACTGCAGTGTATCAGGCAGCTGACAAAATCATAACTCTCTCCATTAAAGGTAAGTAATTCTGCATTAACAGTGATACTATCCAAGCATGCTTTATAAATTCCTGAAAATACTCCTACAAAACCACACACAGATGTTGATTTAGTTAACTTGCTTAATTCTATTATTATGCTCTTTATACTTCTAAGTTGAGTGAAATTAGAAGGCTAGACATTAGGAAAGAGTGGAGTTTTCTGTGTGATGTAGTTACAAAGTTATTTTCTGGTAAGATAAGTAACTTTGATTCTGTCAATACTGCCATGCTTAACATGCTCTACATGCTAGTTACTGATAATTACTACAATTTTAGTGATGCTGTCATGTTTGAGTTAGGCTATAAGTTATGGGAGATTAAGAAGAGACCTAGGAGTGTCTATTATGCTAGATTCCTTATGATTACTGCTAATCATCTTTATGAGAATCTTGTGATTGAGAACCTAACCAACAAACTGGATTGTTAGGTTCAAGAAAGGAGAATTATTGCAGATTTGAATAGAGCTAACCACCACAAGGGGGTGCCTCTTGTTTATTTGCCTGTCATGGAGGGTCCACAGGTAAGTAAGGTAAATACTACTGTCCCTACTCCTTCTACCTCTCAAATTTCTTTGTAATTGACTTTGACTATGGCATCTGTGTTAATGACCCAATAGATGCCTACCCAAGCCATAAAATCCAAACCTTCAAATTCCAAGTCAAAGAAACCACACTCTGGTGTCTCTCAAAAGATGCCTGTTTCAAAATCCACCAAAACCAAAGAGGGGAGTGTGAAGGTGGGTAAGATTGGTGAGGGATAGGGTGAATATCAAAGAAATCCTAAGAATAAGGATGGTGAGGTTAGTGTACCCAAACCTAGCCACACCACAGTTTCCCAAGAAACGGTGGTGATTAATAAGGAAATTAGCACATCTCTAGTTTCATCCTCTCAAAAGGATGTTACTATTGAAACAAGCTCCCAACCAGGAGCACAGATTAAAAGGGCTAGGGACACAGACTCACCCCAAACTTATACCAGAAAGAAAAAATCTATAAAACTTGGGGATGCACAGGGATCATACACAGTGCAAACTGCAGCTAAAGACTCAGTCACTACACCTTCTCAAAGTCAGTTTGATGTGTCTTCAATAAATGTGAAGTCATAGCCAAAATCTTTAATAATTGAAGCACTGATCACACCAAATTCACCCACACACTCACTGGATGTGGATATGATTCATACATCTGTTCCTGATTCTCCATCTTTAACTCTTATGGAGGAGCCAAAAATCCAAGCAAGTGGGCATCATCTTCTAGATGATTTGTTGGCTCACTTGTCAATTCTTTCTGGAGCTATTGAGACTTCTGTGCCCAAACTATCATCAATCTGAATAGAGCCCATAATAGTCTCTACTCCTAACACTTTCATATCTTCTATCCTGACGGATATGGTTCATTCGTCGGCTAGTGATTGTATCCCGACGGATATGTCTGACAGCAGTCATTCGTTGGCTATTCCAACTACTATCCCGATGGATGTTCCTCATCCGTTAGGACTCACTACACAAACTGAATTTTCAACTATTGTTAGAAGTGTAGATGAGCTAGTAGTTATATAATCACTCCTAGGATTGAGGGAAGGGAGTGAACAGAGTGAGAGGCTGAGTTGATCTCAGGAAAAAGGAGAGGAAAAGAGAGAAATCATGCAGGCTATTTCTTCCAGCCTGGAAAAAGTGAGTGAGGGGAGTTCCACCTTAGTAGGTGAAGGTGAGAGTGTGAGGGTGGTGAGCCAAGGGGAGCCCTTGATGCAAGAATATAGAGAAATTGAGAGAAATGCAGGTACAAGAGATATACGGAAGGACACCATTGCTAGTGAGTCAATGAATGTTAGTGATGCAAAAAGGGAGAGACTATTTCAGCAAGAATATCAAGCTATCACATATTCTATCTCCTTGGATGCTGAGACATTTACTCATCATGTTTCAGCTTATCAAACTCTAGCTGGACAGGGCAATGAGGATGCTGAAAGGATGCTTAACTTGGTACACACTACTGCCTCTATGCAAAGGGCCAAGGATGCCATCACAGCCATGCCACCCAATGCTGGTGATGATGTTGATTATGGCACTTGTGGTTCTGAGGATTTGTTTGGTGATGAGGCTGATGATGAAGGAGATTTAATTGACATAGGGGGAGATGTCAGCCCAAGCTCAAGATCTAGCATGCCATCTTGGGCATTTTCTAAAGACTGTGATGAGCACCACTTCAAGACTACTCTCTTTCATATCATTCAACAAACTTAGACAGCTCTTCAAACTACAACCAATGCCAACACCAAGAAGTTACTTCAAGCACATCTCAATTCTCTACAACTACACCAAATTCAATCTCTTCAACACAACTTGGATGTCACTGCACTTAAGACAGAGGTTGATCAAGTCAAAAAGGATGTCTCTGAGAGATTATATGCTAAATTTCCTAACACAGCCCTGCTTGACATCAACAGATAGCTAAGGAAAAACTATAGTCTTTCCAGCAAAATGGACTCTTTTGATACAAGACTCAAAATAATAGAAGCTCCTATCACTGCAATTCATTTACATGAAGCCCAGCAAACTCAGTTGCTTCAAAAGTTAGTGGCTGCACAAACTTCTACCTTCACTCAACTTGATGCTAACAAAAAGGGGGAGAAAGATTCACTTATCCCGGTTAGTCAAGAAGAGCCAATAAGTGAGGGGGAGAATGTGCTAAACATACAAGTTAGTCAAGTAATTGTTCCAGAAATTACTTATCCTAAGCCACCAGTCTTGGACATCATTGATTTGATCCAAATAGCAGCTGCTAAGATGGATTCAAAGAGAGATTTCAAGAAGTTTGATGTTGCAGCAGTTGAGAAAGAATTGGATGACAAATGGAGGAAGATTGATGAAGAAATCACAAAGAAATTTGGTCCAATTGAGAAACCAAACAAGACATTTCATCATTTTTGTCAAGCAAATTTCTGTGAATGACATGAGTCTAGGTAATCTGGAAAAGGGCCAACCTTCATGCATAAAGTCACCAAAAGCCAACTTGGTTTTGAAGCCCAAAAGGAATTATCCAAAGTCATCTGACAAAATTCCCTTGGACCTTATGTTTGAGACTCCAAGGTCAGATGAAAAGAAGCTGTTAGCAAGGTCCATTGCATTCTTCAAAGATCTAACTGACTCAGTCCTAAAAAGAAGAATTGCTAAGATCTATAGGAATGGGAAAGAAATATGTGTGGTGGCTGGACACCCTCAATTTGTAGAAGCAAAGAAGGAAGAAAAGGAAAGAATCAAGCAAGAAAAGAAGCAAGCTGCTTTAGATGCTAAAAAGCTCAAACAGAAGAAGAAGCAAGCTGTTACAGTAGCCAAACTTCAAGCTATGAAAACTGCAACTGAGATTTCTGAGAAACCACATGTGGTAGCCGAAGATCAAGATCAGAAAATGCTCAAAAAACCTCAACAAACAAATAAGCCAAGATACAAACAAAGAATCAATAGAAAATTGGACTTCAGTGATGAGGAAATGGAAGATTACATTCCCAAACAGTCTACAACTTCAACTCAAACATCCAAGCCCTCAGAAGTGCAGGATGAATTTAAGGTAGATCCTACAAAGAACATTCATGGTGAGCCAATAGTTCCCAAGGATGAGCCTATAGACTGGCATAATTTGCCTCTTCCTGAACTTAACTTACCAATCTTCAACAAGCTAAAGAAGACAAAGATAAGAGCAATCAAGAAGGTCAATCATGTGAAACTCATAACCAAAACCTTAACCAAAGCTCAACCAACTGTTAACAATGGAGATCTTCTATACATCTGTGATATCAAGGAATTTTCAGATATCAATCTCTACATGGATGAATTAGAAGAAGTGAGGGGAATTGATGCTCACAGAAATCTCCCTGAAAGACTGGTGTTCAAATACAAGGGTGGGAAAGAGGTCACATGGCCCCTTCACAGAATTCTTCAAGAAAGTTGTTCTGTTTTGATAAAAATCTTCTCATCCTTCAAGAAAATTTTTGGATTCAATGTAACAGCCAAGAAATTGGTTCTAGAGAAGATAGAAGAATTCAGGAGCAGAAAAGCCTCAAATGCACTTCCAAGAACTCTAACCATTCCCTTCACAGGAAATACAGTGCACTTGAGGCCTTACTAGATGATGGAATTCATGGATGACAAAGGTATTATAAGATTCTTCAGATTGAAGGACCAATTGAGCATCTCAAGCAATGAGACTCTATTGGAAATGCAAGAAAAGTTAGATCTATCAAATGTTGAAGAATTTGAATTTCACAGAAAACTCTAAAATCAAATAGAAGAGGACAACTGGAAGCTTGAAAAGAAATCAAGACCAGCAAGGAAATTGTCTACATCTGCTCAGACTAGAGGAGCATCTTGATAATGATTGTGAGAACTCTTTGTACACTTCACTTTGTTCAATTTTCAAATAAACTGTAGCACTATCTACCATAATTTTATCTGTACATTTAGGGTATTTTGTTATCATCAAGTTTCTCTTAATTTATGGCTACAATTCCAGTAGACACAAATTGGGGGAGATTGTTAGGAATATGTTGTGAACTTGATGATAAATTGTACAAAACACCTTAGTAAATTTTAACTTAGTGTTTTTGTAGCTCTCGACGAATGTTCTAATATAGTCCTGACGGATGAACCTTATAGTCCCGACGGATGACAATTTGACATCCATCGAGAGTGTAGCTTATGTAATAATAAGTCTTGTAGCACATTTCTGCAAATAATAATATATTAGTTGAGTAGACACTGTAGGATTCTTTAAGTCATGTTGACTACTAGATTTATATGCAGAATAGGTTGGATAATTGTAAATATAAGATGTCTTGTAATTTTGCATAAGTGAAATAGAATCAAGTGACAGAAATACTCCCGACGGATGATCTACAAAGTCTCCCAACGAATGTTAAGAACTCTTTGTAATTTCTGTAAGTTCTCTTGTAAGCAGCTGTGTGCTATTCAAGCATCACAGAGTTCTCATCTTTATATATATATATATATATATATATCTGGTGGATAAATTCAATTCCACCATAAATTTTTAAAACTTTATGTTTTATTACTTTGTGCTTTGATTCTCATTTCACTTTAATTCCGCACTTCTTGCAAAATCAAACACAGTTATATATTAAGTAAGAACATACTTAAAATCGAAAAAAGAAGCCATAACTACATTCAACCCCCCCCCCCCTTCTGTAATTCTTGTTACATTGTTTGGGAATAAAAGGTTGATATTTGGATTGCGTTAGTTGGCTTTCATAGTAGTCAACTTTGTCATAAATTTTTAAATTAATAAGCGTATTGGATTTTTAGTTTCGAAATTAAAGTTATATGACATGTTATACGAAACATACACTTTCGATAAACATTCATATTCTTATTCAATGCATATGTTACAGATAATCATATAGCAATAATAATTCGAAATCCATGATTTGTACCACGAATACTATAACACGTTGATAACGATCTTACATATTCAGAAAACTATCACTACAACATGATAACTCGGTCTTAATGTTCTTATTCTAATTTTTAAAAACCAGGGCATATGGCCCTATGAATTTTAAGAATAAAGACGAAGAAGGAGAAAATGTTGTTTATATAGAATTACGAAACCCTAATTCCAGACATGATAATAATCTGTTTCAAATATGATTCATGTTTTAAACCCATTAGTCTAATTCAATTTTATATTTCTGATATTTACAAGTATTTATCAGTTTTCTATTATTCTTTTGTTATCATTAATCTAAAATTTACGATTATTACGCTTGTCCAGTTATAATATTTGGCCACTACTTGCTTAAAATAAAAAGGGATGCAATCATCAGTTTTTTATAGGTTCATACATGAAGACTTGGTATTCTACTCTCATTACAGTTTATACCACAATTAGTTGCGGTATTCTATTATCATTACAATTTATAACACAATTAGTTGTGATTTGGAAAATGAAAAGAACTAAATTATTAGATTTTATCTGTTTCTAAATGTATGTTTTCCGTAGATATGATATAGAGTCAAATGTATTTGTGATATTATTCACTCTGGACCAGACCCGCGCGGATTTATTTCGGGGCACTCACCAAAAGTCTTACACTAATGTAGTTCATTTAGTGCTAGATGATTATCTTTTATCTCCTCAATTTGGTATACTCAGGTTGACACCACCAAACAATCATCCCTTAAAACCAAGAACCCAAGAACGAACTATATATCATGTATTGTTCTCCTCTTCCACCTCTGCTATTACCCGCAGAACCTGTCACTTGTACTTACCATTAAACATACTATTAAGAAGACTTTCGACACAAAGCACCTGGCAGATCTCCAATCGATTCCATATCAAGGAAACCTCTCATATCGAACTACCGCATCCCATTACCTCCACAAGGTTCAAGTCCGAATGTCTGACCGTGAAACCACTCGTTCACCCGCAAAAAAACCTTAACATTATAATAGAATGATATTGACCGCTACATCTAAAAGTCCTTACATTAATGGAGTTCATTTAACTGCTCTATAAATAAAGATTATTATTTTTTATCTACTCGATGCGATATTTAGATTAAAACTATTCAACATGCGAGAAGCCAATTATGTTAGCTCCACTTTTTTCCTGCCTCGAAAGTTTTGATATATTTTTTTGACAAGCATAGAAAGTTTTGATGAATACGTATTTAGTTTACCCCGATCCAGGGAGGAGACTTGGTCGGCAGAAATTTCACTATCATTTAGTCTTATATGGATGCTAACACGTCAGACCAGTACTATTGTTAATTTGTGCTCCATCGACAAAATACTTTGTTAAAGAATAGTACGGCTCCCTTAAAACAGTGAGCTTTATAAAAAGTATTTTCTACAGTACTTAAAATTTTACTTGATGAAATGCATCTTAAATCTGACAAATTACAACATATTAAAAATGAAAGAGCTAAAATTAATATATGAAGTAGCTTTGGCATATGTTCACGACTATAATTATCTACCTCTGGTGTTACTGATGCCTTGCACTGGACTTATGCTTAATAAAGTTAAATATAGTAATGCGTACATAAAAACAGTTTAGGAGGCTGTTTTGAATAATATCATCATGCTGTTGCGTTCAAGATCACATTCCTATATTGTACACCTTACATGTGAACAACTTCTGAAACTTGACAAAGAACAAACTCCTTACATGTGAAATCATTTAGCTGTTTAGCCTTTTGAATTTTATTTTGTAGCAGAAACGGGTAAACCGCAAAAACTTAATCAACATTGTCTAAATCAGCCCATTTTAACAGGCACACTGATGCAGCATAATTTTTGTACACATCCAAGAACCTAGCTAAAGAGTTTCATGTTTGCCTATATATTGCAAAACTTCAGTGCTATAAAATTATAAACTCACAGTACCTCTAAAACATCCATCTTTGTCTATTATTAAGCAGAGATGGCTTTAACTATCAAGCACCAGCGCATTGTCATGGCCCTGCTCCTTACCTTCGGAGCCTTGGCATCTCTAGCTGCAGCTCGTTCTTTAAATGAGGCGTCAATGACTGAGACACATGACCAATGGATGACACGTTATGGACGTGTGTACAAAAGTGCCGACGACAAATATAGGCGTTCTATCATCTTCGATGAGAACATCAAATATATCCAAACATTTAATAAAGCCACTAACAAGCCATACAAACTAGGCGTTAATGAATTTGCAGATCTTACCAATGAAGAGTTTACAACGTCAAGAAACAGATTCAAGAGCCATGTTTGCACCACGTCTACAAATGTATTCAGATATGAAAATGTTACTGCAGTACCATCTACCATGGACTGGAGGAAAAAAGGCGCAGTCACACCTATCAAGGACCAGGGCCAGTGTGGTAAGTCTGGAGTTCATATTTCTTGATTATAATCTATTACATTTGTTGGAGTATCTTTTAACACTTTTTTCCAATAATATACAGGGTGCTGCTGGGCGTTTTCGGCTGTGGCAGCTATGGAAGGAATTACTCGGCTTAAAACTGGCAAGTTGATCTCTTTATCTGAGCAAGAACTGGTTGATTGTGATACTAGTGGGGAAGATCAAGGCTGCGAGGGAGGTCTTATGGACAATGCATTTGATTTTATCAAACAAAACCACGGCCTTTCAACTGAAACAAACTACCCTTACAGTGGAACTGATGGAACTTGCAATGCCAATAAAGAAGCAAACCATGCAGCCACGATAACAGGGCACGAGGATGTGCCAGCAAATAGTGAGAGTGCTCTACTAAAAGCTGTTGCAAATCAACCAATCTCAGTTGCCATTGATGCTAGTGGTTCAGACTTCCAGTTCTACTCTAGTGGTGTCTTTACAGGGCAATGTGGCACTGACTTAGACCATGGAGTAACTGCTGTAGGCTATGGCACTGCACCTGATGGGACTAAGTACTGGCTGGTGAAGAATTCATGGGGCACAAGTTGGGGCGAAGAAGGTTACATAAAGATGCAAAGAGGCATAGCAGCTGAGGAAGGCCTATGTGGCATTGCTATGCAGGCTTCCTATCCCACTGCCTGAAAATTCAAGAAAATTATGGACCATCACTAATGTAAATTATGTATATGCCTGTATTGATGCTATGTTCCTGTTTTCCGACTTATGATTGTTCATACTTCAGCTAAGAACTTTGCTACTGTTGTTGCATAAATCTTATTTCAGTAACAAATGGTACAAGTTTCTCAATATATGCTGCTTTGTGCAGTTTTTCAATTAAGAACTTCACTAGTAAATCTTCTTAAAATCTATAAATGTAAGCTTCTGTGTCTAAACTGGAAATATGTTCATCTACATTCGTGAAAAGGCATTCATTTACGGAATTGTGGTAGAACAGTTTCTGTACAAGCATTCTGATATATATCGGTGCCATCAGTTGTTTATAATTTTAACACAGGATCAGATACTAATTAAGCAGGTTTTGTTTATAATTGTTTCATTCCTTAATTTTAGTACCACAGATCATTGTTAGACATATTTTTTGTGCTCTATTTGCTAAATATGAAGTGAGATAAAAGTGGCATAATTAGCACACAAAAAAAAAGAGATGAAAGTGTCATGGCTTAAATCTTGTTCTGATACTGGTTATGATGATCCATATGTAGAATGTGCCTGATTCTTATTATGATAACTCTACTTCCTCCCAACTTTGAGCCATCAAACCTTACAAGCACAAAAATCACTCAGTGGCCATTAAAGTCATTAGTTACATATCTGTTTGGTCATTTACTTGTAAGATACTTATCTGATTGAGGAGTATTTGTGCACCCAATTTATAAGTCGAATTTAGAGTTACTTATCTGATTAAACCCTTAATTCCTTATCGAGAAGTATTTGTCCACTCAACTTATAAGTCAAATTTATAACTTGTTCAATGTTAATAACTACTTACTTTTTCTCAACTTATTTTGATTTTTCACATTTTTATTAACTTTAGTTTTAAAATATATATTTTAAATATTAATTCAATTTAAAATTCACAAATTAAGCTAATTAAATTGAAAAATTATTTATTTTAGTTCATTTAATTAAAAAAAATTCTGACTTATAATTAAAATTATTCAAATACTTATATAATTTATAAGTATTTATCTACTTATCACTTAGTTAATTTAAGTCATAAGGAACGGAAGAAGCACGTACAATTTGGCTGAAAATATTCTTCTTAATACAATGCCTTTGATAATGTGATTCAAGGTACTAAAGAGATTGCTATAAACACATCTAGAGAGAGTACAAATAGCAGACTGGAAACAGAGGAAGACCAAAATAAAATGGATCTATACATACTAATATTATCATCATCTTTATGGCTCTCCTGAAAGAGGATTTTTTACTGCAGTGCTAGAGTTTGTAGCAGGTGCTTCATCAAAAATAACACGAGCCGATTTATTTTTAATTTGCAGAACCACCGGCAACTCTTGGGATTTACCTTCCCCATTTGTTATCTTTTCATCTTTACTTTTTCCCCACACCACTGAGTAAAGCCCAATCACCACTACAACTGCTCCAAGCAAGCTGAAATTTACCAAAGATCTAATTATTTTTAAATGCTTAGAAGATTGCCGTGCATACATTAAACAAGTAAGCTAGCTAGTAGTAGCGCAATAGAACATCGGCCTAAAGATGTGAACCTTAATTACCTTCCAAGGCGAACTTGCTCAGATAAAATGATCGCCCCAAGAATGGCAGTGATGATCATGGCTAGAGGACTAAAGGCTGTGACAAACACTGGACCTCTTACTTTGTTCACGAAACCTTGCACGTAATATGCTATTCCAGAACAAACTACTCCCTAATAAACACATATTTCAATTTGATAAGCAACAGATGTGAAGTTTCTAAGTTTCTGTATATATGGTTGATGAACTCACAGAATAAGCAGCAGCAAGAAGCCTAGAGTCAAAACCGATAGCCCAGGCAGACATGTCACGTTCCATTACAAGAGCCACAACCCCACCTTCCATCATCCCCATCACACATATCAAACTTGTCAATGACAATGGCGCAGGGTACTCCTTTAATGCCATCGACTGATCCATGCATATAAATATGTTAGAATAGTTTTCATACGTACCTTAAATATGTGTGTGAAGTCATAAATGATATGCTATCTAGGGGGTGATAAAACTCACTTGAACAATGAAGAAGGCAGACCAACCAACGGTGCAGGAAAGGAGCATTATGGTTCCACCGACCCAATGCTGACCGGAGGATGCATCTGATCCTGAATTCTCATTTTGGGTTTCCTGGGAGTAACCTCCTAAGATATTGACAACAGGGCCTTTGTACAAGGTCATTAGCATTGCTCCTGACAGTGTTATTGATGTTCCAATCACCTTGGCTAATCCATGTTTCTGCCTCAACTTAACTCTCTCCATCCTAATTATTATTTAAGATCACATCATTAATTTACTGAATAGGCACTGATGTAAATAAGATAAACATAGGTAGGATATATACCTGAATATGATTGCCATGATGAAGGTAAGAGCGGGGAGGACATTGACAGTGGCAGCTGCAAATGTTGCCGAGGTTGATTTCATTCCCACGTAGTATAAATTTTGATCAATCACTGGCCTGAACATACCAAAATATTAGAATCACTAGACAGTAATGTTTACTGATTACTCTGTTTTTATTGAACTTAATATATACTACTATTTATATGTTATTCAGTGTTGCAGTCGTTTAGAACATTACTCTAATAATCCAAGCAGCATTACTTTCAGAAATACTGAAAGTGTCAACTTTGGCCTTATTTTCCTGTAGAGAAAACGATAAAGAATGGTGTTAATTTACTACAGGAATAAAGCTACTATGTAAAATACAAACTCATCTATGTATCAATCCATATAACTTCTGCAGAAACATGTAGCTCACTCTCTGTACTGCACACACTAAAAATATACCTTTCAAGAACAAACGCGAATGGTGCAATAGCAAGTGTTGCAACCACATGACGATACACAACGAGTACCCAATGACTCATGCCTTGTTTAAAAGAAACCATGGTGACTATATACATCCCTGCATATCCAAACTGCAAACATATCATTGCTAAATATGGTCTTATATTCGTGAGCAGTTGGCTCAATGAAGTTGTGGTTCCCATTTTTAGCACTAGATGGCTTTAATTAGCTAGAACTTAATTGGATTGAGTACATTTGAAATCTCTGAGAACCCTATTTATAGGAAACTCAAGTAAAGAAAAGAATACAGATGTTCCAAGTCTACACAACACTTGCTATAATTACCATGCAGAGTCAGAAAAATGCACTAACATTACACACAGTCTAAATTCCATTGTCCATCTCCATTTATTAATTACACTTGCGAATTTTTCACGCAACAAGAATCTTCCCGAATAATAAATAATCTATACTAGTAATCGGAGAAAAGGAGACGAGTTGTGTGTGGATCATATTCAAGCTTAGTGCTATGCATACAATGCAGTCGTAAGCCCTGTATGTAGCTAGTGGTTATTCAGTTGCATTGTAAATATGCCCGTTTGGAACTCATCACTGATTGCGACCTTAAGCGTAATTTGTTGGTCAATAGTCAATAGTTTCTCACATTGATTTCTAAAATATTAGGCATTAGTGCTTCTAAGAAAAGGAGATGTCTTGTATATGTTACGCCAAATATACTTCTCTACTTTTTTTTTGAAACAAAGAAACAAACTTACATTAAGAAGAAACATCATACATCAAGGTCTCCAACAAGATAGAAGGAGGAGACAAGAATATGTTTTGACAATCTGGCAAACAAGGGAACCTAGCTGCTAAATGCGCTACTTTATTTCCCTGTCTTTTAACAAAAGAAATTGAAAGATCGCCCCTAGATTTAAAGTAAGCTCGACAATCCTCAAACAAATGACCCACTTCAAGAAAATTCTCGCTACCATTCTGAATAGCCTTCACAGAGACAAGAGAATCAGATTCTACCTCAACGTTCCTGTAATTCATATCCACGATCCACTTAAGCCCTTCTAAAATAGCAGTTGCCTCTGCCTCCAGGACATTCCCAGAACGAGCAATACACTTAACCTTTCCTGCAACAAACTAACCCATATGATCACGTAATATAAGCCCAATCGAAAAATCTGCAGCATTGACATGAACAGAAGCATCGACATTAAGTTTCAGGCGACCCACATCTGGAGGTTTCCACTTCTGTGGATAGTGACAGTCACTAGCAGACCCCATCTCCTGTCTACCCCTCCTATTGTTCATAGCGGTACTCCATTCTGTAAAAAAATTATTGCTCCAATCCATAGCCAAAGCATGCCCAACGACCTTCTGCTCCCAGACCTTTTTATTACGGAAAAACCACACACCCCACAGGACTTTAGCAATCCTCACCACCTCATCAATAGCAGCAGTATTAATTTTTTGAAGCAGCCAATCTGAAACATCTTCCACATTAGACATATCGTACACCATACCAGTGTAATGCCAACATTGACGAGCAAACACGCAATCAAAAAATACATGACCCAGGTGCTCTATATCAATATCACACATCGGGCAGATAATAGGGACAGCAACCCCTTTTAACCTTAAACGATTTCGAACTGGGACGTTATTGCGACAAAACCTCCACAGAAAAACCTTAACCTTATGTGGTAACGAAATTCTCCATAACTTACACCACCCTGTGGACTGAGTAACTCGTTGCACACCAACATTCTTACTATGCCAGAGGTGATATCCTGTTTTGACATTATATTTACCATTAGACGTTTTACACCATGCCAACCTGTCACCAACATCTAATTGAGGAATCTGCAATGCCAGGATATGTTCAGCATCTTCATTACTAAAACTTGCTCGAATCTTCAAACTATCCCAAGTCTTTGTTCCCGGAACAAAAAGAGTCGAAACCGTAGCATTTCCCATATTGTTCACGATATTAGAATCAACACAGAAACTTGGTTTTTGCTTAAGCCAAGGATCCGAGTTTGCTTGAATCGATTTACCATCCCCCAGAATCCACCTGAAACCCTCTTTAAGCTCATCTTTAGCTGTCAGAATGCCTGACCAGATAAAACTCGCCCCAGAAACTCCACCTGCATTGAGCAAACTTGAATTTGGATAGTACCGAGCCTTAAAGACTCTAGCAACCAGTGAATTTGGATTAGTCAAAAAATTCCAGCACAACTTTCCAATCAAAGCAATGTTATAACCATAAAGGCTCCGAAAACCTAACCCACCTTTGCTCTTAGACATACTCATACCTTCCCAAGACACCCAATTAAGCCCCTTCCTGTCCCCAGACCCCGAGTTCCACCAATACTTATTCAACATCCTCTCCAATTCCTGACAAAAAGACTTGGGCAAGAGGAAACATGACATACAGTAGGAAGGAGTAGACTGTGCTACGTTCTTTATCAACACCACATTTCCAGCACGCGAAATCGGCTTAGCTTGCCAACCTTGAATTCTCCTCCAAACCTTGTCCTTTACAAAACCAAATACACGTTTCTTTGAGCGACCCACCAATGAAGGCAAGCCCAGATACTTCCCTTCTTTGAGGTCATTATGCACCTCCAATACCTCAGAAATCCCACCTCGAGTTTCACTGCTAACATTGGCACTAAAAAATATCCCAGATTTTTGATAATTAATAGACTACCCTGAGACCTCCGCATATTCATTCAACAGCCTTTTAACAATACAAACTTCCTCAATATCAGCACGAAAAAACAAAAAACTATCATCCGCGAATAACAAGTGAGTAACAGTAGGAGCAGTTGGAGTGACTTTTATGCCATGAATAGCACCAGTTGCTGCAGCATTACTAAGAGAATTAGACAAACCTTCCACGCAGAGAATGAACAGATACGGGGACAAGGGATCCCCTTGACGTAACCCTCTAGATGGAAAAACTGGACCAATGACATCCCCATTTAGACAAAAATTGTAAGAAACTGTCGTAACACACATCATTATCCATTGAATCCATTTCTGACAGAAGCCCAACTGATGTAACCTCCTCTTTAAGAACGCCCAATCCACTCTGTCGTACGCCTTACTAATGTCTAGTTTTAGAGCCACCTCCCCATCACTACCCCTTCTTTTCATATTCATATGATGAATAATTTCAAACGCCACTAGAACATTATCAGATATACTCCTCCTAGAAACAAAAGCTGATTGATTCTCCGAAATCAAACCCGGCAACACTGCTTTTAAACGATTCGCCAGAACCTTAGCCAGAATCTTATAAATAACATTACAAAGAGCAATCGGACGTAAATCCTTCATACAGCAAGCATTTTCTTTTTTAGGTATCAACACCACATTAGTCTCATTTAGGTAAGCTGGAAAAGAACTTGTGTTCAACCAATCTTTACAACAGTTGTACACCTCTCTTCCCAAGATTGCCCAGAATTGTTGAAAGAACGCTGGGTTGAGCCCGTCTGGTCCAGACGCCTTGTCAGGGTGCATCTGTTTAATAGCAAGACTGAATTCTGCAAACGAAACATCTGCCACCAGCCTTCTATTTTGCTCTGCTGTCACACTCCTTTCTTCTACTATATTCTGACCCGTGTCATCACTTTGAGAACCAGTAAAAATCCTGGTAAAATACTCATGCACAATCTTACACATATCCTCCTGGTTTTCAACTCTTTGCCCATCCTCAGTATCCAGATGAGTAATACGGTTTGTTTTCTTTCACGCACTAGCAGTTGCGTGGAAAAATTTTGTATTGTCGTCACCTTCAGCCAGCCAGAACGACTTAGCTCGCTGTTTCCAGTAGACCTCCTCATTCAACAGAAGCTCATTCAACCTATCTCTTGCCAAAAAATACTGTCTCACACCCATTTCATCAGTACGATCCACCAGATCTGCAAGCTCCTCTTTCTGTTTTCTAACTTTATCACGGAACTTGTGAAAAAAGTTCTTTCCCCATTTGGCCATAAACGAAGACACCGATATTAACTTTGGAAGGATATGCACAGGAGGTAAATCAAGCCAATAGTCAGTCACCTCTTTCTGGAAACTAGCCTCCTCCAACCAAACATTCTCAAACTTGAACCTGAACTTTCTAATAGAACGAGGCACATTATATAAGTCCACCATAATCGGGTCATGATCTGAATAAGTTACATGCCAAGTAGAGAGATTACAAAGAGGGAATTTCTGCCACCAAGAATATCCTGCAAAAGCTCTGTCCAATTTCTCTCTAACCCAATCACTCGTACCCCGACCCCTTTCCCAAGTAAATTTACCACCCTCCAACCCCAACTCAGTAAGCGAACAATCATCAATAACCCCACGAAAACCATCCAATAAACTAGAAGGATGGGGGACTGTCCCCTCTTTATCTGTTACACTAAGTAGATCATTAAAGTCTCCAAATATGCACCACGGCAACGGAGATTTATTAGCTAACATTCGAATAAAATCCCAAGAAGCACTACGTCTACTCCTCTCAGGAAAACCATAAAAACACGACATCCTCCAGTCATGCATATTATTAATTTTGAAAACTACATCCACATGATTCTGCGAATAACTTAAGATTTCACAATCTACATGTCTTTTCCAGAAAATTGCTAAGCCACCACTCCTCCCTACGCGGTCCACAGAGAAGCATTGACTAAAACCAAATTTAACTCTGAGATTCTCAATTCTACTAGCATCAGAAATAGTTTCAGACAAAAAAATAAAATCAGGATTACGTGCCTTCAATAGGTCACTCAACACACGAACTGCTCGAGGGTTCCCAAGTCCTCGACAGTTCCATCCTAAGAGTTTCATAATGCCTGGCTAGTCTGCTTTGTAGACTCAGCCAAAATAGTAGAAGAAGAAACTGTATAATCAACTTTAGAAAACACAGCTTCAGTTTGAACACCCCCATTAATATTCTCAATATCCATGTTATCAGAAATGCTAGGCCCACTACGCCTTCTTTTCCGTTCTTCAATATTAAGCCCAGACAATTCGTCTGTAGAAAGCCCAACAGTATCATTTAAATTTGAAATTGGCTCATTGCTTTTAGTCTTATCTTTCCTCATACCTGTCACCGAGATAATAGCTCCATCATTCAAACTAACCCTACAATCCCGCCCCTTATCAGCTCTCATAGTTCCCCCCTCTTTTTGAAAGCCCGAAAAATCCTGATAGTGGTTATCCCTTCTGACTTTTTCTCCCCAGTCAACGTCCCGCTCATCACGCAACCACTTACTCTTCTCGTTCATTGCCGCCCGTCGTGGTGGTGCCCTGAGCCACCCTCCCCATTCACAACCAGTCTCACTCTTCTGGGAATTCATTTTAACCCTGCAGAATCGTTCAGTATGCGTAACAAGGCCACAGATAAAGCAGAAATCTCCAAGCCTTTCATACTTGCATTGAATTATGCACTCAGAACCATCCCTTTTGCATATTTTCTTCTTCCGCTTCAGAGGCTTCCTCACATCAATAGCTATTCTTAGCCTCATACTTTCTCTCCATATACTCATGTCATTGTTTGGGTCATACAGTAGAAACGACCCAAAGAAATTCCCCAGCTTTCTACCAACTGATTCCGTCATAAACCCCGCTGGCAAACCATGAAGTTGTATCCAGACTTTAATCTCATTTAAAGGGACACTAACTGGATCCTCCCCTTGTGGAACCGTCCCCAGAGCTAACATGGCACCATTGAAAGACCATGGCCCTCCATTCAAAACCCATGCCATATCATCCTCATGAAAGAACTGGAACAAGAACACCCCTGGTTTAAGCTCCTTAATATTTATGCCCCTTGCTGGACGCCATACATCTGCTAATTTGGATTTCATCGCTCGAACATTAATGTTCTTCTCTGTTAGAAAACGTCCTACCACACAAAGATCAAATCTGTTTGAAACCTCCTCAAGACCCTCCTCAAAAAAGATTTCTTCATTCTCTTCATCATCTATATTCATACCTCCCAGTCGATCGTCAATCTCCTCCATTCTCGCCATTAAAACACCTCTCACAGACTATAAAGTAAGGAGAGAAAAACAAAGGCTCTCACATAAACTGGAGAGATATTACAAATGTCGAGTACGTAATAAGGTTACTTCTTAGTTCTTACTACACAGTCACGATTTATACTTCTCTACTTTTCTTATATGGTTCATGTAAATTGCAAAATTTAGGAAGTTGAATCTGCATCATTACAAGAAAACATTAATACATGACAATCAAGGATTAAGACTGTCAAAATAACCTACAGTCTGATTAAAATTATAAATTCTACCGGACATGGTTCGGTTAATTACAAATGGATTAAGAAATACCAGAATCTCCAAAATAGTTATTGAAAATGTTTCCAAAATGCAAACAGTATATTAGAGCATCTCTATGGGAGTGCTAAACTAAAAATGCCAATTTTGTCAATTCATTAATAATATTAATATATTATTATCACTTTTTTCAATTATACTTTTACCATTTTTTTACCAAAATTTGCTTTAATAATTAACACCCAAAATTGCCAAACCATTCGTGTACAAATAAAATTTTAAATATTAATGAAGGTACATATCTTTATTAGGACACTAAGTGATTCTTCTTTTCACATAAGAAAATATTTTCCATTTAGTTTATTGAATTAAATTTTAATTTTACGATGTATGTCATGGTATCGAGTTTATAGAAATAATTTAAAATAACATACCCATTAATATTGCCCTATAATTCCAGCTAAAATTCTTGTTACAAATATATATTGTAGAAAATAACAACCAAATTAATTAATAGCCAAAACTAGTTATTCGGGAAAAATAATTATAGAAAAACACTAATTTATCTATCTACATATCTCTATTATCTATCTATACTATTATATTAGAAACGAAATAATGAAAGTTTGGTCGAAAGTTTGGTCGGTTGTATCTCTGGTCACCCTAAACTTTAGTAATATTTAAAATAAAATACTCTCATAAATATATTAATATTTATAATAAAATTATATAAATACAAATAGAATTATATTAGATATAACGGTCTTGTTTTGAACAAAATAATATATAATATTCATTTGGGTCAGGATCCAATCATAAATAAAGAATAAAAATAAACTATATATAATTAGTTGAATTTGTAGCTTAAGACTAAATAATGAAGACTAACAAAAATTTGAATGAAAATTTGTTTGATCAATATAATGTCATTAGCCTAAAATAAAATAATAAACATGCTAAAATATAATAAAATTTTAAAAAAAAATCGTTTGGTCTATATATTGTCATCAAGCTAAAATAAAATCATATATATTATCAATTCGATCTAAAATAAAATAATATTTACCCCGAGCTCAAATAAAATTAAACAAAAAACTAAATATAATTAGCTGAATTTGGTTAATATAATAATCGGCTTGAGGCAAAAACCAAGATTTTTTATCTCATGCTATGTTAAAATATTATAATAAATACTACCGATCAGTCTAAAAAAATATTTTATTGAACCGGGCTAAAATATTTGAAACGTAATACGTTGGTAAACATAAAAAAAATATATTATCTATTCATTTTAAAATAAAATAATATTTACCCAGGGCTAAAATAAAATAAAAACAAACTAAATGTAATTAGTTGGTAAAGGCCTGAGGCTAAAATAAAATGATTTATATTATTGATAAACTCTAAAACTAAAACTAAATTCAAATTTAAGATAATTCTTAATATTATTTGTTAGGAATATGTGTACTAGTTTGATGAAAAGTTAAACAAAACACTTAAGTAGAAATCTAGTGTTTGTAGCCTCAACGGATAAGACCATTCTGGCTATCAGTTGATGGAGTAGCTTTACTTAGAAATAAGTTTAGTATTGTAGCACATTTCAGTTTCTGTATTTAAGTTATAATTCTTAGATGATTGTGGGAAATTATAAGTCATGTTGACTACTAGTGGATATGCAAATAGGAGGGCTAATTGTAAATATTTCATGCCTTGTAATTTTGTATAAGTGAAGTAGTATCAACTGATAAATTAAAGGCCTTCAATGGATGAGAAACAAAGCTTCAACGGATGTCTCTAAAGCTTCAGCGGATAACATCCATCAACGGATGAGTGCATCAACGGATAAGGCTTCAACTGCTAATGCATCAACGGATAAAGCTTCAACTGCTAATGCATCAACGGATAAAGCCATCAACGGATGAAAGCTTCAACGGATGCTCAGTTCAATAGAAGTTGACAGTGACAATTCATAAGCTGACAGAGGCACATGGGTTGACAGAGACAATTAGAATGTGGTAGCCTCTTGGAGGAATCAAGAAAATGCAGCATTTCCATTCTGGTGCAAACAAGGAAGTATTCAAAGATTCACAGATTATCCTAGATCGCATTGGATAGAGAAATGAAGAAGAAACATGTGAAGAATCTTCTTAATTGTATTTGTACTTTTGTCTTCACTTGTAAACTTGGTGATATATAAACCAAGTTGTAGCTAGTAATTAGGTGGTGAATTTTCCAGAACTGTTTAGAAAAACATAGAGAGAAAATCATCTAGTTTGTACTAGAACGCAGTTGTGATCAATTCTTTTGAATCACAAATTTTCTGAAATACACATCTCTGGTGGAACAACAAATCCACCAGAAATTTTTTTAAAGCCTTAGTGTTCTTTACATTTGTGTTTTGAATATATATCTATCTGCACCTGCCCAAAGCAATTCACACACAAATGTTCATCAAAACACTTAGCCTTTAAAATTGCTCAAAACTTGAAAAAGTTTTGAGATTTACATTCAATCCCCTTCTATAAATCTCATTGTTAGTTCCTTGGGAATAACAATTGGTATCAGAGCAGGCTCTTAACTTACAAAGAGTTTAAAGATCTATTCTACTAACTTCATGAGTACGAAGGATATTGGTGTAAAGATTCCAATCCTGGAAAGAGATAATTATCATCACTGGAAAGTGAAGATGCATCTACATCTTCTCTCTCAAGATGAAAGCTACATCAACTGCATTAAAAATGGTCCTCACATCCCTCACAAGTTAGCCACAGTTGCAACTGCCACAGCTGCTATTGGACAGTTTATTCCCAAGCCAAAAGCAGAATTGACTGATGAAGATATTGAAGAGGTTCACAAGGACAAGAAAGCCATGAACATTCTGTTTAATGGCCTAGATCAAGATATGTTTGATAATGTCATTAACAGCCAAATTGCTAAGGAAATTTGGGATACTGTGTAACTTATCTGTGAAGGTACTGAACAAGTCAGAGAAAACAAAATGCAGCTTCTCATTCAACAGTATGAATACTTTCATTTTGAAGAAGGAGAATCACTGAATGATACCTTCCATAGATTTCAGAAACTGTTGAATGGATTGAAGCTGTATGGCAGAGTGTACCAAGTCAAAGATTCCAACTTCAAATTTCTGAGGTCTCGACCAAAGGAATGGAAGCCTATGACTGTTTCACTAAGGAATTCTCAAGATTATAAGGACTTCACACTTGAAAGATTATATGGAATTTTGAAGACCTATGAACTTGAGATGGAGAAAGATGAGCTGTTGGAAAAGGGAAAGAGAAAAGGTGGATCAGTTGTACTTGTAGGTGACAATGAGAAGACTGAAGCCAGGAATGAAGAAAAGACAATGCCAAGTCTCAAAATTGGCACAAGCAAATCAGAATCAAGTAAGGGAAAGGAGCAAGTAGCTGAGATTGAAGATAGTTCCAGTCAAGATGACTCTGATGATGTTGATGAACATCTGGCTTTTCTGTCCAGGAGGTTTGCAAAGATGAAATTCAAGAAAAATGCTAAATTCACTAAGTCAAACAAGAACATGGTGGACAAATCTAAGTTCAAATGTTATAACTGTGGCATAAGTGGACATTTTGCAAATGAGTGCAGAAAGCCAACCTCTGATAAGAAGAAATTTGAGCAAGTAGATTACAAAAAGAAATATTTCGATTTGCTCAAACAAAAGGAAATAGCTTTTCTGACTCAGGATGACTGGGCAGCGGATGGAGCCAATGAAAATGATGATATGGAATATGTCAACCTAGCCCTGATGGCTAATTCTGATGAAAATGAAACTAGTTCATGAAGCGACCAGGTAATTACTACTGACCTCTCTCAGCTTTCTAAGATTGAATGCAATGAAGCTATAAATGATATATCCAATGAATTATATCATTTACGTGTTTCTCTTAAATCACTAGCTAAAGAAAACACAAGAATTAAAGAGAATAATTTGTTTTTAAGTAATAGGAATATTGTGTTAGAGGGTAAGGTAATTGAGCTTGAAAAGATTAAAATCAAATGCTTATCTGTTGAGAGTGAACTAGAAGAATCTGTTAAGAAAGTAGAAATTCTTTCTAAATAATTAGAATGTGAACAAGATGTAATCAAGGCCTGGAAAACATCTAGGGATGTTAGTGCTCAGATTGTCAAGGTCGAGGGAATTGAATCACTCTGTGAGAATGCCTGGAAGAAAAACAAAAAGGAAGTAGAATTAATTGATGGATTGTCAACGGATGAGGAATCAACAGATGATGAAAGTTATCCATTGAAGGAAGAAAAGGAGCATTCGTTGAAGGCTCATCAATCAAAACAGGCAAGTGATTCTAAAAAGAACAATTTGAAAAATCTCAATAAGAAGTTTGGTTCAACCTCCAAGAACTTTGTCAAAGAAGAAGCTAGCACATCCAAAGATGCCAGTAAGGTGAATATAGGACACATGACTTTAGATCAGTTGAAAAATAGGCTTAAGATGGTTGAGGATAAAAAGGAAACTAAAAGGAAATCTAACAGAAATGGAAAGGTAGGGATTAACAAGCACAACAATTACACACCTAATAAGTATGCTCCTAGAAAAAGTTGTGTGCATTGTAAAAGTGTAAATCATCTATCTGCTAACTGCAAATCTGTTAAGAATGCTCCCATGCCTTTAACTCCTTCCATGCCTAACATGTCTATGTCACCTCTGTATGCTATGCCTGTTATGTCTCAACAGAATCCTCATGCACATTTTGCAAACATGACATATGTTAATAATCCTTATTTTGCTGCATTCAGTATGCCTCAAATGCCATACAACATGCCTATGTGGAATAATATGTTTGCACAATCTATGCCTTATCAAATTCGACTAAATGTGTTAAATGATTCTGTGACTAACTCTACACTTAACCAACTACATCTGAGACCAAGGTAGACCCAAAGTTACCTAAGTCAAAAGATGCGGGAGGTATGAAGTCTAGGAAAAAGACTAACAAGGCTGGACCCAAGGAAACTTGGGTACCAAAATCAACTTGATTTGATTTTGTTGTGTGTAGGGAAAAAGAAGGAATCTATGGTACTTGGACAGTGGTTGTTCAAGGCACATGACAGGAGATTTCACCCTGCTCACAGAGTTCAAGGAGAGAGCTGGCCCGAGCATAACCTTTGGAGATGACAGCAAACGTTTCACTATGGGATATGGCTTGATCTGAAAAGAAAATGTCATCATTGATGAAGTTGCATTAGTTGATGGTCTCAAACACAATCTATTGAGCATCAGTCAACTATGTGACAGAGGAAATATTGTTTCCTTCAATTCAGAAGCCTATGTTGTCACAAGTAAGAAGGACAATAAAGTGGTTCTAACTGGAGTTAGAAAAGGGAATGTGTACTTGGCTGACTTCAACTCTACAGATGCAGAATCAATTACTTGTCTTTTTAGCAAAGCAAGTCCAGATGAAAGTTGGCTATGGCACAAGAAGCTGTCCTATTTGAATTTCAAGACAATGAATGATCTAGTAAAAAAGGACTTAGTTAGAGGAATACCTCTAGTGGAATTCTCAAGGGATGGACTGTGTGATGCTTGTCAGAAAGGAAAGCAAAAGAGAGCATCATTCAGTAAGAAGCTTGAATCATCAATTGATGAACCATTACAACTGCTACACATGGATCTTTTTGGACCAGTCAATGTATTGTCAATTTCAAGGAAAAGATATTGCCTAGTGATTGTAGATGACTTCTCAAAGTTTTCATGGACCTACTTTCTTGGATCAAAGGATGAAGCTAGTGAAATCATTATCAATCACATCAAGCAAGTCAACAATCATCCAGATTTCAAAGTAAGGAATATCAGGAGTGACAATGGAACTGAGTTCAGAATTCTACCATGATGTTGCTCTGTGAAAAAAAGGGATCATGCATGAGTTCTCAGCTCCAAGGACTCCACTACAAAATGGTGTGGTGGAAAGGAAGAACAGATCACTAATTGAAGCTGCAAGAACAATGCTTGAAGAGTTAAAACTCCCAACATATTTTTGGGCTGAGGCTGTTAACTGTGCATGTTATACTCAGAATATTTCTCTAATCAATCAGGCAAAAGGCATGACTCCCTATCAATTGTTCAAGAGAAGAAAACCAACTTTAAACTTTCTTCATGTCTTTGGTTGCAAATGCTACATTCTAAGGAATCAACCTGATCACAAAGGGAAGTTTGATGCAAAGGCTGATGAAGGAATATTTGTTGGTTATTCTGCTAGAAAATCATATAGGGTCTACAATCTGAAAACCAACATTGTTATGGAATCTGTGCTTGTTGTGTTTGATGATAAAAAGATTGATGGACTAACAGATGAGGGACATCATGAAGGACTCAAATTTGACAACATTGAGATATACTATGATGATCGTGAAGATGAGAATGATGTAAAAGGCACCTCGAAAAGAATTCAAAATCTGCCTTTGGATAATGCACAAAATCCTGCATCAGTTGAAAGTCATAATTCAGCATCCGTTGATAGAAGTAATGCAGCATCCGTTGAAAGACAAAGTGCATCATCCGTTGAAGTACATAATGAAGCATCCGTTGATCATAGTCTATCAACGGATAATCAATTCACTTCATCAGTTGATAGAACTCCCAGTTCCTTTCAAAGGATCAGTAACTCAGGGGGAGTTTCAACCAATCAACACTCTATCTCACATCATGATAATACTGAGGCAACCTCATCTAGAGCTAATCTACCACCTCAAAGGAAATGGACCAAGAATCATCCTTTTGAATTGATCATTGGTGATGCAACATCTAAGGTGCAGACTAGAAGGGCCACTCTAGATGAATGTCTATACAGTAGCTTTATATCACAGGAGGAACCTAGGAGAGTGGAAGAAGCTCTATTGGATCCAGATTGGATTTTAGCAATGCAAGAGGAGCTAAACCAATTTGAGAGGAACAAGGTATGGAAGCTGGTACCCAAGCTAAAAAACAAGAGCTCTATTGACACAAAATGGGTATTCAGGAACAAGATGGATGAAAATGGCATTGTCATAAGGAATAAAGTCAGATTGATTGCCAAGGGCTATTCTCAACAAGAGGGAATAGATTTTGATGATACATTTGCTCCAGTTACAAGACTTGAAGCCATCAGAATCTTTCTAGCCTATGCAGCCCATGCCAATTTCAAAGTCTATCAAATGGATGTCAAGAGTGCTTTTCTGAATGGAGAATTGGAGGAAGAAGTTTATGTAAGCCAACCTCCAGGATTTGAAGATCCAAATTTTCCAGACTATGTGTATTATCTGTTGAAAGCACTCTATGGACTAAAGCAAGCACCTAGAGCCTGGTATGAGACTTTGTCAAAATTTCTTCTAGATAATTACTTCACAAGAGATACTATTGACAAAACTCTTTTCTTTAGAAATGTTAATGGCTCTACAATACTTGTTCAAATCTATGTAGATGATATTATATTTGGTTCTACGGATGATAAGCTCTGTAAAAAGTTTGCTAAGTTAATGCAAAGTAAATATGAAATGAGCATGATGGGAGAGCTAACTTATTTTCTTGGTTTACAAGTTAGAGAAGTTAGTGGTGGAATTTTCATTAGTCAAACTAAATATATTTATGATCTTTTAAAGAAGTTTGACTTAATGGATTGTTCATCTGCAAAAACTCCCATGGCCACTGCCACCAAGCTTGAATTAAACAAGGCTGAAAAGTCTGTGGACATTACAAGTTATAGAGGCATGGTTGGCTCACTTCTATATTTAACTGCTAGTAGACCTGATATAATGTTTTCTACATGTCTCTGTGCTAGATTTCAAGCTGACCCTAAAGAATCTCACTTAGTGGCTATTAAAAGAATTTTCAGATATCTCAAAGGGACACCAAATCTAGGAATTTGGTACCCTAGAGAGTCTGTATAACGACTCGTATATTTTTATATTGTTTTAATGTGTAATTATTAAGTAATTATATAATAAAATATGTCTGTGGGTTCTGTCATCCGGATATTAAATTGTTATTACTTATGTGTGATTATTGATGTTCGAGGATGATTTGTGTAATTAGTTATGAAGCTGTGTTATTTTGTTTTTGTATTTAAAGGTGATTCTATTTAAGATTTATTTTTATAAATATGGGTATTATCTCTATAATCATTTTTATGGCTTCATAATTTTTTTAATTATTTTTAGGCGATTTTAAAATATAGAAATTAATATTTCATCAATTATTTAGCCATATATGATTTTCTGATTTCAATTATTTGCTAAATCCGTATTTGATTCCGGGATTCTTTAAAAATTATGAAATTCATGTTTTATTAAGTTTGAAATATTTCAAGAATTTTAAGATTATTTTGGAAAATTTTGGGATTAAATTGACCCGCGTATAATTTCGGTTAATCGTCAAATGCGGGTCCGAGTTGCGCTTCAAAAATGATTCAAAAATTCTGGAAATTTTGTTTTATTAACTTCAAATTATTTTGGGAATTTCAAGATTTATATGTAATTATCTCGATTTGTTTTATCCGCATAGTGTATCGTTAATACTTAAATATAGCGTTTCAGATTCGGATAAAAAAAAGATTGGGGGAAGCGATAGGTATCCCAATCCTTATCGGGTTACTTTTGTAACCTCATCTCTCATTTTTCTTTACTTCTCATTCCTCCCTCTTGGCTACCTCTGTTTCTCTGATTCCCTGTTAGGTTCGGTTCGCCGGACATCCTTTTCCACCGGCCGTTACTGTCTCGGGTAACTATTGCTTCGGTTTTATTGTTCCTCGATTCTCTTATTCCTGTGTTATGTCGCCGCCCTTCATCCGCTTTCCGGCGAGGAAGCACGGTGGCGGCGTGTGTTTGCAAGGTGTACTATTTCTGTGGTTGTGAGTATGTTCCATGCGGGTATTTCTGTGTGTATTACTCTGCGCTTCATCATGTTGTCGCCTCCCCGGAATCCGGCGAGGTGTGGCGACTTGGTGGATGGCGTGTGTTGTCCCTGTTACTTTATTCGACTATTCTGATTAATTTCTTTTTATTTGTTTATTTCCTACAGAAATTATTTGAGTCATAATCGTGATGTGAATTGATTTGCGTGCGGGAATTATAACAATAATCGGTGAAATTTATTTGGAAACCCGACACGTATCGGGCACCGATAAATTTTACCACCGTCGACGGTGAACTTCGGTGAGTCGACAGTGGATGGTGATGACGTTGTTCTGAGTCCTACAATTTAAAATACAAAATACGATTTAAGGTGCGAATTGCGAATAAAATACGATTAAACCATAAAAACACGGCTAATAATTAATAATTGTATTTAATTGGTAAATGAGAATTTTGGACTGATATTGATGACTGAAATCGGTGGTTGGGTTTGGATTGCGATTGATTGTAGTTGTGTTTGTTTGGACGTCGGGATGTTCGACGGGTAGTCCGATAAATAAAGGAGGTGTTGCCCGATTTTCGGAAAATTAAATTACGGAAATACGAGGCCGTACCCAATGACTATCGGGACTTCGATCGGTTATATGTACGTACCTTATACGAAATCTGATGATGTATTGTGATGAAATACTTTACGAAAATCGATAGCCCTAATTTCATAAAGGATAATATACCTATTTCTAAAAACGAACACTGAACCGACTTTCGAAAACGTGAACCCTAATTGATACGTGTATTATTATATGAAGTATGTTACGAGTCGGGTTTTGTTAACGTTCGGGTAGATTGTTAGTGAGGATATGTCAAGCATAATCGAAGGTCTAAGTTAGGGTGTTTCGACTTTGTAGGTGCTAGTCGGAAAGCCCAAGAGTTGGAGTTGGATAGCCTAGTGGACAGTCGACGAGCTCAGTAAGGTTCCAATCGAAGGACCTGAGTGTTGAAGTCGAATCCAGGGTAATCTAGTGGTCAGACGTTAAAGCCTGAACGTTCGTGTCGGCTCAAGGTCAATCAATAATATTTGTAAAGCTCTGCAAGGCAAGTACCCCTGAACAAATCTTTTATAGTTCAGTACTATATGAATAATTGTTGATTTAAATTACATAGTGGAACAGAATGATTTAAATTACGTATCCCCTGGGTTTCAAATTTTTGTTAACTTGTGTTTTGGGGGAAAAGTAACTTCTGAAAATGCCTATCTCTAAAATTTTGAATAAAATGAAAATGTTTAGGAAAATGTGCTGTGTTATAATTATTTTGACGAGAGATAGGTAAGTGATTTGGAAAGCTGGATAAAAATGATCAGATAATTGGATGAGTGTACGCAGAAGGCCCGTAACGGCCTGGAAGTTAGCGTAAGAGGCGAAGTGGTTGCGCACCCTATTATAACCACCAGCCCAGCGTGATAGAGACCTAGCTAGTCTCTGAGTTCCGGAACAAGTTTTATAGGATAGCCTGATCAGCTGTCTCACCGGGGATCATCCAATACCTTTATATCTGAGCAAGTTTTATAGATCCTGTGATGGGATAAGTTTTATGGTTCCCGTAACGGAACAAATGATTTTGGGTCCCCGTAACGGGACAAATGGTTTTATGGGTCCTGCGATGGGACAGAAGATTTGAAAACGAAAGAAGCATACTAAGATTGAAATTGATATTTATGCACAGCACACACTAATGATTTGGTTTTGCAGAGCATGCTAGTTTTGATATCCAGTTCATACATGTTTTACTTGTTTTATAGCAAGTTATGATTTCTGTTCCTATAATTATTTATCATAAACTGTCTTTGATTACTATTCATATAGTGGTACTGCTGAGCAATTGATTGCTCACCCTTGCAACAATGTTTTGTATATGTATTGCAGATATCTAGGAGATTCTTCAGTGGTAGTCGGGGCAGAGTTCCAGTTCCTTTTGTGTCAGGCTCCTCTGAGGTAGTTGTGTTGGACCCAAGCGGGTCTGTTGAGTTGCTGAATAAAGATAGTATTATTTGAATTGTCCTTACTAAATTGGTTTTGTGATGGTTGTAACCTAAGTCATACTTAAACCTGGAAAAGGTCTTGGTAAAGGGGTCGGAATTATGTATAAGTAATAATTTGGGTTATATTGTTTATTAGTATTGTTGTTAGTGACGTCAACTCCTGACCCCGGGGTTGAGGCTGTTACAGGTTGGTATCAGAGCTACAGGTTTGAGTCCCTGATTTAGGTTAGGAATAGAGTCAGAAGAGTGTAAGAAGGTTTATTCTATATAGATATGAGTCAGCAACTCAACCAGAGGAGCAAGTTTGTGAGTTTAGTCAAGGGTTTGAAGGCGTAACCCTGATGTCTGTTGGGGATTGGTTGGAACTGCCCTAGATTGTTAGTAAGTCTCCCGTGTATATAGGCATCATTGGCAATGTCTAGTTGAGGTTTCTAGTTTTCCTTCTCAAGCGAGCGAATCTGACCCTGAAAGTTCAGTTAAAAGGGTAATAGTCAGCGGTTGCCACGACAGCCGAGTTTCATAGTGAATGTGGATCAGTACTGAGGTTTATACCTTGAACCCTTATATTTATTTCCTCGGAGATTCTATCGGTTGATTGGGGCAAACAATACATATGATGTGCCTATTTGTCTGTGTAACAAAGGGTCTGGTGGGACGCCACCGAAATATGTGTTGTAAGCTGTATGGTACTAAGATTGGCCGTCTTACGTACTTGTATGGTTGCTCCCAGTCATATCTGCATTTCCTTCATGCCTCTTTTAGAATGAATCATCTTCATTTCGGAATTTTATTTGGTATTTTATGGCAATGACTTTCCTTCGGTAACCACTATGATCAGACCGTCTTAGTTATGGAAAGTAAACGAAGATTTGACCGTTAAGAGAAATAAAAGTTCTGTAACCCGTTGTTATTTCGGAATGATGGCAGCAGAAAGGATTTGTGACCCATTGGAAAAGGTTGTTATCTTAGAAAAGTTAATTCAGTGGTTGTCAAGTCTATGGAAAATGATAGGGAACTGCCTTTAGAAGAATGGTTGGCTGAAACTTGGACTAGTAGGTCTAAGAGAGGTCCTTAAATTAACCTAGTTTGCGAAGTTGTTTGTTGGTACTTGTGGCTGAAATTGCCAACCCCGTTTTATTAGTTGGTTAGTGATACATATGGTTATTAATATGTTATGTGGCATAGTATTGTGAACCGTGGAATGGAGTGGTGGAAGATGGTTAGTATACTGTTGGTGGTTTGGTTGATATTGATGGGTTGATATGGTTGTTGGTTGATGGTTGGTGTCGGCTTGAGTCCGACCGGTAGTCAATAATATAGAGGAAATGCTGCCCAAATTTTTGGAAAGTACCCTACTTTTAAAGATTCAACATTTGCTATGATGTATTATTGATGTTTCTGTTGATACTCTAATTGATCAATTAAAAGAGAGAGTTGGCTAATTTTATCAGCTAATGGTTAGTTAGATAGAAGTCGGTTCCAATTAGAGTAAGTCCATGTCTGACGTGATTTTTCAGATCTGAAAACAAAGAATGCTCAATGTTTCAAATGCGATCATAAGGGTCAGGCTGCGTTAGAGTATAATTCAGAGTAACCAATAGATCGAGTGGTTAGAATTCGGATGTAGTGTAGTTGATCTGACACCCTTAAAGCTAGAGGAGTTTGATAAGATTTTAGTAACGAATTGGTTGACCTGTCATAAGACAAAGATTAATTCGGGAAAGGTTAGTAGTGAAGAGTATGGAAGTCAGTAGTAGGGTGATTGCTAAAGGAATGAGCAAGATAAGAATCTCTTCCAATCGTGTGAAGAAAAGAGTTTATAAGCTAAGGAGATAAAGTAGATCCACCTTGTGTAAAGATACGAGGAATAAAATACTTAAGTTGAAGGAAGTTGAGTAATATGTAATTGTCTTGGAATTTCCTTGTAGGCCAGTGGGGCGAAATAATTAGTTCGATAAACGTAAAAGATATTAATCAGGAAAATGAGCATACCAGATATAGTCCCTTGGTTTATGCTAGAGATGTTGCTAAAAGAAGGAGGAAATTATGAGAGTATGTAATGATTACCGGGAGTTTACCAAAACGACGAATAAGAATGAGTAACCCCTATTAAGAATTAATTACTTATATGACTTAATTTAAGGAGTGTGTTAGTTCTCGGGGATTGACTTAAGATCCAGCCTGAGGACATATCAAAGATTGTGATTAGGATGAGTTAGCGTTGCAAGTTCTGGTGATAATATATGGGATAACAATTGTATCAATTGTCTATAAGGAATTAAGGAACATGGTGTACAAGGAGTACTTGGATGGTGTAATTGTATTTATTGATAACATCCTCGCCCATTTAAGGACTAAGGAAGGCCATGTTGAACACCTGAAGAGGTGTCTACGAAGGGCTGAAAAGTAGCAATTGTATACTAAGCTTCAAAAGTATGAAATTTTGGTCAAAATTGATTATGAGCCACGATTGTTTGAGTAACTACCAACCAAACAAGGTCCATTTAGGAACAGATGTCTTGAGTAGAAAAGACAAATTGAATGTGATTAAGATTACCAAGGAATTAGTAAAAGAATTGGAAAGAGTGAAAGTTGGGGTTCGAATACCTGAAGGTGATAAGAAGTGAATATATGAGATTACTCTCTAGTTTTAACTGATGAAAATGAGTAAGAGGTGTTCGAATGTTTGGGAACTAAGTTGAAAGTGAGTACCATTTATCATCTTTAGACGAAGGGTCAAAGTGAGAGGATGATTAAGAAGATATGAGATATGTTGAGAGTATATAGTTTAGATCTAAAAGGAAACTGAGGTAATCACCTACCATTGACTGAGTTTGCTATGTGAATAGTTATCATGCTAGTAAGGGAATGCTATCTTGCAAAGCCTTGTGTAAGTATAAGTGTGAGTTTCCCTCTATGGAGAGAAAATGGGAGAAGAAATGTTTTTAGGCCCTGATTCAATTTGGCACACCAAGGACGTAGTGGTGTTGATTCGGGAAAGAGTTGAAGCAGCTTGGGATGGACAAAGAAAGAAGACGGATTTGCACCAAAAGAATATAGATATAGAAGTAGGATCGTTGGTATTGATAAAATCTTCACCTTGGAAGAAATTGGTTAGGCTTAGTTAGAAGGGGCGAGTTGAGCCCTCAATATATGTACCCTATTGGAGGTACCGAGAAAGATAGATGAAGTGCTCATGAGTTAGCATTGTCATTACAATTGCAACAATTTATAGCGTATCCTGCATGTCATTGTTAAAGCGATATGTTCTTGATTCGAACTAAGCCGTTGAGTAGGGGCCAATGGGCTCTCATCCAAATTGTTCTGCGGGGAATGATCGACCCAAAACCTAGGTCATTATGAGCGAGACCTTAGGAATAAATTTATATCTATAGTGAGTATGCTTTGATGAATCCTCGAGTAGAAGAGTCTACTTGGGAATTAGAGTCAGATATGCTTGACAAATATCCTCCCTTGTATGATTAAAAATCAGATTCTGAGGACAGAATCTTTTTAAGGGGGGAAGATTATAACGACTCGTATATTTTTATATTGTTTTAATGTGTAATTATTAAGTAATTATATAATAAAATATGTCTGTGGGTTCTGTCATCCGGATATTAAATTGTTATTACTTATGTGTGATTATTGATGTTCGAGGATGATTTGTGTAATTAGTTATGAAGCTGTGTTATTTTGTTTTTGTATTTAAAGGTGATTCTATTTAAGATTTATTTTTATAAATATGGGTATTATCTCTATAATCATTTTTATGGCTTCATAATTTTTTTAATTATTTTTAGGCAATTTTAAAATATAGAAATTAATATTTCATCAATTATTTAGCCATATATGATTTTCTGATTTCAATTATTTGCTAAATCCGTATTTGATTCCGGGATTCTTTAAAAATTATGAAATTCATGTTTTATTAAGTTTGAAATATTTCAAGAATTTTAAGATTATTTTGGAAAATTTTGGGATTAAATTGACCCGCGTATAATTTCGGTTAATCGTCAAATGCGGGTCCGAGTTGCGCTTCAAAAATGATTCAAAAATTCTGGAAATTTTGTTTTATTAACTTCAAATTATTTTGGGAATTTCAAGATTTATATGTAATTATCTCGATTTGTTTTATCCGCATAGTGTATCGTTAATACTTAAATATAGCGTTTCAGATTCGGATAAAAAAAGATTGGGGGAAGCGATAGGTATCCCAATCCTTATCGGGTTACTTTTGTAACCTCATCTCTCATTTTTCTTTACTTCTCATTCCTCCCTCTTGGCTACCTCTGTTTCTCTGATTCCCTGTTAGGTTCGGTTCGCCGGACATCCTTTTCCACCGGCCGTTACTGTCTCGGGTAACTATTGCTTCGGTTTTATTGTTCCTCGATTCTCTTATTCCTGTGTTATGCCGCCGCCCTTCATCCGCTTTCCGGCGAGGAAGCACGGTGGCGGCGTGTGTTTGCAAGGTGTACTATTTCTGTGGTTGTGAGTATGTTCCATGCGGGTATTTCTGTGTGTATTACTCTGCGCTTCATCATGTTGCCGCCTCCCCGGAATCCGGCGAGGTGTGGCGACTTGGTGGATGGCGTGTGTTGTCCCTGTTACTTTATTCGACTATTCTGATTAATTTCTTTTTATTTGTTTATTTCCTACAGAAATTATTTGAGTCATAATCGTGATGTGAATTGATTTGCGTGCGGGAATTATAACAATAATCGGTGAAATTTATTTGGAAACCCGACACGTATCGGGCACCGATAAATTTTACCGCCGTCGACGGTGAACTTCGGTGAGTCGACGGTGGATGGTGATGACGTTGTTCTGAGTCCTACAATTTAAAATACAAAATACGATTTAAGGTGCGAATTGCGAATAAAATACGATTAAACCATAAAAACACGGCTAATAATTAATAATTGTATTTAATTGGTAACTGAGAATTTTGGACTGATATTGATGACTGAAATCGGTGATTGGGTTTGGATTGCGATTGATTGTAGTTGTGTTTGTTTGGACGTCGGGATGTTCGACGGGTAGTCCGATAAATAAAGGAGGTGTTGCCCGATTTCCGGAAAATTAAATTACGGAAATACGAGGCCGTACCCAATGACTATCGGGACTTCGATCGGTTATATGTACATACCTTATACGAAATCTGATGATGTATTGTGATGAAATACTTTACGAAAATCGATAGCCCTAATTTCATAAAGGATAATATACCTATTTCTAAAAACGAACACTGAACCGACTTTCGAAAACGTGAACCCTAATTGATACGTGTATTATTATATGAAGTATGTTACGAGTCGGGTTTTGTTAACGTTCGGGTAGATTGTTAGTGAGGATATGTCAAGCATAATCGAAGGTCTAAGTTAGGGTGTTTCGACTTTGTAGGTGCTAGTCGGAAAGCCCAAGAGTTGGAGTTGGATAGCCTAGTGGACAGTCGACGAGCTCAGTAAGGTTCCAATCGAAGGACCTGAGTGTTGAAGTCGAATCCAGGGTAATCTAGTGGTCAGACGTTAAAGCCTGAACGTTCGTGTCGGCTCAAGGTCAATCAATAATATTTGTAAAGCTCTGCAAGGCAAGTACCCCTGAACAAATCTTTTATAGTTCAGTACTATGTGAATAATTGTTGATTTAAATTACATAGTGGAACAGAATGATTTAAATTACGTATCCCCTGGGTTTCAAATTTTTGTTAACTTGTGTTTTGGGGGAAAAGTAACTTCTGAAAATGCCTATCTCTAAAATTTTGAATAAAATGAAAATGTTTAGGAAAATGTGCTGTGTTATAATTGTTTTGACGAGAGATAGGTAAGTGATTTGGAAAGCTGGATAAAAATGATCAGATAATTGGATGAGTGTACGCAGAAGGCCCGTAACGGCCTGGAAGTTAGCGTAAGAGGCGAAGTGGTTGCGCACCCTATTATAACCACCAGCCCAGCGTGATAGAGACCTAGCTAGTCTCTGAGTTCCGGAACAAGTTTTATAGGATAGCCTGATCAGCTGTCTCACCGGGGATCATCCAATACCTTTATATCTGAGCAAGTTTTATAGATCCTGTGATGGGATAAGTTTTATGGTTCCCGTAACGGAACAAATGATTTTGGGTCCCCGTAACGGGACAAATGGTTTTATGGGTCCTGCGATGGGACAGAAGATTTGAAAACGAAAGAAGCATGCTAAGATTGAAATTGATATTTATGCACAGCACACACTAATGATTTGGTTTTGCAGAGCATGCTAGTTTTGATATCCAGTTCATACATGTTTTACTTGTTTTATAGCAAGTTATGATTTCTGTTCCTATAATTATTTATCATAAACTGTCTTTGATTACTATTCATATAGTGGTACTGCTGAGCAATTGATTAATCACCCTTGCAACAACGTTTTGTATATGTATTGCAGATATCTAGGAGATTCTTCAGTGGTAGTCGGGGCAGAGTTCCAGTTCCTTCCGTGTCAGGCTCCTCTGAGGTAGTTGTGTTGGACCCAAGCGGGTCTGTTGAGTTGCTGAATAAAGATAGTATTATTTGAATTGTCCTTACTAAATTGGTTTTGTGATGGTTGTAACCTAAGTCATACTTAAACCTGGAAAAGGTCTTGGTAAAGGGGTCGGAATTATGTATAAGTAATAATTTGGGTTATATTGTTTATTAGTATTGTTGTTAGTGACGTCAACTCCTGACCCCGGGGTTGAGGCTGTTACAGTCTGGTTTTGATCTAATTGGCTACTCAGATACAGATCATGCAGGTTACAAAATAGACAGGAAAAGTACAACTGGCACCTGTCAATTTCTAGGGAATAAGCTTGTGTCATGGTTCAGCAAGAAGCAAAATTATGTTTCTACATCAACAGTTGAAGCTGAGTACATTGCTGCTGGTAGTTGCTGTGCACAAATACTGTGGATGAGGAATCAACTATTTGACTAAGGGCTAACTGTTGACAAAATTCCTATATTCTGTGACAACACAAGTGCCATTGCCATTACTGAAAATCCAGTGCAGCACTCAAGAACCAAGCACATTGACATCAAGTACCACTTCATAAGGAAACATGTGATGAATGGTACAGTGGAACTTCATTTTGTTCCAAGTGAAAAGCAGATTGCAGACATATTTACCAAGCCACTTGATGAATCAACATTCACAAGATTAGTAAGTGAGCTAGGTATGCTTAATTATTCATAAATTCATGTCCTTATTATAATTTGTTTTGAAGCCTGAAATAAATTTGTTGCAAGAACAAGGTTGGCTTTAAGTAAAGTTTATTCTATCAATGGATATTCCCTATCCGTTGAAAGCCAAAATTGTTCTATCAACGGATGTTCACTATCCGTTGAAAGACAAATACATTTCTGGTAATTTTATCCTCCAACGGATAAAACTGTGTTAAGCTTCAACGAATAACTATTAACCTCATCCGTTGAAGTGTCACATCAGTTGTTTTAAGTAAGCCACAACCGTTGATTCTTTTACTTAACCGTTGATACATATATATATACACAGTTGTATGTATCTGTATTAAAGGCAGTTTTTAGAATTCATACAGTTTTCTTTATTCTCAAACGGCTGTAATTTACTTAAAAAATATTGTTTAATCATTACGTTTTAATTTGAGAAAGTATAAAAGCCTCTTGAATTTTTATTCTAACTTTACGCTTTCTTGCAATTTTTCAAAAGCTTTTACTCTCTTTCTCTTCCAAAACTCTCAACTTTTCTCTGCAACCTCTACCCACTACAATGGCACCAGTAGTAAAGATAATGTCCCAGTCTGGATTTGTCTATGAGAAAAACAATTTCATAGCTTTGGTGGAAAAGAATGAAGCCCACTGAGATTATCACCAGATGATGGACTTCATCAAAAATTGCAAACTAAGCTATGCAATGCTGGAAGCCCCAACTATTTACTGTGAGGTAATTGAGGAGATTTGGACAACTGCAGAGTTAAACCCCACTGATATGACCATCTCTTTCACTCTCAAAGGTTAAGATTACTGTATTAACTGTGATGATATACAGTCCTGTTTCAAACTACCTGAGAACAATGTCATGACACCACACACTGATAATGATGTATCTAGCATGTTAGATTTCATAGGCTATTCTTTTGATTCTGCTAGTTTAGGGAGTATTAGAAGAAAAGGCCTTAGGAAAGAATGGAGTTTTCTTGGTGATGCCTTTATCAAGGTTTTCTCTGGGAAAATTAGTAATTTTGATGCAATAACTTTATCTCTAGTTAATATGCTCTATATGCTAGTTTCTGACAGGTATTTTAATTTTAGCAACTATATCATGCTAGAATTGGGTACCAGGTTAGGTAACAAAGCTAATAGACCTCATAACATCTACTATGCTAGATTCTTTATGTTATTGGCTAACCATGTTGCTGAAGGTTTGGTCATAACCAATGAGAGTAATAAACTCAAATGCTGGGCACAATAGAAAAGGGTCCTTGTAGACCTTTTGAGAATTAACCTCAAGAATCAGGTGCCATTGGTATATTTACTAATAATGAATGCACCTCAGGTAAGTGATATAAATACTTCTTCAACTCCTACAACTTCCAACCCCATTATTTCTTTGCCTTCAAGTGTGGCCATGGAATCTGTGTCCTTGTCCCAACAGATTCCTACCAAAGCCACCAAACCTAAAGTTTCAAGACCAAAGTCAAAGAAAGCCACCTCTGTTGTTTCTCAAAAGACAACAGTGGCAACTACCATAAACCCTGAGGGGAGTGAACAGGGTGTGAGAGGTGAGGGGAGGGGTGAACATCAAGAAACCCCCAGGATAAGGTAGGAGAGGTGAGTGGTACCCAAGCTAGCCAAGCCACAGTTTCTCAAAAGACTGTGGTGGTTGAAAAGGATTCAAACTCATCCCTAGTTGCATCCTCCCAAAAGGGTGCAGCTATTGAAAATAGTCCCCAACCAGGGACACAGAACAAAAGAGGGAGGGACACTGAAGCCACACACTCACCTGTAAAAGCCTTTACAAGAAGAAAGAGGATCAAAACCTCAGTTTCCACACAGGGTACACACACTGCACAGATACACCCACCTGTATCTATGCCTTCTCAAATTCAGCTTGATGTGACTCCAACAAATGTGGAGTCACAGCCCCATTCTCTCAAAATTGACAAACATCAATCACCAAATTCTCCATCACCATCTCTGGATGTGGACTTGATATTCACATCAATTCCTGATTCTCCCTCTTTACAACTCAGGGAGGAGCCCCACTCAAATACTGGTGATCATCATCTTTTAGATGATTTGTTGGATCATCAGCCAATTCTTTCAGATTTTGTTGAAGAATCTGTGACCCCTAAATTAAAATCAATCCACACAGATTCAACAATCATGTCACTTTCAATTTCTACTTCTTTTCCTTCTTCAACGGATATTTCTCATCCGTTGACAAGTGGTTGTTATTCGACGGATAAGCTTAACAGTAGTTATCCGTTGATACCTTCAGTTCCTACTTCAACGGATACTCCCTATCTGTTGATAGTCTCTACACAAATAACTGAATCAATTTCAGCCATTGTCAATGAGTCAATGATTGTGAGAAAAGCTGAGAAGGAAAGACAATTTCAGCAACATTACAAAGCTGTAATTGATAACATTTCCTTGGATACTGACACTTTTACTCATCCTTTGTCAGCCTATCAATTGTTGGCTACTCAGGGCAATGAGGAGGCAGAAAAGACTTTAAACCTAGTGCATACTTCAGAATCTCTACAAAGGGATAAAGCTGTTGTCAACTTGATGCCTTCTACAGCTGGTGAGCCCTCTGAAGAATTTGGAGTAAATTTTAATGATGATGACTCTATTTCATTTGATGGAAGCATGAACTTAGGGGGAGATGAAGACCCAAGTTCTATTCCATATTTACCTGAATGGGCATTGACAAAGGAGTCAACACCAGGACAATTCAATGTCTCCTTAGTCAAACAAATCATGTCAATCCAAAGATCCATTTAGAACACCTCCAAGGCTTGTACCAAGGCTCTTCTTCAAGCCCACCTAGATTCTCTACATCTCATGAAGCTACAGCAATTAAGGCAGAATCTAAGTGTGGATGAGCTCAAGAAGGATGTAGCTGACTAAAAGTCCTACAATTCTGAGAAGCTGGATTCAGTCATGCCCTATGGTACCATGCAGGACTTGTTACTGAGACTAAGAAGAGAATCAGATGCTGAAAAGAGGCTGGCCAAGTTGGAGGACAGAGTTCATGTCATTGAAAACTCTGTGGTCACCATTCTTCAAAATCAACAGTCTCAGACAAGTCTACTCATGCAACTGGCTAAAGCACAAGGCTTGACTCCTCTCCTTGATGATAACAAAAAGGGGGAGAATAAAGAAGGGGGAGGGGAGCCATCTACAAACATTCAAATATCCAAAGTGCTAGTTCCTGCCATCACTACTTCTCCAACACTTCAAATCAAAGGAAAGCTTGATGGAATTGATTTAATCCAGCTAGCAGCAGCTGAGATGAAGGTGAAAGAGCAAAGGAGACAAATTGATGAAAGGATGCAACAGGTGTTTGGCTCTACAACCTTAAAATCATTATATGTGAAACATAGCACAAAGGTTGAGCCAATCATTATGGAGCACAAACCAGTAAGGAGGAATAAGGTTGGAGAAACTTCCTTCAGAAATTTGAAACCCATGGTACTCAAGCCATCCACTAGATTCAACAGGGACTCTACAAAGAACCCTCTAAACTTTAGTCAATCAAAGGAAGTAGATTTTTCTCTTCCAAAACCTGATGAAGACAAAATTTTGGGTGGCAGCATCATAAAGCACAAAGAGACCAATGATGTAGTGGAAAAAATGAATATGGCTATCATTTATAGAGAGGAAAAGAGTATCTGTGTGATGCAAGGACATCCCAAATTCTCTAAAGCCAATAGGGAAGAAACCATGAGGTTAAAGGAAGAAGCTAAAAAGCTGAAGGCTGTCAAAAGAGCACAAGCAAAGCTTGAAAAAAAGCTAAAGTCAAGTCAGGATGAAGAAAAGAAGAAGATTGAAGACAAGAGTGAAGAAGACAAGATTGAAAGCAGAAATGTGGATATGGGGAATGTGCTTGGTGAGAGTGTGGAGGAAAAAAAGGAATGGCAGAAAGGGAACAGAAGGAAGGGCAATGCAAAAAGGAAGAGTGGAGATGAAACAGAAGAAACCCAATCAAAATCTAAACCACTACCTTCCATTCCTGAACATTTTATTGGTGATCCTAGTATAAATGTCCATGGTGAACCAATCATCCCTAAAGAGGAACCTATTGATTGGGACACCATCAACTTGCCTACCTTCCTAACTACCTCTCCACCACCAAAGAAACTGAAAAGAAAATCTAAATCTACACCTCCCCTAACCTCAAGTAAATTCACTCAGAAATATAAACCTAAGCCTAAGCCACAAGCCTCAAAGGATGATTATGTTCACATTTGTGACATAAAAGAGTTTACAGATATTGAACTCTATCTGGATGAGCTGGAGGAAGTAAGGGAAATAAGTGCATACAAACAGCTCCTAGAAAGGCTAGTGTTCAAGTATAAAGGAAGTGAGGAAAGGACTTGGCCTCTTCAAAGAATTCTAAATGAAGGCTATTCTACCTTGGTTAGAGTCTACTCAGCTATCAAAAGGGATTCTGGCTTTACCAGGACTGCCAAAACTGAGATTCTCAACAAGATTGCCAGCATAAGGAAAACTTGGTGGGAGTCTAATTCCTTGCCTAGAACATTACTCATACCTGAGCATGGAATTACAATTCATAAATCACCTCATTGGTTGATGGAGTTCAGAGATAATAAAGGAGTCAGAAGATTTTTCAGACTTGAAGACCAGCTTAAAATTTCCAGTAATAAAACTCTCAAGGACATGCAATCTAAGTTGGACATCAGTGAAGAAGATGAAGCTGAATTCTACAGACAACTCCAACTCTAAGTAGAGGAAAATGACAGGAGGCTAGGGAAGAAAACAAGGGATCAAAGGAAAAGAAAATAATCTTCTCAGGCTAAAGGAGCATCCTTGGAAACAATGTAATTCTTCAATTCTATCTCAGTACATACACTATTGCAGCACTTTTGAATTTCTACTTGATTTCAGTTGATATATTTGTTAAGTGTTTTGTTATCATCAAGTTAAACCCGAATTTATACCTACAATTCTAGTAAACATAAATAGGGGGAGATTGTTAGGAATATGTGTATTAGTTTGATGATAAGTTAAACAAAACACTTAAGTAAAAATCTAGTGTTTGTAGCCTCAACGGATAAGACCATTCTGGCTATCAGTTGATGGAGTAGCTTTACTTAGAAATAAGTTTAGTATTGTAGCACATTTCAGTTTCTGTATTTAAGTTATAATTCTTAGATGATTGTGGGAAATTATAAGTCATGTTGACTACTAGTGGATATGCAAATAGGAGGGCTAATTGTAAATATTTCATGCCTTGTAATTTTGTATAAGTGAAGTAGTATCAACTGATAAATTAAAGGCCTTCAACGAATGAGAAACAAAGCTTCAACAGATGTCTCTAAAGCTTCAATGGATAACATCCATCAACGGATGAGTGCATCAACGGATAAAGCTTCAACTGCTAATGCATCAACGGATAAAGTTTCAACTGCTAATGCATCAACGGATAAAGCCATCAACGGATGAAAGCTTCAACGGATGCTCAGTTTAATAGCAGTTGACAGTGACGATTCATAAGCTGACAGAGGCACATGGGTTGACAGAGATAATTGGAATGTGGTAGCCTCTTAGAGGAATCAAGAAGATGCAGCATTTCCATTCTAGTGCAAACAAGGAAGTATTCAAAGATTCACAGATTATCCTAGATCGCATTGGATAGAGAAATGAAGAAGAAACATGTGAAAAATCTTTTTAATTGTATTTGTACTTTTGTCTTCACTTGTAAACTTGGTGATATATAAACCAAGTTGCAGCTAGTAATTAGGTGGTGAATTTTCCAGAGCTGTTTAGAAAAACATAGAGAGAAAATCATCTAGTTTGTACTAGGATGCAGCTGTGATCAATTCTTTTGAATCACAGATTTTCTGAAATACACATCTCTGGTGGAACAACAAATCCATCAGAAAAGTTTTTAAAGCCTTTGTGTTCTTTACATTTGTGTTTTGAATATATATTTGTCTGCACCTGCCCAAAGCAATTCACATACAAATGTTCATCAAAACACTTAGCCTTTGAAACTGCTCAAAACTTGAAAAAGTTTTGAGATTTACATTCAACCCCCCTTCTGTAAATCTCATTGTTAGTTGCTTGGGAATAAAATTATTTGATATGTGTTAAAATAAATTTAAAGCCTTCATAATGTATAGTGTAGGCTTATAAGAGTGGGATAGCCGGGATCACACCCTAAAAGCCGAAATATTAAAAGTTTGATAGTAGATATGTGTGTACAATATTTGAGTTTATATAATTATGAATTTTCTTTAATTTCTACAATATCCATATTATTTTAATAAAACGAAAATACAGATGATTTCTTAGTCAATATAATTACGTCATACTAAAATAAATCAAGATATGTTATTCACCTGGGTTAAAAAAATTATATAATAAATCAAAATCAAAATTAAAATAAGAAAATAATTAAATCACCTAAATTAAAATAATATGTACTTTTATCCGTGTTAACATAATTTTTTACTATTGATAGATAATTTTTTTTACCATTGATCCAGATTTGAACAAATTAAATTAAAATAAATCTAAATATAATTAGATGGATCTGGTTGGTTTACCAAACTAAAGATTATTCGTATACTATTGATGTGAGCTAAAATTTATCTTTTAATTAAAATGTATTTATCTTTTATAAATACACTTATAAATATCAACAAAACTATATCCTAATCAGTAATATTTTTTTTCAAAACTTAAATATCACTAACTTATGCATGTGGTTATTTAAAATTTTAATTAAATTAAAAAATTATATAATATTAAAAAATATGTGCATCGCACGGGTTTTAGGCTAGTACAGCATAATTCCATAAAAATGTATAAATCCCAAATTGTGACCAAAATGCCTATGCAAGACAATTGACGCATCTCCACTCTTTCACACCTAAAAGTTAAGTTTAAATTTCATTTCTACTACGGCTATTCACATTATTTATTCTATTAATTCCTCTTTATATATATATATGGAGTTCGCATTTTTATCGGAAACTACCTATATTCTGCAATAAAAATACTTTCAAATATATAATTTTGTGAAATATATTTTAAGAATATCACTAATTCATAAAAAATTGTTGAAGATCATTTAATTTTTATAAGTAGAATTTGTATGTTTGCAAGTTAAACAAATGTTATGCAAACTAAACATATTTCATAAAATACAATATTTTTTAATAGAGTAGTCTAGATGTAGTACATATATGATATTCAATATTTTAAATAAAATAATGATATTCTAAGAAAATAAATCATAAAAAAATATATTTTGTAATATTTTTATGCAAGATTTACTTGCTGAACATAAGTGGTCTCCACACTCTCAAAAAAAGTGGTTTTCATAAAATTTAACTTATATATATATATATTGTTTGTTATATGTATATTCGAAATATAAAAATAAGTATATTTTAATAAAAAAAATAAATTGAAAAAAAATGAAAATTAATGTTGCAAATTTTTGATTATTACATATTATACAAATCTGGTCAGATTAAATTTTTGCTTATATTTTTTTCTCAATAATTTTTGAAATTAAAATAAAATTAAAATTAATTTTTTATTGACGGTTTCTCAGCGTCGTCTTCGATGACGCCTCGTGTTCTGCAATTAAAATGGTCTAATAAAAGATATATATAATTATTTTAAAATTGAAACAAATCAAAATAAGATACTTTTTGAGATTTGTTCGGCATCGTCTTCGAAGACGCCTCGTGTTCTACAACAAAAAAGATATGATATAGGATATTCAATATTTTTGAAAACCATAAGTACAGTTTTGATATACAATATAAGTATAAAAATATGTATATTTAATGAAAATGTATAAATTAAAAAATAATGTGGAATTAATGGTGCACAATTTCGATTATTACATTTTATAAAAATCTGATCAAATCAAAAATTTTCTTATATTTCTTTTCTGGATAATTTTAAAATTGGAATAAAATTAATATAAAATTTTTTATTAATGGTTTCTCGGCGTCGTCTTCGACGACGTCTCGTGTTCCTAAACTAAAAAGATAAAATATAGGATATAATCGACGACGCCTCGTGTTATGCAACTAAAAAAGGTATAATAGAGGATACATGTTAGGTCACACACACTGTAGAAGGGGGTTGAATACAATGTTTATCACAATCAAATCGAATTAAAGAACTCGAGTAACAGAAAACAGACTTTATTCAATATAATAAACTCTGTTACAATATGGAACTATCATCTCTCAGTGATGAACAAATATCATGAGAGCTGCTAGGGTTATAATGAATAATATTCTCGATAATGATAATACTTATAGTGTAAACCCTATGTCTGTGTTTATATACTACACAGTTACAAGATAATCGCTAATTGATATGGAATATAATTCTGCTTCTTAAAATATATCAATCAATTATCTTTTCTTCCAAGTATTTCATTCTTCATACAATTCCTTCTTCATGCATATCTTTTCTTACGTTTGTCTTGATCTTCTTTCCTTTCAATCAGCCGCCTTCCATATCTGAAAGTTTCCTTTAAGTCCTGATATTATCTCCTGATAAATATCTCCTGAATCTTAAGTACTGATAACTTAAGTTCTAACTTCAGTATAAGTGTTGATTTAAGTTAAGTACTGATTTGTCCTGTTTAAGTAAGATATGAAAACTAAACATAAATTATATTAGACATGATATTATCAAATATATCTAACAATACACAACAAATTTGAAAAAAAATTGTATAGTTTTAATGTACAACGTAAGTATAAAAATAGGTATATTTTTTTATTTAAAAAAGTATGAATTAAAAAAGAATGAGAAATTAATGGTGCACAATTTCTATTAATACATTTTTTAAAAATTGGATCATATTAAATTTTTGCTTATATTTCTTTATCAATAATTTTGAAATTAGAATAAAATTAAATTAAATTTTTTATTGACGGTTTCTCAGTGACGCCTCGTATTCTATAATTGAAAAGGTATAATAGAGAATATACAATAATATTGAAGTTGGAATAACATTAATAATATTGAAGTTGAAATAAAATTAAAATAAGATGTTTATTAGAAGTTTCTCGATGACGCATCATGGTTTACAACTAAAAAGGTGTAAAAGAGGATGTACAATAATTTTAAAATTGCACTAAAATCAAAATAAGATATTAATTGACTATTTCTCGGCTTCGTTGTCGACGACGCCTCATATTTTACAACTAAAAAGGTATAATCATGGTTGTAAAATCGGTGACTTACCCGATAAATTGGTCGATTAATCGCTTATCAGCGAGATACCGATTGATTACGTAAAAATCCCCAAAAAATGTTTTTCCGGCTAAATAGGGTCAAACTTCTTAAAATTAGGTCAAACTTGGAATGAATCTGAAAATTGTGTTCGAACTACATGGAATTGTGAAATTTGTATGATGTATTTGGACTTTCATAACTTTGAATAATGGGGAAGATTTAGATAAAGAAGAACTACAAAGCTCGGATGGAAGAAGTCACGAAACAGATACCTAGACTTGTTTTTCCAAGTTTACAACGCAGTAGATACAAATATATGGACCTAATCATACTTTTTTACTTTATGGATAACGATGGGTGTACAATCATGTATTATAATAACCTTGTTAGAATTATTTTTCTTTACACTGTATCATGAAGTAAAATTGTTACAAAATTCCAATTATAATTGTATTAATATATTCATATGAAATCTTTAGACAAATAAAATTTTTACATCAGAATGTTACTTTTATTTTTTAAGGTTTAATGTAATATACTTTGATAAATATTTAATTATTATACTATATACCCGATTAATGATCCGATTAAAACCTGGTTATCTTATTAATCCCTATTCGATACCTCAACCGGTTAGTTCTGGTTTCCAAATTTTACAATCATGGGTATAATAGAAAATATATGCTAATTTTGAAATTAGAATAAAATTAATATAAGATATTTATTGACAGTTTCATGACGTTGTCGGTCGAGACCTTGTATTCAACAAATAAAAAGGTATAAAAGAGGATATACAATAATTTAGAAATTAGAATAAAATCAAATAAGATGTTAATTAACTATTTCTTGGCGTCCTCTTAGACAACGGCTCCTATTCTATAACTAAAAAGTATATTGAGGATATACAATAATTTTAAAACTGAAATAAAACCAAAATAAGATATTAATTAGCAGTTTTTCGGCGTCGTCGTCGACACTTGACATTCTACTAAAAAGTATAACGGAGGGTATATAATAATTTTAAAATTGGAATAAAATCATAATGAGATATTAATTGACTGTTTTTCGGCTTCGTTTTCGGCGACGCTTTGTATTATGCAACTAAAAAAGGTATAAAAAGGATATACAATTGAAATCAGAATAAAATCAAAATAAGATATTAATTTACTGTTTTAGGCTTCGTTTTCGACGACACCTCGTATTCTATAACTAAAAACTATTAAAAGGATATACAATAATTTTGAAACTTGAATAAAATCGAGATAAGATATTTATTGGCAGTTTTTTGGCGCTATTATATCTGCAACTAAAAAGGTCCCATACACGTGTTCCTCGGCTAACCGAGAACACTTTCCGCTGACCAATATCTTACCTTGCTTACTGAACTTGTTAGCTGCGGAAGATATACAATAATTTTGAAATTGTAACAAAACCAACAAATTAATAATTTCTCGGTTTCGTTTTCGATGATGCCCCGTATTCAATAGCTAAAAATTATAATAGAGAATATACAATAAATTTAAAATTGGAATAAATCAAAATAAGATCTTAATCGATGGGTTTCCGATTTTTTTTTCGATGACGCCCTTATATAAATAGAAGTTATAATAGATGATGTAATAACCCCAATTTTTGGAAATTTTTGAAACCCTTATGAACAGTGTTTTTGCTGAATGAGAAAACTTTTCATGCCCCACTATGTAGGGATTCTGTTATGGATATTCTGAGATTTTATTGGCACTCTATATGACATATAAGTGTATGTAAAGATCGTCAGAATCCAATTCCGAACACTTTGATTTTTTCCGGAAATCCACTAGATACGGAAAGAATTGAGTATAAGGTAACAGGATAAAAAGGATTTAAATTAAAGGAGTATAAGAGAGGATCATAAAAGGAATTTAATATATTAGGAAAGGTTAAGGAAACCTAAGTAATAAGATCCCGGGTATGATCCCTCAAACGATAAACGAAAACGAAAGTTAAGCGAACCGTATAACAGATCAGCGGTCATTAGGCAAGCAATTAGGAAGTTAATCAAAGAGATTAGAGGGGAGGATGTCATCCAACCAATGAGAAGAGGACAAAGAGGGAAAGATGACATCATAGCATGACATAAGCATGACATGGGAAGGAAGGAGATGTGGTTGAAGTAGAACCACACAAAGTTCAAGGTTAATAAGGTAATTAACCAAAACAAAACAAAAACAACCAACCAAAACAAATCAAAGCAAAACACAAAATCATTTCTTTCATTCAACCAAGAGTTGCTCTCGGCTTTTTCATTTTTTAAGAAGCAAGAATTTCAAAATCCAAGATTCAAGCTTCCTAAATTGGTAAGATAATTTCCTAGTGTTCCTTATGCATAGTTATGGCTATATTATGAGTTTAAGCATCCCATTCATTCTCTATCTTCTCCAATAAATCAATGAAGAAGACAATGAATAGTGATTTCAAGGTTTTTAACTTGATTTTCTTGCTTTTCCTTTAAGATCCAAGCATTCCTAAGACTCATCAAGGCTTCCTAAGGCTTCCTAGCTACTCACACCACTTCAAGGAAGGTATATCATCTCCAAATCCTAGCATTAATTTGTATATTAGGTTGATTTTGGTTGTTAGGGTAAAGAGTAGCTTGAAACTTGTTTGTTTAAGAGTTTGGGTTGGAATGGTGGTGATTGAATTGTTGAAATCTTAAGATTTGGTTGAAGAATGTAGTATAGTGTAAATTCAAGTTTTAGGATTAAGTAAATTGATTATAATGAGTTGATTTGGGGCTGTTTTAATGTAGTTTGGATGGAGTTTTGATTGGGTTGTGAATTGGGGTTGAATTGTGGTTGTTTTGAATTGGTTTAAATTTGGGAAATCGCGTAAACATAGCCGTCGTAATGCCCGATTTACCGTAGACTGTTTTTGTTCTTAACATCAGAACCCTTTAACTCACTGTTAGGTTTTTTCCATTGTCATTTTTAGATGGTTCCTGTTATGAGCTTCGTTTTGATATGTAGTTCGTTTGATTCCGATGTACGGTTTAGGAGAAACGGCCGTTTTAAGTAACGACGTTTCGCGAACGAACCATTACCCCTCGCCTTACTTTGAAACCTTGGTAAAGGACCTTAAATGACTAATTGGGGTAAGAAACATTTATGTAAGGTGTAATAGGCAGTTGGTAAGTCATTTGCGAAAGAATCGCCTTAAAAATCGTAATGGTAAATTTATTAAAAATGGTGGAGCCACGGGTACTCGAGCGACTTAAGTGAATCATTAAGCGCGAAAGCGAACATTAGGACTCTAAATAGTTAAAGTCTAGTTTCTTAAGCGACCGGGGTCTAATTCCAACTTATGTTGTTATTCATAGGTTATCGGACCCACTCTAAGCTTAAGTCTATCCGGGAGCACTCAGGCAAGTTTTCTATCCGTTATACTGTTGTTGTGATGTATACACTTGTATATGCATTATCTTGTGATAGATGCATGATGGTTAAATTAGCAAATTCTTGGGATATACTGTAGCATGTGATATGGTACATATGTATGCCTGTTTCGTATTCTTGCCATATATATCTGTTGATTCAGTTGATAATACCTATGCTAGAGAATAGCGGTAAATTGCATATACCCTTAGTATAGGGACCCAAAGGTGAAAACATTTTCTAAAACCGGGAGTCGAGGATCCCGAGTAGATTTTATATATATATATATATATATATATATATATATTTATTTATATATATATGGTTATAGTTTTCAAAACTATTAATCGAATAAGGTTTATTCGATAACTTTATATTATTTAATGAATATTATTTCGAATATTCATTCGAGGGCTTATGACTCAGCTTATTTATTTATTGAATATTATTTGAATATTCATTTGAGGATCTATGACTCCGATTATTTGCTGAGATATATTCTTTATTTTATTAAAGAATAAGGTGTCGATAATCAAACTTATTTTTGATTATTCAAATAAAGATAGTACTTTCGTATAAGTATATCTTTGGTTATTTAATACTCATTTCAAGTATAAGTTTTACAACTTCTACTTCGATTATTTTTATAAAGATTATTCTTTATGGGAATATTATTTAAATAATAATATTCAGATATTTTCTAATATGTTGGGACTGATTTATTTTGTTAAATCAGCATCACTCCAAACATTCTTAAAAATGTTTTCGAGTCTTCAAAATGATTTTTAAAGGTTAGGGCGGATCCCAAAACTCATTTTTATATTTAAGATCCTCCTTTCGAAGGGGATTTAAATACTCGCTCAAAACCTGAGGGATCCGGCTCTGTGGTGTGTTTTATATTCGCAACAAGGTTGCTGTCTTGATAAAAGAATTTTGATTACTTACCCAACACTCGGGAAGTAAAATTCTTGGAACAAGTTAATCCATTAACAGGCATCGCCTGGGAAATATCGGTGAGTTTACCTTTCCAACTAGATACGACTTCTTGGTGGAGCCGTATCAACAAGTTTCTATTTGGGGAAAGTGGGGACGAGCTTTACGTTTCAGAGTCATGGATTTCATCTGAACTAGGAGTGGCGTAAGTGGTCGAGTAGCGCCGGCCCAGCCTTATTATATTGGCCCAAATCGCCTGGAAGTTCCGCTAAGGCGGTCCATTCCTTAGGAGTTCAGTGTTCGGTTGACAAGTAAATCTGACAGGTTCTCCTCTACATGTAGAAAATGGTGGGGTTGCACTACTACGACTGATCATCGTAAGTGGTCTTCTTGGCGCGGCAAACTCCCGTAATGAGTTCATCATCCAATTGGATATTTCTGCAACACTACCCAGAGCACTTCGATAGAAAGGCTACGGTTGGGCGATTGTTGAGTGTTGGCAGGGTCAATTTTTCAAAATGATGTTTGCATCAAATGAAGTATCTCGTAACTTCATTTTATTTTGATGATATTTTAAAAGATTTAATCTATTCAAATCTGGTCTTGTAGTCTCATCTATGTGATGAACTTTTGAAACTAATTATAACTTGAACGGTGGTAGTTCAAGTAGTATTTGGAAAAGATATAAGTATATTGGAGTATCTTGTAACTTCACCGTTTTAAACTTATATCTAGTTAATGGTTGTCTTATGAATGGCAGAGACTTTCAGAAAAACGTTGAGACAAGGTTAGATATATGAGATCACCTTGCAACAATATTTTTTTTATACAGTTATAAACTGGAACTTTGTGTAATTATGCATGGAAGAGGACTTCCAAGATTTTGAAAAGTATATATGTATATATACTGAATATTTTGCGACTTCATCGCATTAAGATATCAAACTTGGTTCATTTCTTTTGACCAAGACTTTCATGAGTACTATGAGAGGGCTCATATATTGTTAATCATATTATATATTATTTTGGTGGGCTTGTTGCTCACCCTTGCCTTCTTCTTTCATCACACAACATCAGATAGACAAGATGAACAGGACCAAGCTCCCGATTCGCAAGCGGTTAGAAAACGTTCTGCAGTCTTCGGGAAGCGTTGATGCCGCTGTAGCTGAGGTAGGAACTACCAATAGGCTAGGCTTTCAACTTTTGGTGTACCAGACTCATGTATAATATGAATTGTAATAATGGCAAAGAAAATGTAAATTTATTCAGAAAACCTTTTAAGGTGTATTGGCAGATAATTGTGGAATAAAATAACTTGTGATTATTTTTGGATGTTCATCTCTGAGACTATAACTTGTGGTGTGTATGTTTATTGTGGGGTCACAGTACAGAGTAGTTGATTAATTATTAAGATTGGGTGTTATTAAGGGAAATGGAACTCGTGACAACCCGGATCCCCGACCCCGGATTTGGGGGTGTTACAAATGATATACAATAATTTTGAAATTTGAATAAAATAACAATAAGATCTTTATTGATCGTTTCTCGTCGTCGAAGGCGATGCCTCGTATTCTGTAACTAAAAAGGCATAAAAGAGGATATATAATAATTTTAAAATTGAAATAAAATAAAAATAGATATAAATTGACTGTTTATCGGCTTCATTTGCGACGACACATCGTTTCTATAACTAAAAAAATATAATAGAGGATATACAATAGTTTTGAAATTGGATTAAAATCAAAATAACATATGAATTAACTGTTCCTCAGCTTCTTTTCGACGACGCATCATATTATATAAGTAAAAAGTATGATATAAATTATGTATATTACCATACTATATATAGATGTAAAATACACATGGCTCACATTCTTAAAAAACTTAACATTGCATAGCTTTAACATTAGAATTTCTCACTGGTGAAAGTTTGAAATGACTGTCATTCATAAATTTCATATTTTGAATTTTAAATTTTTTTTATTTCTCTAAATGTTATATTATGCTATTATTTAAGAGTTAAATTTTAAAAAGAAATTTAGTTAAATATAAAATTTCACGTATCCAAGAAAATTCAATCAAATAGAAAAATATTATATAAGAAAAATAGTATTATTATAAAAGTAATGTTATTGGTACTATATCATAATAGTCGAAATATTAAAAATAACTAATCAGTCGGTATTCGTTGCTTTTACTTAATTTCTATATATAACTATCTATATTTTTTAACTAAAATACCTTTCTTTTTCTATTTTTTCTCATTTTAAAAATATCATGGAAAATTCTATTTAATCATACAATAATTTGATATATTATTTGTTAAATATTAATTTTTTTAATTAAATGTAACTTATTATATTATGAATCAAATGCTATATAATATCAATAAAAAAATTAATATTCATTATTGACAACCGCACCTAGAATTGCTGAAACATGTGTAAAAGTTTATAAAATTCTATATTTTAAGGTAACTAATAAAAACACAATTAAATAATATAATATCTAACTTAAATTCCTTGAAGAAATTTTCAAAGGATTGAAGAAAATGTACATTTATGTGAAAATCATTTCAAATTATTACATATTCTCCGCTTTACTGATCAGCTTTATCACATTGGCTAAAAAATAAATTATGTGTGTGCACGAATTCAATATTTATTATTTTATTATAATTTTGGAGAAATGATATTTGGAATTAATTTTAATATTATTGAAATTTATTTAAATTATTATTATTACTTTTAACATTATTCAAATTCATTTTAGTTACCAAATTGATACTTTTAACTATATTCTTATTATATTTTATATTTTATCAACTTTCTAATGTGATACGGAAGAAAACAATTATTTTCATAATACAAATCATAATTTAAAAAACAATTACATTACTATTATTTGAAAATAATACTCTTCTATATTAATATCATAATATTAGTGATCATAATTCTTTTACTCATCAGCAATTTATAGTGATTCCATTTTCTTAAGTCATTTTCAAGTGTTATGGTCTAAAAAATTTTATTTTTAAAATCTCAAAATTTTGTAGTATGTGTATAAAAATAATGTATATATATCATATTTAATTATTAAATATCATAATAATTTGAAATTGAATTTAAATTGAAATATAATTTTCCTCATCGACGTATGCCTTACGAAAAAATTAATGTACGCCTCATTAAAATTTTTATGGGCTTTTTTTAAAACCTATAATTAAATTTATTATTTTAAATAAAACACATATAAGTAGCAAATAAGAGACATGAAACAATGGTAAAAGTCATACGGTTTATGTTTGAATTTGTCCATGTTTTATAGTTTAAAATAACTTATAATCATAAACTTTACTTTTAAATTTACATTTATTTTTCTTATAATATTATATTATTCTATTATTTTAAATTAAAATTTTGAAATTAAATGTTGTAAATTGTAAATTCATATATTTATGCACTCCATATGAAAAATTAATTTAAAATAGGATTATCACTGAAAGATTTCTCGATAATTAGTATAATAATAATAATAATAATAATAATAATAATAATAATAATAATAATAATAATAATATCTATTAATAGATTAATTTTATGAATATTATACATAGATATTAAGCCATTTTGATGAAACAAATTTAATGTAAAAGTTGGATATCAAACTATATAATGCAAATTATTATTTATTTATATTAAAAACAATTAGGAAAATTTCATTCAAAAAAAAATTCATAAAATATATTATTTAAGGTTTTTTCTTATTTAATTAAATCAGAATGTGATAAATAGAAGAAAAAAAGAGCAAGGTTAGTAATTTTCTTGACTTGTATAAAATATAATTTTACAAAACTTTTTGTTTATACGATTAAAATTACATTAATTTAAAAGAAATAATGGTTAAAGTAAAAAAATATATATAAATAATTCACATATCTTTTACAATCATTGAAGGTATGCAAGTGTCACATGCACAATGAAAGTTCTCAATCTAGTTCTATATCTGTTCAAGCTATCGGATCCTGGAAACTACATCAAAAGGACCTAGCAATGGAAGAAAAAATCTCCTCAAAAAGGCGAAGCACGAACAACAAACCTGGGAACAAAATGGAAGTATTGAGTTCAAATTCTTTGATTTTTCTAGTGTATCATTGTTAAATACATGGAGCACATAACTAATATTTTGTAGAAAACTGAAAAGGAAAATCACAACATAACACAACACTTTGGTAGAAAAGCTACCTTAATCTTTTTCCTAAACCAAAACATATTGAGGAAAGAAGCTAATCCTGAAGTTCAATATATCAGTAAAAACATCAACTCGATCACCACAATAGGTCAAGTCTGCAGTTTTACCAGCTCCAAGACCTTGCATTTTTATTGGCATATTAATAGCACAAAGTTATATTTGATTCAGACGCATGTCTCTTAACAACTTGCAGCAGAGTAGATTTTTACAAATATATTGATTCAACACATCATCAGAGCGTGGTTGTTGGATCAAAAGTTGCTCAGTATTCCTAGCTATAATCCTCTGAGACTGAGATATCGACAAAAAGTACCTGATGAGCAATATGTACCTGATAATTTTCATTCACCATCTTAAATTTAAAAAGATTAGACCTGACAAAATATTCACGTGTGAGATAATAAAGAAAAGAACCCATATTTCTTATATATTCTATTTACTGTAATTGATAACATATTAATAAGTAAAGAAAATCATTACCTTTAATATTTAGGGAAATAACAGAGAAAAGATATAAAATAATCGGAAAAAGTGGGGAATGATACAATGGGATCTAGGGCATCATCTTGGTTGCACATAAACCGTAAAAATTCTTTATCCAGACCCGCTTCCATGTGCCCATCTAGTGTAGGTTTCATCAGCAGCATCATGAGTCCATGTTAATTATCAATCTATCTTATATATTGTTCACACACCAAAAGATAATTAAAAAGACCATTACTACTTAAATATTCAGACATACATTTCAAGAAAAAACCTATAATATGACATCGTTCGACTTCTATAATAATGATAATAATGTGAGGAAGACCGTCGTATATCTTTTATGGTATCTGGAAACAAAGCCAGCCAGACCAAAAAAATTCTTTTGGAGTCCTACTCAGCAGCAAGATCCCCAAGATCTATTCATAGTTACAATTATTAAAGCAAGTAGATTTCTTTTTTAAGGTCCTGTAAATCAAAACGAATTAAAGTAAGTAACATATATATTATACACATATATGAACATATATAAACACATAAATACAAAAATTAACTAAACTATCTTTAACCAAACTTTTTCAAAAATGGTCATTCAACTTCATGATGCTTTTGTGAACTTCCATACCATTCTTTGTAAAGCAGATAAAGTAGTAAAATGTAAGAAGTACGCGACATGTATATCACATAACTAATTTTATATAACCTGAAAAATAGCCTCGCACTGATACAAAAGCATTAGCTCCATCGTTGGTGATATATAAAGTATACCATGACTCCGCTGCCATTTAGTGAAACACCGGTAACAAAAATAGAAATGCACAAAATAAATAATCTCCAAACAACTTAATTCTAGAACAATTCATTCCTCTCTTAATAAAGAACAAATACACTAATTCAGTCTCAATCTATAACAAATACCAAATACTAACTGATTCATATACTTGCACCATATTTTGACTACAAAATAGTAAAGCAAACACAACTGAAAGATATACACAAAAAAATAATTATTAAAACATACATACGACTTCAAAATTAAGGTCTTAATTTTACCAAAATTTTCTATCCATTATCCATACACGTAGAATCAGAATTCAAGAATATGTACCAAAATTATTCGTTGATGATAAAATTTGGTCATATTCACTTTTATTCTCATACCAAGAAATCCTTTTTAATTTTAATAATTGTAACTACATAAACACACACAAACAAACATTACCAATAAAAGGGTGAGAAGAAGATGATGCCTTTCTATTTTTTATGACACTTAACCAAACCAAACATGTGTCAAGTTCATTCTCCAGGACTATAAATTGATTCACTTTCTGCACTAATAAAAACAAATAAGTATTATAATAGAATTAAGTAAATAATGAATTTGAAGGTTTTCCAAACTAACATATATAAATATATATAAATATACACACACACATACCTCAATTAACACTTTTTGAATGATTTAAGGTTCATCATCGTCTCTTATCTGCATAAATCAAAAAAATATGAGTAAACAAATATATACAAACATAAAAGCAGAAAACATGAAAAATTGAGTTATATGGGAAAAAACGGAAATCAATTAAAAATAAGATAATGAATTGAAGGCGTGGATGAGTATTATAGAATCAAAAAGATACATAAGAATTTGAATTTTGAATTATGATTGTGAGCGATGATAAAGTAGGTTGATTTCACGTGTAAATAGGATTGATCAATTAAAATCAGTTGAAATGATAATGGGTTAATGGGTTATAATGGATTTAAATGTGAAAGGTTTATGCATATGTGTATAATATAAAGTTTTATGTGTAAAAAAATAAAATGGGTCATGGGTCATGGGTAAATTTATAGGTAAATTTTATATGGGCAATAGTAGCCTTTAAGATTATATAGATATAATAATTGTTATCATTTTAGGAGGGTGTCAAATGGTGCCAAAAATTGGCTACTTTGGTTGGCACCCCTAAGGTTGTTTGGTTGAAGTGAATGGAATGGAATGGATATAATTAAAGGAATTAAATGGGAGTTGGAGGGAATATTTGAAAAGAATAATTAGATGTACAAAATTATTATGATAAGAATTGTGAAGAAAATGGGTTAATAAGGAATGGAGCATTCCATCTCAAATTGGGGGTGTTTAATTATAATGTGGGTGGTTAGGAATGAAATGGGTGAATGAATGAAAATTTTAAAAAAAAAAATTAATCATTTTCCACTTAAAATCTCATTCCATTCCATTCCATTTCATTCACCCCAACCAAACACAGCATAAGTCTGCAATGGGTAGCCAACAAAAGTGGTGTGGCACATCATATCACAATATATTTTGGTACCCTTTTTTACACCCTATTAGAGATGCTCTTGTATACTATCCTCTTGTGAATGAGATTTATGTACATATGAAATTTACAAACAAAAATAAAATATGTGTCATTTGATAAATAATTTTGCAATCACGTTTAAATTGTTGAATTACTCGCATCGATTATTGTTATTCAACCAAGTTTCCTCTTATATACGGTCAAAAGTGTGTTTCAACGATAATATTTTGCTGCCAAACAAATTTTGGGTACCTTGCCGCAAAGTTCTTCTTTTACTTAATTCAAATGAACTGCAAACATTGTATAATGAGTCAGGGTACATTAGTTATCCCCATTAGGCCCATCCCTCGTTGACAGGAATACCACACGATCACCTTAAATGATGTAACCAAAAACGGACTTTTACCGATCGTAAAATTGAAGGTTCTCGAATTTAAAAGCACATTCTATATATTCAACACTCTATATATTCGATAAATTTATTTATTAAGACGAATGTGACAGTCTTTTTTTTTTATAAATGTGACTGACCCTTTCACGAATGAGACAGATTATGAGATATTCTCAATAAATATTGTAAATGTAAATTACTGAAATATAAAGCAGTAATAATCAGAAATAAAAAAATGCAGAACACCAAGAATTTTTACTTCATTCGACCCCTACTCCAAATATATGGCCTACATCCAAGTCCCCATGTCAACTATCATAGAGAATGTATTATATCAATTTCAATAAAGAACTTACGATCTTTCTTGATTACAAACGTATAGCCACGAAAGAACCATTTCCATTAGAACACTTGTTACCTAGCACTACTACTATCACCTAACCCACTGGCTACCTTGGCTAATCCTTTGAAATTAAAACCTTGTCACAACCACGAACAAGTTGACATGAAATACACGCAATGAACAATGATAAAGGTTTATAACTCAAACTAGCTTCTTGTTTGACTGAATATTCAAGATGTAAAATAAGAGAGGTTTTCAGAATGTATAAAGATATAGCGTGTAAGCATTAGATTCAAATCTGAAAAGTAGAGTTGTATTTATAAGCCAAAAGTCTAATGGATTTAGTTTTCAAACAAAAGATAAGATAAGGTTGTTAAATATTTTATTTGAAAACAATTTGAATAAGTATTTGAAGATAATCCGTTAGTTTGTTGTAGATGATAAATCCGAATAAAGATAAGGTTGATTTGGGGTAAACCATGGTTATACATGCGTCCGCAGATTAGAGAAACAGCTGATAACGAAGGGTTATTCTCGGCCGGGGAGATGCCTTATCTATGAAGTCTCGAAGCCACAGAAGAGCCTTGGGCCTTTGTGGTTAGGCCTCATCGGCAAACATTCATAAAACTAGTAGAAGACGGTTTCTAGTAGATTTCTTACTAGACCTCGGGATGAGAAATCTAATCCCATTAGGTTTTTGTTCCCCAAGAACTACGTTGGCTTGATTCCCAATAAATAGGGTTACTTGGGCAAATTTCAAGAGGTCGGGAGTAAGAGCCTTAAGGAGCCACCACCTCTCAGCCCCAATTCATCGCAATAATCATATTCCGCACACTTTTCAGGCAAAAAACCACCATCGTAGATCTTGATTCCGGCGACGAACCTCAAATTTTGTTGTTACCAAATTCCTCCATCAACAAAACCTAACAACTTTATGCATCTAAACTGTATTTGATCAAACTGCATTGTCTTTAGATATGTTTGCTACTATATTTCTGTTGCTGCAAAAATTCTCAGTAATGTCCAGAAATTATATCATCATAAATTTTTATTCCAATATTCTCCCCCTTTTATGATGATGACAAAGAGAACATAAAATCTCCCCTATCAAAAACACTTTAAGTCAGGTTAAAGAGGTTAGTAGCAATAACAGTATGTTTATGCAGATGATAACATTTATGCAACAGTATAAAAGAGACAATTATATGAATGAGACACTTAGCATAAAGGAGACAGTTTCAAAGCAAAAGTTAAACGATAAATGAAACATGATATAGATAAATGATACATGACATTGATAAAGAACATTTAAATAACCCATTAACCAGGGTTTACCAACCATGTTTAGAAACCAATAAAACTGAGTTCAAAAACCATACAAAAACTACAAAAACTAAAACCAAGTTCAAACAACCATAAAAAATTTAACAAAGTTCAATAAAAACATCATAATTTATCCCCCTTCATCACATAAAAGGTGTCTTTAAACTCGGTCTGGATCAGAGAGATCAACACGTTCCTTGCATTTGCCTTTGCCCTTGTCCTCCGTCTCCTTAGAGGGATAAATTGGTTCTTCTCCATATTCTAAGAAAAGCTGATCGAAAGATTCCTTATCCGGGGCCTTCCCGTCTCACTCCTGCAACCACTCGAAGATCTTGGACTTGTATTCTTCTCGGGTCATCCGAAAACTGATGGTGGAGGAACCGCAGGGAGTGGAAGGTGTGCAGCAATCTCTTCCAGAATACAATCGCCTATCCAATCTTTTTTACGAAGCCAATATATCTTTGATTTATCTTGCATTACAGAGAGCAGTTGAAACAGAAACTTTGTCTTGGATCCAAGCTAAAAGAACAGTTTGACAGACTCTTTTTCCTAGGCTTTTGCTGTATAGGTCATGCCCTCTTGTAATGATCCAAACTCGAAATCCACGGTCTTGGCCAGTCATTTTTTTATGAGCATGAAGAACACTGAATTTAATGAATAGTAACTCTGATGGAAGGGGAAAACTTTTTATCCCACACTCTGTAGTGCATGAGAAAATGAGTTTCGGAGTTGATATTATGATTATACGTACCAAATGAGTGTTTGTAAACGTTATTAGTTTTTGAAGAAAACGAACTTTGAAAAACGACCATATTTACGAATCATCAAGGATTACGGGAATCATAATATATTTATGAATTTAAAACCCTACGAATTTATATTCAAGCATGATAATTCAAAATACAAGGAATAAATACCCTAGGATTTACGTCGCGAACCATTTACGAGAAAGTATTACGAAAACATTTAAGCGACCGAGCGAACGCGTAAATGATTAAATAAACGTAACGCCCTAACTAACCATGGTAGAAAAGTAACCATGGTTACTTTATAAAATAGTAAGCTAAGTATAGGATGATCAACCAAGGGCTAGCAAATAGTGAGCTAAAGAGCTAAACCAAGTGGCTTAGCTTGTAATCTACCAATGCTAGCTAGTTTTGTCTCCAAGATTGGAAACCAAGATCAAATCCTAGGATATATACTAAGGAATAAAAATCAACTACAAGATATCACCATATTATTTCAAGAAGCTCCCAAGAAGCAACACAAAAACTCTCTCCCCCATTTCTTCTTCCTCCATTCGGCCCTTCCCATAAAATAAAGAAATCAAATTTAAACCTTCAAGCTCTAGCCATGGATAAATCCTCCCATTAATTCTCAAGATTCCTACCGACCAAACTAAGGTAAGATAAATCTTTGAGCTCTTTTTATCAAGGTTTGATGGGTGAAATAAAATCAAGAAAGTTGATAATGAATAGTATGAATAGTAACTCTTCTTTGGTTTCTTGATTTTAATGGTTGTTTTAGGTTCCAAAAACTATACTAAGCACTCCCAAGACTTCACCATCATCAAGAACACATCTCAAGATCTCAAGAAAGGTATAAATCCTTGACCCAACCTTATTTAAGATTTAAGTTCAAGATCCTTTTAGTATATAGTTGTAAACCTAGTTTTGGTGGGAGTATTGTTGTAATCTTGATGTTTAGCTAAGTAGATTTAAGGTTGATTAATGTTGCCTCAAGAACATGATGTTCTTGAGAGGAGTTAGTGTGTTGATGATGATATGTTGATTGTTGGTGGTAGTATAAAGATTTAAGGAATAAACGAAACTCCGATCGTAACCGTAATCTGGCTAAACGAACAAAACATAACTTTAATTTTCTGCAGAAAGTACCGAAGATGTAAAATGTAGTTTCTTGAAAAATAACCCTTTATTATGATAGAAAATGTTATAAGGATCGTTTAGGCACTTAAATCGCTTGATTCTGATTTACAGATCAAAAGTTATGGCCGTTTTACTAAAAGTGATTTACGCGACAAAAACTGCTACGAATTACGAAATTTGAAAATAAAAAAGATCGACTTAAAAGTGTTCATAAATCATGAAATTTTTACAGAGAGTATTAGATTTCGTTTCCTAACTGCCATAAAAATTTCAAGTGAAAATAATGATTTTCAATTTTATAAAAATATTGAAACCGAGACCGCGCGATTAGAAACCATAGAATCCATAAGCGGAGCCGACAACGAAAATGAAAATGGACTTAAGATACTTTGAAAAAAAAGAAGCGACCATAATGAGAATAAGGACTTAAAGAAATAATAAGGGTAATATAAGTTGAGAGGGTGCATAATAAGTAGCGCATAAGTGCGAGTCGCCGTAAATTAGAACGGGACCTAACGAAACGAATTGTGTTTATGATTATAGATTTCCGAGCGGAACCTAGAGCATCCTGCACCTCGAGATACCTAGGCAAGTTTACGAACCCAACTCCATTTACTGTTGTGTTGTGAAAGGATTGTATTATTATCATTGAATAAAAACCATGTTTGCCATGATACGTAGTAATTGAATTTTCGCATAATGTAGCGATGTTGTACGATAAGTATATATCGTGAAATATTTAATTCCGCTATAAGCGTGACGTATTATTATAAGACCGAGAGTCGGTCGGGATTTCAAAATAAAAAGCCTGAATCATTCAGGTGATATTACGGGATGATTAAAAGTCCATAGTAGTTATGTATTAAGGGACCCAACGTCCATTTACGAAACATTAAAACACCTTGAACTTTTATTAAAACAGTTTTCAAAGATCGTATTCCCTCAACTATATTTTATCGTTCGAGTAATAAATATCATATACCTACTCATTTATTATAAGAGAAGCATATCCCAATGATTATTTATTTCAAAACCGATTAAACATTAAAGGTTATTAAATTACGTAAATATAAATTAGTTGAGGAATATTATTTTAAATATTCTTTTAAAAGTAAACTTCTTCGAGATTTAATTAGTTATCGATTATCATTTAATTAATTTATATTTATTAAAGGGTTTATTTATGATTTAAAAATCATAGAACCTGATTTAAAATACTTTCTGATTTTCGAAAAATCATTCGAATAATTTCGGATCGTCGAAAAATATCATCTCGACTTATTTTAAATATTTTGAATATAGTTTCAAAGAGAAACTCCCCCCTTATTTAATTATATGTTGACAACGGTCAACTCACATCCTTATTACTTCCTCCAAAAATTTCGGAAGTACGTATACATATATATATACCCTAATAAGATAAGATGTTTCTATCAACAAGCAAAACACTTGGGGGAACTTCGATGTGGTTCGAGTTCTCGAGATATGATAGAATTCTTTTAAAGGACAAGGGAGGAATAGAATCTGGAACTATGTGTGCTAGATGGACTACCAAAGGTACCGCAGGCGAAGGTACTCTGTGTACTCAAGAACTTGTGAAGTATGTGTATACCCAAAATGGGACACGTAGCCCAAATATGGTCAGGGTGATAACCGGGATACGAAGGTGTCATTCTTCTACTAGTAGAAAAGGTTACTATTATCGTATTACGACTGATCATCGTATGCGGTGGCTCCAACGAGTGTCCTATTCTTCTAATTGGAATTGTGATGCAATACCATAACCCAAGCCTAGATGCTGGGTTTACTATTAAGGTATTCGTAGGATAATAAAATCCACTAAAGGATTGTTTTCATAAGAAGGTGTGTATCACCAAGGAAAACTATTTTCGAATAAAGCGTAATTATCATATATGATGTTTTACGTGAGTTTATCATACAGTCATTTTCATACTGTACATTATTATGCTGGGCATTATAGCTCACACTTATTTTCTTAAATTGACACAACACAACAGTGAATCAAGATGCCTACCATGAGACTCACAGCCAGGAAACGGGTAGGAAATGGCCAGTTGTTCCGCAGGTTATTTGGTGTTGTACCACAGGTAGTTCGAATAAGCTGGATTGGTTTTCAGTTGTTTTTAGTTCGGCTTATTTATAAGTATGACTTATATAAGGTAATAAATAAGAAATTTATATTTGGCCGACGGACCAGCCTTACTTAAAGGTTATTCCCTGGTAAGACTTAATTACTTTTGGGTTGTAATAATTATCACTTTGTGGTTTGATTTACTCTAGTAATGAACGATTCGTTTCCAAGACAATAACCTGTAAGTGTGTGTGTGTGTGATAAGTGTGGGGTCGTAAAGTGTGAGTATTTATATATTATGATGTGAGGTATGTGGTTTATAGTAATTTAGATGGCGTGGCCTCCGAGATTCCTGATCCTGGATTTTGGGGCGCCACATTAATAGCATCCAAAAACTAACAGACATGTTTGTTGAAAAGTTCATAGGATGCCCTCATCCTACTAACTTGAGATGTAAGAGATCCTAAGGATTCAACAAAAGCAAAGTGTTGATTCAAAGAAGCAAGAGCCTCTAAATTTTCATTCAATTTAATAAGCATAGAATTGAGAATAGTAGTATTATCCTATTAATGAGGGTCTGAGACATAGTTGGGAGACTTAGGCAAACTGCCAAAAACACAATGAGAATCATCAAATAACAACTCATTCAAATCGGAAACAACCAAATTGTTTATACTCAATTTACACATATCACTTACAGTAACAATCTTATCAAACTTAACAGAAGGAGATAAAACTCGAAAATACTCAAAAACTGTGGTTAATAAACCAGGATAAGGCAAATGCATGGATTCATGACTAGAGCAGTGACTCATGTTATGAATAATCAAATAAGCAATATCACATGGAGTCTTTTTCACAAAAATAGACAACAAAATATGTAATATCCCGTATTTTTCAGAATTATTATTATTATTATTTGAATATGTTTATGTGATTTTCTGATTTAAAAGGAATAAAATGGTGGATATTTTATTCCTGTTGGAAGAATTCGTGTTATTAATTGGTAATGTGCTGATTGTTAAGTGTTATATCGATCCTTGTTAATTTCTGAACATATTTATTTAAATATATTATTTTCAAAACTTATTTCAAAGCCGATCTTATTGATATCGGTAAATTGAAATTGTTTTGTAATATCCCAGAAATATCGTGCAATTATTTTTATCAATAAATAATTATTATGTGATTATTATGGGAAATTTGGTGAATTATCATATGATTGATATTTATATTTGGGTGTTTATATATGATAAAGTGTAAGTATTTTAATTTTTAATATGTCCAGAATAAAGTATAGATAATTATGGTATTTTTATGGTAATTTTTGGATTGTTATATGATTTTATAAGGATTTATAGATTTAATAATTATTTTTTGTATAATTACAAAACTATTTTATAAAAACCGGGAATCGTCCATCCTCAACCGTTTTTACGTTTTTAAAACTCAAAACTCTTCCGAAAACTCCTTCCTAACCTAATCTGATAATTCTGGACATTTTTCAGTGTTTTAACTTTTTCAATCTGGGTTACGGTTTGACCCTTACGCGTCCCGGCGTACAATTTTCGATACGATAATCATTTAGGTAGATCAATAAAACTCGTATTCTCGAGAGATGGGATATTTATTTATTATTTTCTCATAGGGTATTTTATAAGAAGCTGGGTTTTAATAATTATCCAAATCTGGTATTAAATTGTATCATTTTTATAGTTACTTAGCGGCTAAGTAATCTATTTTTGAATCGGATATATAAGTGTAAATTCAGTATTAAATTCCAGAATGTTTCAAAAATCATGGAACTTATATTTTATTAGTATTTGAATATTTCGAGAATTCTAAAATTACTTCAGAAATTTTTCGAGTTATATTTATCCGCACGTTTGTTCATTAAATCGTAAAATGCGGATATGACGCGTAATTTATAAATGTTTTAAAAATTACAAAAATTATATTTTATTAGTTTTTAAATATTCCGAGAATTTTAGAAATATTTCGGTATCATAAAAATTATCGGACCGGGCCCTATCAGGACGTCAAACCCCACAAAAATTGTATTTTCATTTTTATAAAATCGTGGGACTTCCAAATATTTTATATAATGCATTTCTGAAATATTCATAATATTTAGGAAATTTTGATATAAACTTTATATTTATTTGATTAAATATTATCCCCGCTATTTATTAATATTGGGCTAATGTTAATTATATTGTATTAAATTTTTTTTGTTAAAAAAAACCAAAAACAAAATCAAAAAAAAGAGAAGAAAAACGTGTATTCCCCCAGCCCCCAGCCCTGCCACGTGCCCCCCCCACTTACCCTGGCAAACCCCCGAGTATATCCCCCCCCCCTTTCCCTTTCCTTTATTATTTTGTTCACCGCCTCCCTCACTCTCTGTCTTCTCTCTCTGTTTTATATATTTTCAATTTTCAAAAATTCATATTTTCTCAACCGTCCGTTCAAATTTCAGTTGATATATATATAAACGTTCAGCGCTTCCATACTTACGCATTGGTATATATATTGCAAGGTTTTGAGGAAATAATTTGCGAAACATATTTTCGTGTTAATTTATTTTCGGAGCATAGAAAAGGAGTTTGACGACGTTGATTACTCCACATGGCGTTTCAGCGTGTATATGTCTATGGCTATGTATTTTGGATTTTTCTGGAGATATTTTCCGGATATCAAATATTCACTTCGGGGTGATCAGAATTTATTTTGGGTAACAATTTCAAAATTCCGGCTTAGTACTTTTGTATATTATAGCATGTTAGTATTTATATATTTATTTCATAATTTTTAGAAGTTGTTGTAGAAGTCGCTTTTGACAGTAGTTTTCGTTTCTGGCGTGTTTATATGTGCAGATATAAATTATTGTGTGTTTTAAATTTATTAATTTTATTAGAGTACAGTTGGATTGTATTGTTTGGGATTGATTTTGACGGATCATGACCCCGGAAAAAGTCTATTATACAAAGACGTTATTTCGAAAGTTTTTCTAAAATATTTATTTCAATTTCAAATTATTATCTTTTATTATTTTCAAAAATCATAATTTGAGTCAATTATTTATAATTTATTCTTGATTTATTCTTATTTTATTCGTAATAAATAGACCGTTCGTCCGTTTAATACGAAACGAACGCGTATAGACTCAGAAAAATATTATGCTTTCATTAAAAATACTTTTGAGACCCAAATTCTTTTGCTTCGAAAGGTCGCTTGTTTTGCGAGTCATTTATTGTTTGGTAAATCATATTTTTGACCCAATTTCAGTTTTAAACGTACTGAGTCGAACTTTTTGACGAACCGAGGCATGTTTGATATGAATTATGTGATACGTGAGTTATGTGTTTACATGCTATATATATTACGTGTGTACATAAGTCAAGTGTCTTATATTTGACTGTTATAATTATGTGCGGGCTATCGTATGGGTAGACAATAGGGTTTTGACGCACAGTTCTTCAAGTAATTATCGTTTAGACGATTAAAGTTGTATCTCTTAATTATAGATGCGTATTATTCCAGGTGATCAGGACAAGACGTTGGATAAAGAGTGAGATGGAATGGTATTGGATATCTGGCTTCTAGCAATCGTAGGAGCAGCATATCAGTAAAGTGTTGAAAAGAAAGACGGTGATGTTTTGAGACTGAATGTCAGAATAGATGTGTCATTGCGAGTGTGACTAACTTCTTAAATCAAAGGCAAGTATCCCTATCATCACTTATTGTTCAAGTGATATTTATTTTAAATCTTCTTGTGCAAGTATTGCTTTCCCTATTCTCAGTTCGGAATAGATAAATGTTTTACATATCGCTGAATTAAATGATTCTGTTTATGCAAGCACTCTTCTGCTATTCTATGTTCAGAATAGCTAAGTGATTTTACTTATCAAATTACTGAATTTATAAATGTTTTGGATTTTGAGAAAGATGATTTGGTTGCGAGTATTCCTACCCAAGTAAATAGGGGAATAAAATTATTTTGGGTGTCAAATATTATGACCCCTTTTCAATAAAAGGTTTTAAGATTGGATCAATGTGTAAGTGACCGGGGCGGACGGTCCAGCGGAGGGCTATTGCTAAGTGTCATATGAAATATTATGAAACAATTTGTGCCACAGACAGATATATTGCCTTTTTATTTGAGTACTCTTATTTTGGGGACGTGTTTCCATGAATCATGACCTTGTGCTATCACACGGGATGATCAGCATGTGATAGTACGTCCGTTAGTGATAGATCCCAATCTAAATTATTATATTGTTTTGATAATCATAGAATAAATGATTTATCATCTGTTTCATTTTTGGACTAATAGTGAAATGCAATTTTGATTTAGTTTCTGATTTATGATGATACTTACTTTGTTGTTAAATATCAAAGGTGGTATTAGTATAGATGATTGATGTTGACTTCAGTATGGGATGTTGTGAGCATCAAAGTTCGTATTGATATCTAATTTGATATGACAACAAAATAAGTATTAATATCAAGAGTTCGGTTTTGAATAAAGTTTATGATTCAATCCATAATCATTGCTTCTTGTTATTATTTATATTTCCGTAAACACGGTTTTGCGAGTTTTATTCTCGTCAAGATTAAAAGTATTGCTGAAGCATTTCGCTCGAAAATATCAAAAAAAGTTTTGAATACAGTGAGAAACAATTATCTGATTCTTTAATAAATTTTATGTTTCAACAATTATAATTTTAAAATGATCTGCGCTATTGTAGATGTCGGTTATATATCAAAAGGACCATATATATCTTACAATGATCTTGTTGATCATTTCTTTCGCTCATACTTGCCTGTTTTCAAATTTAACCTCCAGTGAGGATTAACTTGCGCTGTTTAGCCGCGTAATTCGAGGAAGCAAAGAAGAAGCTTTTGGAAGGTGGTTGGTCCAGGGTTTGCGAACTAGTGTGAGTTCTGTTATGTAAAGTTGTTTATATTATATTATATTATAATTATGTTATTTTATATTTGGGCCTAGTATACTTCTTTTCAAAGTTATACTAGCGGGTTAGTATTGAATTGGAATTTATTGAAAAGAGTTTTAAAAGGAAGTGAAAATTATTTATGGAATTTGGAATTTTTGTTTCTAGAACTGTAACCTTAAAAGATCTTGGATTAGTTTGGGGTCATAGATGCTAAATATCTTCCGCTAGCATTTGCATTTTGATCAAATCCTCTGACCCCGGATTTGGGGCCGTTACAAAATAGAATCTTGAAAAGTGACTCTATCACAACCGCTCTTACGAGGAAGAACATTTGTATGAAACAATTTAAACAAAAACAGATAGATTGGAGTTAATTCATATACTAGAGGTTTTAGGAGGCGGAGATAAAAATTTCATCGAGAATGGTCTTCAATTGCTCCTCGTATTACAATCCAGGAATGTCTTCGAATGCCTTATGGGAAGTGTAGAGACATGGACCCTTGTCAGAAACACCAGTAAGGAGGGAGAGAAGATCTACCTTGAAACAGATAGGACTTCCTTGAACTTCAGAAAATACGATATTGTCTTGGAGTAACTGAAATTTTGTGTAGAATTTATTAACCAAATCCGGGTAAATAATCTCTGAAGGAGATGGCAAAGAAACATAACCAACGACTTCAAATAACTCAAGTACACCAGTTCGAGTAAGAAGCTCTAAATCACATAGCCTTTCTTTGAAAATTAACTTGGAGAACACTTTAGAACCGTCAGGTTTTGCATTCGCAGATGATTCTTGGGACAAGTGACTGGAAGCCTCTACAACAAAAAAATTAGTATGACGTCGCTTCGAGCCTGAGGAAGGATCCACTGTAGAAGGTCGAATGACATTGGAACGAGATCGAGTGTTGTAGGTGTTGCAATTCTCCATTGGAAAGGGATGAAAAATGAAAAGATTTGTGGTTGAAGAGAGTGAAGAGAGATGTGAGTGTGGAAAAATAAAGTGAGCAGAAGAGAGTGTTTTAGAGATGGGAGAAGAATAGTTAGAAGTTGAAAAGGAGTTGAATAGACTGAAGATAAAAGTGAAAATTTATAGAAAAAGAGGAGACGTATCTTGTATCCAAGAGACTTGCGCAAAAATCCAGAATAAAAGTGAAGTGATAAGCCACATCACCAAATATACTCAATCTAAATCCATGATACACGGAGGAATACGGGAAAAAATAAAAAGATTAAAGAAAAAATAAAGAAAAAATGGAGAAAAGATAAAATAGAAGAAATAGAATAATTATATAAGAATAATAATACATGGAAACATTTGAACAACAAATGACAAAATTAATGCATAAAATTATATCTCATAAATATTACAAAGAACACATACTGAGTTCTCTACGCATTAAACAGAAACGATCCCCTGCCAATGGTTCAGTAAAAATATTTGCACGCTGTTTCTCAGTAGATATATAAATAAGCTCAATATTATCCATAGAAATATTATCTCGTAGAAAATGATGACGAACATGAATATGCATAGTACGATAATGAATAACAGGATTTTTAGACATATTAATTGTAGAAGTATTATCACAATAAATAGGATTATTAGAGTAAGAGATACCAAAATCCTGCAAAATTTGTTGCATCCACAAAGTATGAGCACAGCAACTACCAGCTGCTATATATTCACCTTCAGTAGTAGAAAATGCTACATATATCTGTTTTTTACTGTGCCATGCAACTAAACAATCTTCTAAAAATTCACAAGCACCACTTGTACTTTTTCTATCAACTTGTGACCCTGTATAATCACTATTTTAAAAGCCAATTAAATCAAAGGAAGAGGAGCTTGGATAAAATAATCCCAAGTCACTCGTACCTTTCAAATATTTAAAAATACGTTTAACGACATTCAAATGAGATTCTTTAGGTTGAGACTGAAAACGAGCACATAAGAATACATTATACATGATACCTAGACGAAAGGCAGTTAAATATAAAAGTGATCTGATCATACCTCAAAATTTAGTGACATCTACAGGTGTACCTTGTCCATCCTTAGTGAACTTAACAAAAGTACTCATAGGTATAGCCTTAGGATTAACATGTTCAAGAGCAAATCTTTTGAGTAGATCATTGATGTATTTTCATTGATGAACAAAAATTCATGCAGCAGATTGATTAATTTGCAATCCTAGGAAATACTGAAGTTCACCCATTAAACTCATGTCAAACTCTTTATGCATGCAGTCAAAAAACCAATTACACAAAGATTCGTTAGTAGATCCAAACACAATATCATCTGCATAAACTTGAACTAATAGAAAATGATCAAGTTTATGAAAAATAAAGAGAGTTGGATCGAGTGTACCGCGAATGAAACCATTGTTTATTAGGAACTAACTGAGATTCTCATACCAACACCGAGGGGACTATCTCAATCCATAAATTGATTTCTTAAGCCTGTAAACGTAGTTATGATATTTTTTATGAACAAAACCAGAAGGTTGCTTTATGTAGACTTCTTCCTTGAGATATCCATTGAGAAATGCGCTTTTGACATCCATTTGATAAAGCTTAAATTTCTTGTGAGCGACAAACGTCATAAGAATACGAATAGCTTCTAAATGAGCTACTAGAGCATATGTCTCATCGTAATCGATTCATTCTTGTTGATTGTAGCCTTGAGCTACCAAACGGGCTTTATTCCGAATAATGTTCCCATGTTCATCCTTTTTGTTCTTGAAACCCCAATGAGTATCAATGACTTTGGCATCCTTAGGAGGTGGGACGAGTTCCCAAACATCACAAGGCTCGAACTGATTCAGTTTTTCTTGCATAGCAACTGAACAGTGTTCATCTTCAACAGCTTATTGGGTATTTTTTTGGTTTAAACTCAACAACAAAAGCACAGAAAGCACAAAAAATTCAAAGTCTGTTTCGAGTTGAGATTCTTTCATCCAAATCTATAAGAAGATTATCTAGAGGATGATTCTTCACTGTCCTGGAAGACCTTGGAAGATAAATATTACTCATTTCTTCTTCAATAGAGTTGTCTGTCTGGAAATAAATAGGGGTTGTCTCATTTGAGTGAGACAGTCTCATTTTCGCTTGTGAAGATTTATCTGATGGAGAGCGGTTTTGAATGATTTTCAGGAGTCCTTAGGGAAGCAGAAGAATGATCTGATCCATGAGGAGAGTCTAGAGAATCACCAGAAGACCGAGACAAACTAGGATGATCTTGACTGCCATATTGTCTGGAAGAGACTGACTCTTTTGAGAAAGAGGATGTCTCATTTGGGAATGAGACGGTAGATCAGCAGCATCTTCTTCAATTTGAGAAATATTACGATTGAATTCATTGAAAGCAATATTGATATATTATTCCACTTTGTTCTTGAGATAATTATAGACACGATAACCTTGCTTGTAGTAGAATATCCCAAGAAGATTCTTTTTGTCGATCTTGGATCGAACTTACCTCGCTTATTCTAAGTATCTAAGATAAAATATTTGGAACCAAAAACTCAAAAGTAACTGATGTTAGGTTTATTTTTCTTAAGCAATTCATAAGGAGTTTTAAGCAAAACAGGACAAATAAGAACTCTATTTAAAACATAATAGGAAGTATGTACCGATTCAGCCTAAAATTTACGTGATAGCTTACTCTCATGAAGTAAAGTTCTAGTAGTTTCCTAGAGAGTCATGTTCTTGCGTTTAACTACTCTGTTTTGTTGAGGAGTGCGAGGAGATGAAAATTTATGAGTAATTCCTCGAGATTTACGATAAGTGATGAAATCTTTCTCGAATTCTCCTCCATGATCACTATGAATTGTCTTGAGTTTAAACGAATACTTAGTCTCAATATTAGTAATAAGATCTTTAAACTCAACAAAAGCTTCATCATTAGTACGTAACAATAACACCCAAGTAAAATGAGAATAATCATCGACTATAACAAATGCATAATTCTTACCACCGAGAATTACATAACGTTCTAGACCAAAAAGATCAAGATGAAGTAGCTGCAAAGGATCAGTAGTTGACAATTTATTCTTAACAATAAAGGAAGTTTTCACCTGTTTACCAAGCTGACATATTGTGCAAGATTCCACCTTCTTGTACTTAAGCTTTGGTAGACTTGTAACAAGACCATGAGATGATATTTTGCGAAGCAAATCCATATGCACATGACTGAGACGCATATGCCAGAGGTTCTGTTATTCTTGAATAGAAGCAAGACATATTTCTTCATGTTGTTCATCAAAATCTAAGACAAAAATGTTTCCTTTCCTTTTGGAAACTAATGCAAACTCATTTATCTTTAGTACCAATATAAAAAACATCCTTATTGAAATTAACCTTATCACCACCATCAGTTAGTTGACTCACACTAATAAGATTATATTTCAAACCATCAACTAAATGAACATTATTAATAGCAAACCTATCACCAATGGTATATTTACCGATGATATGAACAGTGTTGGAATCACCAAGTGTAAGTAGACCTCCCTCTTTAGCTTCTAGAGAGAGAAACTTGGGCTTCTCACCAGTCATGTGATGAGAGCATCCACTATCAAATATCCATTTGTTGTGAGGAACGTGGACTTTCAAGCACACCTGCAAAAAGTTATTCATTTTTTAGGTACCCACATGACTTTGGGTCTGTTATTCCCTAACAATCTATCAACAAAATTACAGAAAGGGGGTTTGAATGGAATTCTGATTACTTTTGAAATTTTGAAAACTTCTTACAAATTATAATTGTACTTGAATATTCTTGAGTGCGGATTAACAATAATAGTATTCAAGAATACAAAGTAAATAAACAGATGTTTAAAAATTTTCTATTGGATTGATCTTTCCACCATATATATGTATATGTATATGTGTGTATTTGTGTATGTGTATGTGTGAAGAAATCTTTGTGATGCAAATAGCACACAGCTGCTTACAAGTGTTTACAACTTAGAACTCTAGAGACTAAGAATTCAGCTTGCCTTGCTCTATTGTTCTAAATCAAATGTAATGCTTAATTCTTGATATCTAAACACTTGCTACTCTTAGTTTATATATTACCAAGTCACATGTGAAAATAATACAAAATGTAAAACCTATCATCTAGGCTTTTATAGTCTGGGATCCGTTAACCTAACGCTCCCTACATGGGTACTATTGTATAAGTCTTTTGTGGACCTCACTCATTCCACGGTCAAATAAGCATATTTGTGTTATTTATGTGATATGAATAAAATCATGAATCCATATAAAACTCCAATATAAGAATTGAAGTGTTATAAGTTGTTTTGAGTCTAGCTTTTATTTTATATATAACCTTATGATTGCTTTGATGAGTAGTGAGTCGTGATTATTGATCTAGATGCGATGGTATATCTGTAAGCATTTGCACATATGCACATCTCTGGTTTGTAGGTTGATTTGTGGGGTTTGATTGATCTTTATGCAAATAATTGCATTTTTTGAGCTCAGTTGATTGATCTCTAAAACACTTATCTTTTATTCTCTCTTATTCAATCACAATGGCACCCAAAAGACAGCGAACTCAAGTAAGCAGCAGCAATACTGATTCTTCGAGTGCAGGTGGTGTGAGGCCATGGTTTTCAACTCCCGAGGCTGAAGCGGAGTATACGAGGCTTCTCTCGAAGCCGATAGCCAAGGAACATGGTTTTCTGCCATCAGGGAAAGATGGTAAGTTGTTGGAGATGATCTTGGAGATGGGCTGGGTTTCTTTTTGCGAGGCACCCGCTGCTATGCCCATGAGTGTGGTTCATGAGTTTTATGCTAATGCGAAGGCGGAGAAGAATGGTTTCACTGTGGTTCGGGGGATGATGGTGGAGTACAGTGCTGAGGCAATAAGGATGGTGATTGAGCAGCCCGCGAGAAAGCCCGGTCAGGATACTTGGAATGAGAAGACTCTAGAGGAGTTGGATTTGGATTTGAGACTTTGTGTGTGCCTGAGACTCACTAGAAGTTCAAGTAGGGCACGACTGATTATTCCACGTTCCCTGCTTCGTGCATGAACAGGTTTGCACATGCATGGAATTCGTTTATTTGTGCTAATATCATGCCATCTTCTCATGTACATGATGTCACTGTGGAGTGTGCACGCTTGTTGTGGGGTATTCTGTAGGGTGACTATATGGACCTTGGTATGGTTATTCACCAAGGGATTCTGAGATTTTTGCGAAGGAGTACTATGGGTTCTATACCCTATACGTCCATTGTGACGAAGCTGTATGTGGCAGCTGGTGTTCGTTGGGCCATACATGAGCAGCTTTATCTTCCTAGTTCTGTTATCGATAGTTCGACATTATTGAGTATGGTGGAGTGGTACGGTGGTAAGCCCGATCCTAAGGGGCTTGGTTATTCATATGATCTTCTTCCAGGAAAATGGTCAGCTGATCAGATGTATGCTGATGGTTCAAAACATGCCCGTGAGGGGGCATAGAGAGCTCAGTTGGGTGAGAAGTAGAGTCATCTCAGTCACAGCAGCCATCGCAGCAGGAGTAGGAGGAAGAAGGAGCAGATTTTGGAGTTGGTATGAGCATGGCGCGGTATAGGCGTATAGCGAGGATGATGGATGTGATGCATGACATCCATAGTTGGTTTGCACGTGATCTCACCCAGGCACTAGGGACTGTATTCAGAGCCACAGGTGTTGACATCCAGTGGCCAGTATTTGGTGAGGACTCCATGTATCCACCTTCAGACACGCCTGACACTCCACCTGTTGCGGGTGAGGATCCTGATGAAAGGAATATGTCCTAAGTCCAATCATGTATTAGGATTTAGGAATAACTTTTATGTAATCTGTTTTAATTTCATTGATATTAATAAAAGACTTGTTTTGTTTTTATTACGGGCTCTATCTATTTAAGTGTTTAAATAAGATATACCATAGTTTAGAGTAAAGCCTTTTATAGATTATGATGAGATCATAATAGTGAGACCTAAAAAGATGATAACTCTAAACTTAAATAGTTCCTGGTCATAGGATTACTAACTGGTAATTAATAATCCGCAAAGATCGGTACATACTATGCTTGCTTTATTATGAAGGATGTTTGTTCTCATAGACATTTGTGTGGTGACACTATAGCTAATATGTAGGTGCTTATTATAGAATAAGTTCACTGAACATGACTCGCACAGCTAAACAACTGATGGAGTTCACTCACGTGTCAGCAGTTGTTCACATAGTGATAGTTGTACAAGTATCCTTAGATTTGAGGTCATCATAGTCATCTTGTGTACACTGAACTATGCTTTGGTTTAGTTCTTAGTCTCCAGGGACAATTATTAGGGCTCTTCTGGGTATAGGAATTTATACACGAAGATAGTGTATGATCAATAAAGGATCTACCCCTTCCAGTGAAGGAAGCGAATGTTCAAGGCTGATCCACTTATGCTAGTTCAGGAATCTCTGGCCAGAGTGAATGAAATTAGAAAGGAGTTTCTAATTTGCATAGAACTACGCATAGTAAATGGTAAGCAAGTGATTAAATTAGATAGGCTTGACATGAGATCCATGCCTTGTATTTAATCGGGACATTGTAGGGTAGAAGGAGTTTATTGTACGGTAACTATTCACTGAATAGGTTCTTGGTATTCTAAGCAGTGAATTCATATTATCCGGATAGTCGCGATATGCTGAGAAGTATCCCTCATGATGTAGAATAAATATGATTAATTAATTAATCATATTTAATAAATTAGAGAATTTATATAAATAATGATAAAATAGTTTTATTATTATTTATTTCTACTATCGGCTTAATATTGAACCTACAGGGTCACACCATAAAAAGAGAATGATTTAATGGTGGAGGAATTAATTAATAATGGCTGATAATTATTTATGAAATAAATAATTAATTGGAAAATTTAATAATTGATTAAATGAGATTTAATTGATTATAAATTAATTAAGAAAAGTTCTTAATATTATTAATTAAAGGATTTAATTTTTTGGAAATTAAATCAAGAGAGAGAATTATTTCTAAAGTGTTTAGAAAAAGGATTAATGATTAAAAGGTATTTTAATTATTAATGAGAATAATAAATGGGATAATAATAATATTATTTATGGGAAAATTTCAGCTGAAAATTTTGCCTATAAATACACTATTATAGACCCTATTTTATTCCAACCCACATCGAACCCGAAAACCCAAAAAGTTTGGAAAACCCAATTCTCTCCACCGCCTTCCTCCTCCTTAACATCGTTTTCTTGGTGGATACCGGTGGAGTGCTTCACACTTGAGGAGCAACTGCTAAGGATCTCTGATCGTTGTCTTCGAATTATTTTAAAGGTTAGATTCGATCCCTCGAATTTTTATTCACGATTTATATGCTTTTATTTGGATTTTATATGTGTAAAAGTGTTTTTCCATGCCCCCGCTGCGTTTAAAATCCAACACCTGATTTGTTCATTAGTTCATATAGTTTCTTACTATTACCTTCACTGAGGACATTGAAAATTTTAAGTTTGGGGGTAGTAGTTGAAGGAATATGTTTTGTGTTAGTCGTATATAGTTTGAATATTTATGATAGTTTAGTTCATATAGTTGCATATTTACCATGTAGTAGCTTTTTTTATTTTTGTAGTTTTTATGATAGTTTGTTCATATAGTTTCATGCATTTGTATAATAACATGATCCCTTAAATGATTTTTCCGATTGATTTGTGATATTGATGTCACATTTAATGATGTTAAGTCTGGTCGAGTTGATTTGCAAGCTAGAGACAATTGTATTTCATTAAGTCTTATAGGTTGCTTGAGGGCTAGATCATGGTCATGGTTTATTTGTTTGTCGAAGTTTAATCGCTTGTTTATATTTAGAATTTAGGATATTCTCTTAATAATAAATTAACATAGATTTTAAGAAATCGGAGAAAATTAGATTTCATTGCTAGTTGTTGTGGCTAGGTCTCAAATGGCTAGTAGCCAGCTCATTTTATATGAGCAGTCTAGGGTTGAGCGAGATGGAGTGAAACGCACTCGTTCGGAAATTTGAAAAAAAAGGAAAAAAAAGAAAAAAGAAAAAAAGAAAAAAATATATAAGTGTTACGTATAATTGATCACGATTGGGCTCTTTAGTACTCGAGTTATTAAGTTCTTAGGGGACTTTGTGCCTAGTGACCTAAGGCTTTTATAGTCTGGGATCCGTCAACCTAACGCTCGCTACATGGGTACTATTGTATAAGTCTTTTGTGGACCTCACTCATTCCACGGTCAAATAAGCATATTTGTGTTGTTTATGTGATATGAGTAAAAGCATGAATCCATATAAAACTCCAATATAAGAATTGAAGTGTTATAAGGTATCTTGAGTCTAGCTTTTATTTTATCTATAACCTTGCGATTGCTTTGATGAGTAGTAAGTCATGATTATTGATCTAGATGCGATGGTATATCTGTAAGCATTTGCACACACGCACGTTTCTGGCTTGTCGGTTGATTTGTAGGGTTTGATTGATCTTTATTCGAATAATTGCATTTGTTGAGATGTTTCTTATTGATTGGTTTAGTTATTCTATGCGGATCATTGCATTCATATAGCTGCATTCATGCATTTTTATTTCTTGTTCTTTGAGTCTGTTTATGCTTGAGGACAAGCATCGATTCAAGTTTGGGGTATGTTAAGTGGCATTTATGACACTTTATAATGCTCCGTTAAGCTTTGAATTGGTGTTTTTGTACTCAAGTTGTTGGTGTTTTAATATGTTTTCTAGTGTTTTTGCATTTCAGGCATTAATCCGGAATTCGGGTGAATTAGCATTGATTTGATGCTAATATGGTGTTAGGATGGTGTCCAAGGAATAAATCTCGTGAAGATTAACTCATTGCAGCAAGAAAAGAAAAAAAAATTCCCAAGAAAGTCGTCGCGCCCGCGCTATCATAGCGTGCGCCCGCGCCCGAAGAACATAGACAGCGCGCCCACGCTTATCAAGTGCGCAACCGCGCCGGGTGGGAATTTCTGAATCCTGATTCTTATGGGATTTTGATTGGAGGACTTCTACTATGCATGGGCTGCTATATATACCTAAATAAAAGTCATTTTTCATAAGGAGACGTACCAGAGCACAAGGAGAAGGCGTAAGAAGACCGTTTTAGCACAATTCAATGAAGGCAAAGAAGATCTAGTTTATACTTGTGATTCTTTGTTCTAAATTGTAACTTTGGATGCTAGTTCTCTTATTCGTGAACCTATACTCTTGTTTCGTACTTGGTTTATTATTTATTAATTATAAAGACTACGTTTATTATACTATGCATTTATCGGAACCCACGTTGATGATGAGTCCGATTATGGGCTAATCATTATCATGGGGTTCTAGAAGATTTATTTATGGATTTATTTAGTTAATTTATTTTGATGCCTTAATGTGTGGTGATTGTATGATAACCTAGTTTTGGTTGTGCTTATTCGCCTTATGAGCGTCGCGAACTTATAAGATAGCGTGTTAATCTTTAATGAAGCGAAAGTGAATTTAAGGGTCTAGAACTTGCCATGCTAGCATAGGTTCATGTGTTATTGTTATGCATGATTCGTAGGTAATTTTAACCATCTTACTTTCCCTATGTAATCACGATTGATAACTTGTGCATTAAACTGTTATGTTGTCAAATTCTATAGACATATAGGGTCTCAATATAATTGGTGCCTATTCAGCTTCTATCTCTTTTGTGGATGTCTGGTAGTATGGTATTCGTACAATAAAAGTTGGCATTTATCAGTTTCGTGTTAGTATCATCACAATTACATGCTAAGGTTAAGAACGAAAAGGCTATTGAATGAAGTATTTAATGAAGTTGGAATCCCATGTTTATGTTATATATTATTCAACTCTCTTCAGTCTCTTAGTTAATGTTCTCTATGATAATTCTCAATAGTTAATCGTAGTATAATCAAAACCAAATTGTTATTCGTCTTAGCATTAATTAATAACCATATCATTGTTGCATAAGTGCATAAATTACAAAGTTAATTTAACCAGTCTCTGTGGGAACGAACTAGCAATAATTCTATATTACTAGCGATCGTATATACTTGCGTGAATTTTAGCGCGTGTTTAGCAACTAACAACTATGTCATTTTCATCCATCTTGTTTCTGAATACCCATTTGGTGTCAATAGAATTCTTACCTTTAGGTCTGAGTACTAGCTTCCATACTTTATTCCTTTCAAATTAGTTTAGCCCTTTCTGCATAGCTAATACCCAATCATGATCCATCAAAGTTCTTCCACCTTTTTTGGCTCTTCCTGTGACAGAAAGATGTTATACAGACATTTATCTTGAGTTGCTTTCCTTGTTTCCACTCTATATGTTACATCACCAATAATTAGTTCAAATGGGTGATCTCTTGTCCATTTTATTTGTGGAGATAGATTTGCTCTAGATGAAGTGGCATCATTAGTGTCTTGATGTTTAACTGAGTGTTGAATAGTTGACACTCCCCCTGAGTTTGTAGATTTTTGAAGATGGGGTTTTGTTATACAATGATCTAGAATTATTTTCAACTGATGCTAAATTCTGCCTTTCAATGGATGATGCATTGTGTCTCTCAACGGATGCTGCACTTTGTATTTCAACGGATGCAGCATTCTGTGCATTAACTGTTGTTCCTTCTTTTAAATATTCTTTTGAAATTTCTTCTATATCATTTCATCATCACTATCATCAAAATACACCTCAACATTATCAAATTTGAGGCTTTCATGAAAACCTTCATCTTACAGTCCTTCAATATTTTAATCATCAAACACAACATGTACAGATTCCATAACAATATTGGTTCTTAGATTGTAGACTCTATATGATTTTCCAACAGCATCTCCAACAAAGATACCTTCATCAGTTTTGGCATCAAACTTTCCATTTTGATCAGTTTGATTTCTTAGAATATAACACTTTCATCCAACGATATGAAGAAAGTTCAGTGTTGGCTTCCTAAACTTGAACAATTGATAAGGAGTCATGCATTTGGCTTGATTAATCAAAGAAATATTCTGAGTGTAGCATGCAGTGTTTACAACCTCAGCCCAAAAATAAGTTGGTAACTGTGATTCTTCTAGCATTGTTCTAGCTGCTTCAATCAATGATCTATTTTTTCTCTCAACCACTATATTTTGTTGTGGTGTCCTTGTAGCTGAGAACTCATGTATGATTCAATTTTCTTCACAGAATAACCTCATAGTAGAATTCTTGAACTCGGTTCCATTGTCACTCCTAATTCTTCTTACTTTGAGATCAGGAAGATTATTGACTTGCTTTATATGATTGATAATGATTTCACTAGCTTCATCTTTAGAACCCAAAAAATATGTCCATGAGAACTTTGAGAAATCATCCACAATCACTAGGCAATACTTTTTCTTTAAGATTGACAATACATTGACTAGTCCAAATAAATCCATATGCAATAATTGTAGAGGTTCATCAATTATTGATTCAAGCTTCCTTTGGAATGATGCTTTTAATTATTTTCTTTTTTGACAAACACCACACAGTCCATCTTTTGAGAACTCAACTTGAGGAATGCCTCTAACTAGGTCTTTCCTGACCAATTCATTCATGGTCTTGAAGTTCAAGTTAGATAACTTCTTGTGTCATAGCCAACTTTCATCTTGACTTGCCTTACTGAAAAGACAAGTGATAAAATCTGCATTTGTTGAGTTAAAATCGGCTAGGTACACATTTCCTTTCCTCACTCCAGTAAGGACCACTTTATTATTTTTCTTGCAGGTAACAACACAGGCTTCAGTTGTAAAAGTAACAGAGTTGCCTTTATCACATAGCTGACTAACACTCAAAAGATTGTGTTTGAGTCCATCAACTAGGGCAACTTCTTCAATGATGACATTCTCTCTTGAAATCAAGCCATATCCCATAGTATATCCTTTGTTGTCATCTCCAAAGCTAATGATTGGACCAGCTCTCTCCTTGAACTTAGTAAGCAGGGTAGAATCTCCAGTCATGTGCCTTGAGCAACCACTGTCTAGATACCAAAGATTCTTTCTATTTCCCTGCACACATCAAAACTAAATCAAGTTAATTTTGGTACCCAAGTTTCCTTGGGTCCTGCCTTGTTAGCCTTTTTCTTAGGTTTCTTAGGTTTTTCACCATTAGTCTTAGGTGATTGAGAATCAACCTTAGTCTTAGGGATCAGAATCCCTTGATCAATTTTAGAATTATCATGTATATTTTGATTAACATGGTATGGCATAGATTATGCAAACATATTATTCCAGTAAGGCATGCTAAATGGCATTTGAGGCATATTAAATACAACATAATATAGATTGTGTGCAAATGGCATATTAGCAAACTGTGCATTTAAATTATGTGCAGGCATAACAGGTAAAACATGCATTGGTGATATGGGCATATTAGGAAAAGAATGAGGTTCAGACATTGGTGCATGTGTCACAGACTTGCAATTAGTAGATAAATGATTAACACTACCACACATAACACATGTCTTTCTAGGAGCATACTTATCAGGTGTGTTGTGTTTTTAATTCCTACTTTCCCATTCCTATTATTTTTCCTTTTAGAATCCGCCATGACTTTAATTTTTTCCAACCTGTCACTCAACTGCTTCATTGACAGATGCCCGCCATTCACTCTGCTTGCATCTTTTGCTTTGCTTGATTCCCCTTGAAAAAAGTTCTTTGTAACTGGACCATACTTCTCATGGCTAATTTTCCTTTGTTAATAGTCTTTTTCTCATTCAATGGATGAGACTCAACTTTCAATGGATGAGCTTTATATTTCGACGGATAAGCTTCATCATCATTTGATTCAACATCCGCTGAAAGACCATCAACCAACTCTTGGTCCAGTTTCTTCTTGTTCTTTTTTTCCAGGATTCTTCACAGAAAGACCCAATTCCTTGAAATTTAGAAATTTGGGCACTTACATGCCTCGATGATTTCCAGGATTTGATCACCTCTTGCTTAGGTTCAAGCTGCTTTCTCAAACTTTCTTCTTTCTTTAAAGATTCAGTTAGTTCATCCTTAGCAATCTTACACTCTATTTTCAATTTCTCAAACTCAATGAATTGAGTTTCTAACACAGCATTTCTATCACTCAAAAATAAATTATTCTCTTTAATTCTATTGTTTTCTTTAGTGAGTGATTTTAGTGTAACACACAAGTGATATAATTCAATAGACATACCATTTATAGCGTCATTGCATTCCTCTTTAGAAAGGTATGCTATATTAGTAGTGATTACCTGATTGCTTAATGAACTGACTTCTGTCTCATTTGACTTGGCCATTAGGGCTAGGTTGACATAATTCATGTCTTGATCTGCATCCTCACCATCAGCTGTTACTTTGTTGAGAATTAAACTCCTTTTCCTTTTGTTTAAGTAGTTCAAAGTATTTTTTCTTATAATCCACAGGCTCAACCTTTCTCTTTTCTGAGCTAGGCTTTCTGCACTCATTGGCAAAGTGACCATTCATCCCACATTTCAAACATTTGAATTTAGCTTTATCAACCATGTTTCTGTTGGATTTGGCAACTCTAAATTTTCTCTTGAACTTGAGTTTGGAAAACCTTTTTGACAGGAAAGCCAGATGCTAATTAATATCATCCGTCTCATCCTAGCTTGTGCAGTACTCATCCTCAGCCACTAACCCCTTGCCTTTGCCTTCACAAACACTTGTGTTTGGTGCAGATTCAACAGCTTCAACCTCCAACTTTCTTTCTCTCTCTTGTTCAGCTATTAATGCAACAGATCCACCCTTCTTTCTTCCTTTCCCTAATTTCTCATCCTGCTCCATTTTGAGCTCATAGGTTTTTAAGATACCATACAGCCTCTCTAGAGTAAAGTTTTTATACTCTTGAAATTTCGAAGAGAGACTGTCATTGGCTTCCACTCTTTTGGTAGAGATCTCAGGAATTTCTGATTGGAATCTTTAGTTTGATAGATCCTTCCATACAGCTTTAAACCATTTAACAATTTTTGAAATCTACTAAAAGTATCATTCAAAGACTCACATTCCTCAAAGTGGAAGTATTCATATTATTGTATAAGAAGCTGCATCTTGTTTTCTCTGACTTGCTCAGTTCTCTTACATAGCACTTGAATTTGATCCCAAATTTCCTTAGCAATATTGCAGTTAATGACATTATCAAACATATCTCCATCAAGACCATTAAACAGAATATTCAAGGCCTTTTGTCTTTATGAACTTACTTAATATCTTCATCTGTCAATTCTGACCTTGGCTTTGGGATTATTTACTCATTTCCAACAGCTCCTTCAACATCTGTTGCAGCCCTGCGAGGAACATGAGGTCCTTCTCTATGCAGTCAACATATCTTTCATCTTGAGAGAGTAGATGAAGGTGCATCTTCATTTTCCAGTGATGATAGTTGTCTTTATCCATAAGTGAGATCTTCCATCCAACATCATTTCTGCTCATGTTGCTAGATTGCTTGATCTTTAAACTCTTTGGGTTTTAAGAGTTTTCTCTGATACTAATTGTTATTCACTAACAATCTATCAACATAAGTACAGAAGGGAGGTTGAAAGGAATTCTGGTTACTTTGGAAATTTTGAAAAACTTCTTACAAAATATAACTATACTTGAATATGTTTGAGTGCAGATTAACAATAATAGTATTCAAGAACACAAAGTAAATAAACAGATGTTTAAAAACTTTCTGGTGGATTGATCTTTCCACCATATATATATATATATATATTTATGTGTGTGTGTGAAAAATCTATGTGATGCAAATAGCACACAGCTGCTTACAAGTGTTTACAACTTAGAACTCTAAGAGTAAGAATTCAGCTTGCCTTGCTCTATTGTTCTAAATCAAATGTAATGCTTAATTTTTGATATATAAACACTTGATACTCTTAGTTTATATATTACCAAGTCACATGTGAAAAATTACAAAATGTAAAACTTATCAGCTAGGTCCAGTCACATGTTTCTTCATTTCTCTATCCAATGAAATCCAGTTAGATACAACATCTTTGAACGTCCCTATTTTGCATGCAAATGGAAATTCTTCATTTTCTTCTTTACCCTAAAATCATGCTGCCACATTCGTTTTGTATACAATCAACCCATGTGATTGTCAAGTCACTTTCAACTACTGTTAAGATTGATTATCCGTTGAGGCTTCATAGGTGCCATCCGTTGAAGCTTCATCTGTTATCCATTCAAACTTGACTTGACACATCCGTTGAAACTTGACTTGACTCATCCGTTCAAACTTGGTTAGCTCATCCATTGAAGCTTTGTAGAAAAGCAGTTGAAGTTGTTTCCATAGCAGTTGATACTATTTCACTTATACAAAATTACAAGGCATCTTCTATATACAATTAGCCCACATATTTTGTAAATCTTGCTAGTAGTCAACATGACTTAGAAATAACTAGAACTCCCAAATACCACAGCTAATCTAGTATACCGAATGTGTTACTAACTTATTCAAATAAACTACTCTTTCAAAAGATAAATAGTGTGATCATCCATTGAAAGATACAAAATCATTTAACTTATCTACTTAGAGTGTTTGGGTAATTTATCATCAAACCTACAATATATTCCTAATAGGGTACTTGTTTGTTAGTATCACAAATCTTATATAAATGTCTATTGAATTCTTAATCCACATTTGAATGATATTAACAAGAGTATAAGCAGATTAAAGTCTAGTAAATGCGTTAGAATAGTGGCCCTTGATACCACATAAACATGATTATGAAGTAGTAAGACCAGGTTTGCCACAATCTCGACATTTTTCATACGGCATCTTGTACTTTATTGGAGTCCCCTTGTAACCACTTTGGAAAGCACGTTTATTGCCTGATTCACATCCAAAACCTTCTTTATCTAAAGAATATTTATGTTCAGCAAGAAGAGCATTTAGAGTTCCTTCACCATGAAAACATCGGGCTAGATCCTTCTCTAGTTGAGCGACCTTCTACTTTAGTTCAGGAACCAAAGGGTCAGGAGCACTGTCTCTTTTCACAGTTTATGGATCAACTGGGGCTGACTCTTTCTTTAAAGTCTCAAGACAAGCGTCTTTCATCTAAATCTCATTCTTGAGATACTCATTCTCTTATGTAATCTTAGAGATCTTCTCGGATAACGACCGATTCTCAGCATGTAACGCTTCACCTTTCATAGGATCATCCATTTCACTAATAACCTCACTTAATACTTGTTTTTAAATAAGCATTCTTTTTTTTTAACTTTCTATTCTGAGCCTACAAGGTTAGTACAGTTGAAGATATATTTAAATGTGTACTATATTGAACGTTTTGTACCTCATCAGTATCACTCGAGTTGTCTTCAAGTCCAGCAAAACACAGTTGAGCAACTTCATCGTCTTAGTCGATCTCCACATCAGATCAATCATCACTCCATATAAGCAATACTTTCTTCTTAGATTTAATCTTTTAACAGTCCTTTTTGAAATGCCCTTTTTTCTTGCATTCGAAGTAAGCATCCTTGCTTGAGTGGGTCTTGTTTTCTTTGATGGAATTAGACTTGAAATCTTTCTTTGGAAATTGAGATTTCATAGGCCATTTTGAAGCATTTCGTTTCGCGAGAAATTTGTGAAATTTCTTGGTCATAAGTGCAATTTCCTCATCAGAATCGTCAGGTAATTCATCTGCATTAAGAGCCAACGTCTTTTTCCGAGGAACATCATCATCTTCATCATACCTGCGTAGTTGATTCTCGAATTCTTCCAGTTCACTGAAGAGTGTAAGAGTATCCATAGTAGAGAGAAGAGTTAAATCCTGTCGTATGGTGACCTTAGGAGCAAATTTCTTTAGCATAGCCCTGGAAATTTTCCGATAGAGGAATAGTCATTTCTAGAAGAGATATAGAATTCATTAAGTTCAAGAACCTTCCTTGAGTATCTTTGACACTTTCATCTCCTTCCAACCTGAAACCTTCATAATCACTCATTAGCATAATAAATTTTACTTCCCGTATCTTAGATGTACCTTCATGGTTGACTTTGATAGTATCCCAGATTTGTTTAGCCGTGGTACAAGCTGACACTTTACGTAACTCTGTAGCCATCATCCCATTGAGAAGTGAATTCATAGCTCTAACATTTATGCTTCAGAGAACTACTTCTTTAGTAGAAAGTTCTTTGAGAGATTTTGGCTTGCCATCTTTCACTGGGACTTCGATGTCATTCTCAATAGCATCTCATTCAAAAGCATCACGCTGGAGGAAGATTTTCATGCGGAATTTCTAGTCGTTATAGTTTTCAGCACTGAGAAGCAATGGTGGAAAATTATTTGAATACCTATCTGATTGAACCAAAGATCGCTAGAAAAATAAACACTGAACATAGAATTAAATGCACACACTCTTATACCAAATGAAATTCAAAGACACAATCTATATATTCGATAATCTTACTATTAAGGCGAATGGGACAATTTTTTTGTAAATGGGACATACCCTTTCACGAATGAGACAGACTGTGAAATAGTCTCAATAAATTTTGCAGAATGTGAATTACTGAAATATAAATTTATAATAATCAAAAATAAAACAATGCAGAATACCAAGAATTTTTACTTGATCAGGCCCTACTCCTAGTATATGGCCTACATTCAAGTCTGCATGCCAACTAGTATAGAGAATGTATTATATCAATTTCAATAAAGAAATTACAATCTTTCTTGATTACAAATGGATAGACACGAAAGAACATTTTCCCTTACCACACTGGCTACCTCGCACTATTGCTATAACCTAGCTTACTGACTACCTTGGCTAATATTCCTTTGAATTCAAAACCTTGCCACAACCCGGCATAAGTTGATATGAATACACGTAATGGACAATGATAAAAGTTTACAACACAAATTAACTTCTTGTTTACTGGATATTCAAGATGTCATACAAAAGTGGTTTTCAGAATGAGCGTGTAAGCATTAGCTTCGTATCTGAAAAATAGAGTTGTATTTATAAGCCAACAGTCTAACTGATTTAGTTTTTAAACAAAAGATAAGATAAGGTTGTTAAACAGATTATTTGAAAATAATTTGAATAAGTCTTTGAAGAAACCTGAATAAAGATAAGGTTGATTTGTTTAAAAATAGATTAATCAGAAAGAGTTTGTTTGAGATAGAATAGGAATAAGATATCCAGTCAAACTCGAATACAATAAATTTTATCAAACCTAACAACTCTATGCTTCGAAACTGTGTTTGATCAAACTACATTGTCTTCGGATATGTTTGCTGCTATATTTCTGTTGCGGAAAATTTTTTCAGTAATTTCCAAAAATTATATCATAAACCTGTATTACAATAGATTCTGCAGTCTCACATTACATGCTAAAAGAAAATCATAAATTATATAGCTGTAATTATTTGTACTATAATCTTTCGCAAGCATTGATTTTGTGTTGAATATAGTTGTAAATGTATAAGATGTAAATTTATGAATGAAATGCAATACACCATACAGTCGAAGTCGCTTCTATTCTCATTATTATTACACACAATTTGATATTTCAAACATAATTACTTTTTAAACATTTCCTTCAAAATTGATGTTTTAAATTTATTAAATATCTATCCAAAAAATGCAACGAAAACACAACTATTTACCGGTTATATAAATTGAAAATTTAGCCCATAATGAGCAAATAAAAGACTATTAATTTAAAAATACTGCTACCTAAATTATGTAATACTAGCCTATAATACGTACAATCCACGGATTGTTTCAAACATTCGAATGATTTTTAATAATATATTTTATTTTGAAACTATTTATATTGTAATATGTTTTTTAATAGTTGGAAAAAAATGAAGAATATATTTATTTATAATAATATATGTCTGAATATAATATAATATAATATGTCGTGACTGAAAATAAATAATATAATATAAGATATTTTGACGGGCTGGAATCCTGTAAAAATTGTTTAAAAGATAAAGAATATACAAATGAAAAATATTAAAGTTTAAATATAATATGTTGTTGAGAGGGATTTGAATCCTGAATCTTATGAGAGAAATTTAGATATAAATATAATGAATATATTAATATAATAAATAATAATTTGTTATTACATCTAACAGTTCTTATCTATCTGAATTATGATCTAACAGCTGTTATCTACCGTACCAAATAACTGATCAAAAACCAAATAAAGGGTATTTTTGTATTTTTCTTATTATAGTATAATATAGATAGCATAGATAGACAAGCATTAAAAGGAATAAACCTAGGGCATGTTTGGCACCCCACTTATAAGCTACTTATGGCTTATAAGTGTGTAACAGCTTATCAACGAGTGTTTATCGACCCAACTAATAAGTTGAATTTATAACTTATAAGCTGATAAATTGAATGTTAGTAATGACGTACTTTTTCTCAGCTTATTTTGATTTTTAGCTTATTTATTAACCTCGGTTTAAAATATATATTTTTAAATGTTAACCAAACTTAAAATTCAAGAATTAAGATAATTATATTAAATAATTATTTATGAAAGTTCATTTAAGAAAAAAAATGACTTATAAATAAAATTATCCAAACACTTATTTAATTTATAAGTATTTTTCTATTTTTCACTTATAATTTATTTATTCATTTTAAGTCGTAAGTTACTTATTTTAAGATTTCTCAAACGGGCTAAGTTACTTATTCACTTATAATGCACTGCTAATTCTAAAATTATAAGGGCTTAAAGACCATTTCACCAAATCAGAATGACCCAAAAATTTAGAAGATTCTAGTCAAAATTGTATTAGAAAACTTATACATACATATTAATTAATTATACATATATTTATATTGTAATATGTTTTTTAATAGTTGGAAAAAAATGAAGAATATATTTATTTATAATAATATATGTCTGAATATAATATAATATAATATGTCGTGACTGAAAATAAATAATATAATATAAGATATTTTGACGGGCTGGAACCCTGTAAAAATTGTTTAAAAGATAAAGAATATACAAATGAAAAATATTAAAATTTAAATATAATATGTTGTTGAGAGGGATTTGAATCCTGAATCTTATGAGAGAAATTTAGATATAAATATAATGAATATATTAATATAATAAATAATAATTTGTTATTACATCTAACAGTTCTTATCTATCTGAATTATGATCTAACAGCTGTTATCTACCGTACCAAATAACTGATCAAAAACCAAATAAAGGGTATTTTTGTATTTTTCTTATTATAGTATAATATAGATAGCATAGATAGACAAGCATTAAAAGGAATAAACCTAGGGCATGTTTGGCACCCCACTTATAAACTACTTATGGCTTATAAGTGTGTAACAACTTATCAACAAGTGTTTATCGACCCAACTAATAAGTTGAATTTATAACTTATAAGCTGATAAATTGAATGTTAGTAATGACGTACTTTTTCTCAGCTTATTTTGATTTTTAGCTTATTTATTAACCTCGGTTTAAAATATATATTTTTAAATGTTAACCAAACTTAAAATTCAAGAATTAAGATAATTATATTAAATAATTATTTATGAAAGTTCATTTAAGAAAAAAAATGACTTATAAATAAAATTATCCAAACACTTATTTAATTTATAAGTATTTTTCTATTTTTCACTTATAATTTATTTATTCATTTTAAGTCGTAAGTTACTTATTTTAAGATTTCTCAAACGGGCTAAGTTACTTATTCACTTATAATGCACTGCTAATTCTAAAATTATAAGGGCTTAAAGACCATTTCACCAAATCAGAATGACCCAAAAATTTAGAAGATTCTAGTCAAAATTGTATTAGAAAACTTATACATACATATTAATTAATTATACATATTATAGAACTCTAGGAGCAAAAGACTATTATTCCTTTATACCAAGCATGGCTCTACGTATTATATTAGTAAGCCATTATTTACAGTGATAGACCCACCTTTAAAATTAAGAGAGATAGTAAAGAACTTTAAAAAATTGATAATTAATAATTAGATGGTAAATACCGACTCCCATACATTGAAATCTCATTTTTATATTCTCTAGGTTTTCAATTTCCGTAATATTATATATAATACTAATAGTTTGAGATTTTTACTTAGTAACGAATAAAATAAGACCATTCTTATAAAAAAAAACTTTGAAAAAGCTCCTCACTTATTATTATTTACCCCTAGCAATGATTCTCTCTGTCATATTCATTTTTCTATCTTTTTCTTTTCGGATGCCATTCTCAATTTTTTACGTTCTAAAAATAGTAAAATTATATAATAAACCAACCAAATACAACCACTCACATCCACTACTTTATTCTGCACTTGAGATCTTCGATGTCAGAGAGTCCATTATACTCATTATAAACATTAAAAATTCATCGGCCCCTTTATTTTACCCATTTTTTTATTTTTTCTCATTAAATTAAACTTTTTCTTAAACTCCATGTCACACCCCATATGTGCATAATTCAATGGGACGAAGGGAGCGTATTTTTCCCCTGCTTTAGAATTTATTTCTATAAAAAGAAAAATCAAGAGTGTCATTTTATAAATATACATACAGTAGAAAACTCGATAAATGAATATTCGATAAATGAATAATTTCGTCAAATAATTAATTTTTTCTGGTCTCAACATAATAAAGATAGTATATTTTTAACTCTAATAAATAAATAATCTCAGTAAATAAATAAAAACTTTCGATCCCAAACACATTTATTTATCAAGATTTAACTATAGAAATTTCAATAAAAAAATTCAAGAGGTCGGCATGCCTCCGTTAGGTCATCTCCAACAGTCTTGATCCAAAAATCCAAATTTGGATCACCAACTCATTCAAATACTGATCCAAATTTTTGACCAACTCCAACAATTCAAATACTGATCCAAATTTTTGACCAACTCTAACAGTGTGATTCAAATATTTGATCTAAATTACTTTTTAGATATAATAATATATAAATATAATATTAAGAAATTTTATCTTAAATTTATCGTTTAATCGTTATTAATAATTTATATAAAATATCATAGATTAATTAAATCAAAAAAAAATAATAAACATAAAAATATTAAAATTGTGCACTTAATTCACGAAAACACATTCATTGCAATAATTAACATAAAAAATATTATTGATACACACTAATTTTCCGAATTAGTATATTCTTCCCACAAATGCTCAATTAATACATCTCTAAGTGCAATTTGTTTATCTTTATTTTTATTTTTCTAAAGGGGTCCAGAAATTCTTGAAATCTCGTATTTTCATCGATCGTAATAGTTTCAACTTGTGGATGGCATTTCTGACTCTTCAACGTACTTCTATTTAAATTTAAATAAAATTATGTTTTCTCATTATTTTAAGTTTTAGTTTAAAAATAAATTTTGTTAATTATTAATTATATTTTGTTATTAATTATATAATTAAAAAATTAAAAATTAATTTAAAATCTCATAAATTACAAATAACAAAATTATTATTTTATATTAAATAAGTGATCCAAATTTAGATCACATAATCAAATTTGGATCACTATTTGAATTATTGTTGAAGGAGAATTTGAGATAATCTGCCCCAAATTTAAATATTTTGATCATGTTCAATTTGTATTTAATATATATCATTGATTGTGCATAACACCGTAACATTACATAAAGGAGCACTGGGGAGTGGGGAGACCGTATTTAATCAAACAAAAGTTGGTGCTTTCAGGCTAGGATCCCATGGCCAAGCAAAATGATGGAATTCGGCCTTGCAGTTGGCCAAGCAGCACATAACAAATTATGTGTATATTTTATTTAGTTGAGAGACAATTCTACCCAGCAATGATAACCTTGAATATTATGTGGCTACGAATTTTTCACCGTGGCATTAAGGAAATATTCCCACGTCTTTTGAATTTTGATGGATATCTTTTCGATGTCAAGTAGATGATGAAAGTTCGTTCTAGCCTTCTTTATTTTTTTTGTGACTCTTTTATTTTCTCGCTTATAGATTTGCTAGTAGTAAAAGGTGTGAATATGATACAAGGTTCATTTGGATTTTGTTTAAAAAAGTCAACTTTATTTACAGGTATTTTATTATTTTTAAGTGTAAAATGTAACTTTGAATTTATAAATTGTTAGTGGTTTGGATAAATAAATTTGTAAAAATATATAATATATCATTAATAATAAATAACCAAAAATTAAATATTTTATCAAAAAATCTTATTTCTAAATTTATATATTCTAATTCTATGAATATTGAAGAATGAACGGTAAATTGATACTTGTAATTCAGTTTTTTATTGTTATATATTTTTCCTTATCATGAAAATACATGATATAAGGATTACATATATTTGATACTTGTTATTCAGTTTTTTATTGTTATATATTTTTCCTTATCATAAAAATACAGGATATAAGGATTACTACCCATTTTTCTTCCAAAATATATCAAATTCCCAAAATAACCACTATACAGTATATGAATATGAGTAGCATATGAAATACGTATCACGAAAATGCATGTATTATATTGTTAATCTATCAGGTTTATGAAGATTGTTTTACAGCAACAGAACACTAGCAGCATCATTACTCGAGATCCAAGTATTGCAGTTTGATCAGACTTTCCAGCAGTCTATCTTGCAGGTTTAGGTTTGTTAGGGTTTTGTGGAAATCATGTTTTGACTGGATAAATATATTTTTTTATCTTATCTCAAACAAAACCTATCCAATAAACCAAGTCTGAATTATTCAAAACTTATTTATTTACTTGGTTTATCTATTTTAAACAAACTAACAGATTAGCTTTCAAGTTCCATTCAAATATTTTCAAACAAACTTGTTTCAAATCTTATCTATCTTATCATTTATTTGAAAATAAAATATGTTAGAACTTTACTTATAAATACAACTCACGATTTCAGATTTGCCGAGAATGTTTCACATCAATCTTTTATCATCTGAAACATCTTCTTGTTCATTTTATCCGAGATACAAATCCAGTCGAACAAGATATAGTTTGAGTTGTAATAAATTTGTTTATACTTGTACTCGTGTATTCATATCAACTTTGTGCCGGGTTGTGGCAAGCTTGATTTCAAAGTATAGCAAGGTAGCTAGAAGGATAAGGAATAGCAGTAGGTTAGGTAGCAAGGTAGCTTGGGAAATGATTTCTTTCAAGTGTTATTTATGTAATCAAGGAAACATTGTAAGTTCTTTATTAAAGTTTATATAATACATTATCTATGCTAGTTGGAATAGGGACTTGGATGTAGGCCATAGACTAATTGTAGGGGCCGAACCAAGTGAAAACTTCTGGTGTTTTATTTTTTCAGTTTTTCGGCATACTGCATTTATATCACTGTTATTTACATTCTGAAGTTAATTGAGACTGTCACATACCCTGTCTCATTTGTAAAGGGACTGTCCCATTTGTATAAGAGACTGTCCCATTTTCTTAGACAGTTAGAATCTTATATATCTATCGAGCCCTTTGAATTTTATTTGGTATCAGAGCGGGTGCATTTAATTCTCTTTTTAGTGTTTATTTTGCTAGCGATCCATGGCTCAACCAGATAGGTATTCAAACAATTATCCACCACTGCTCCAAGGTGCTGAAAACTACATTGACTGGAAATTCCGGATGAAAATCTTTCTCCAGCATGATGCATTCGAGTGGGATGCTGTAGAAAATGGCTTTACAATTCCAATGAAAGATGGGAAGCCTAAATCCCTCAAGGATCTCTCTCCTGAAGAAGTGAATGCAATGAATTCCAATGCTAAAGCTATGAACTCACTTCTTAATGGCATGGTAGCTACCGAATTACGAAAAGTATCCGCATGTACTACTGCCAAACAGATCTGGGATACGATCAAAATCAGCCACGAAGGCACTTCTAAGGTACATGAAGTAAAATTAAGTATGTTAATAAGTGACTATGAAGGTTTTAGGTTGGAAATAGATGAAAGTGTACGAGATGCTCAAGGAAGATTCCCGACATTGATGAACTCTATCTCACTTCTGGAAAGGAACATTCCTCAATCTGAGATCAATAGGAAAATCCTCATAGCAATGCCAAAGAAGTTTGCTCCAAAGGTTACAATTCTGCAGGATTCAACACTTCTTTCAACTATGGACACTTTAACACTCTTCAGTGAATTGGAATAGTTCAAAAATCAGCTACGAAAATATGATGAAGAAGATGAAGCTCCTTGTAAAAAGACTCTTGCACTCAATGCCGAAGCTGATAAGTCTCCTGATGATTCTGATGAAGAGATTGCTCTTCTTACCAAGAAGTTTCATAAATTTCTTGCCAAACGGAATGCCTCCAAATGACCTATGAAGTCATAGTTTCCAAAGAAGGACTTCAAATCTAATCCGAGTAAGGAGAATAGAACAAATCAAAGCAATGACACATGTTTTGAATGTGGAAAGAAAGAGCATTTCAAAAAGGATTTCTACAAGCTGAAGAATAAAAAGAAGGCATTAATCACTTGGAGTGATGATGAGTCTCACGTTGAGATCGATTCAGACGATGAAGTTGCTCAACTCTGCTTTGCAGGACTCGAGAACAGCTCCAGTGACAATTATGAGGTACAAAATATAAAAGATAATTCAAATATATCTTCGTTTATGTTGAAATTGCAGGTCCAGGTTAAGAAGCTAAAAGAAAAGAATGTTTATTTAAAACAAGCATTAAATGAAGTTCTTAGTGAAATGGATGACCCCATGAAGAATGAAGCCTTGGTTGCTGAAAATACATCTTTGCTTGAAAGGGTTTCGAAACTTACTGATGAAAATCAATATCTCAAAAATGAGATTTAGATGAAGGATGTATGTCTGGATGCATTGAAGAATAAGACAGCCTCAGTTGTTCCAGAAGATGACAAAAGAGACAGTGCTTCTGACCCTTTTGTTCCTGAACTAAAGCAGAAAGTTGCACAACTTGAAAAAGACTTAACAAGATGTTTTTATGGAGAAGAAACTCTGAATGCTCTTCTTGGTGAACAAAAATCTTCTCTTGATAAATAAGGTTTAGGATGTGAATCAATCAAGAAACGTGCATTTAAAGGTGGTTACATGCGAGCTCCTATGAAGTATAAAATGCCATATGAGAAATGTCGAGATTGTGGCAAATATGGCCACACTACATCTGAATCTAGATTATGTGGTATCAAGGGCCACTCTTCTAACTCATCTTATAGATCGTCTGCTAGATATAAATCTGCTAATGCATCTATTAATATTGTTCAGATGTGGATTAAGAAATCAGATAGACATTTATATAAGATTTGTGATACTAACCAACCAGGACCCAAGTATAAGTGGGTACCTAAGAGATAAAGCAATTTTTACAGGTTTGCTTGAAGGTCCATGTTCCGCGAAATAAATGGATCATCTACAGTGGTTATTCACGTCATATGACGGGTGATAAATCCAAGTTTCTATCTTTAGATGCCAAGGAAGGTGGTTTAGTTACTCTTAGAGATTCTAACACCATCTGAATCTTTGGAAAAAGGCACCATTGATAATGACAGGTTTGCTATATCTAATTTTCGATTAGTAGATGGTTTGAAATACAATCTTATTACTGTAAGTCAACTTACCGATGCTGGTCATAAAGTTAAGTTTGATAAAGATGTATGCTATATTGGTACTCAATCTAATAGGTCTGCTTTAGTTTCCAAAAGGAAAGGGAATATTTTCGTGTTAAATTTTGATGAACATAAGGAGGAAATCTGTCTTGCTACTGTTCAAGATCAGCAGAATCTTTGGCATCGACGTCTAGGTCATGTTTACATGGATCTTCTTCGGAAGATATCTTCTCATGATCTGGTACGAGGTTTGCCCAAGCTAAAATTCTAGAAGGTTGAACCTTGCACAACATGTCAGCTAGGAAAACAGGTAAAAACATCTGTTATTACTAAGAATCGTGTATCAACAACTGATCCTTTGCAGCTTCTTCACCTAGATTTTTTTTGGTCATGAAAGGTATGTAAGTCTGGGAGGTAAAAATTATGCATTTGTTATAGTTGATGATTACTCCCGTTTTACTTGGGTACTATTCTTACGTACTAAGGATGAAGCTTTTGTTGAGTTTAAGGATCTTATTACTAACCTTGAGACTAAGTATTCATATAAGCTCAAGACTATCCGTAGTGACCATGGAGGTGAATTCGAGAAGGATTTCATAACCTTCTGCAAATTGAGAGGAATTACTCATGAATTCTCAGCTCCTCGTACTCCTCAACAGAACGGTGTAGTGGAACGCAAAAACAGGACTTTACAAGAAACTGCTAGAACTCTACTGCATGAGAGTAAGCTTCCAAAAAAATTTTGGGCTGAAGCGGTACACACTTCCTGTTATGTTTTAAATAGATTACTTATTCGTTCTATTCTTCTTAAAACTCCTTATGAATTGCTTAAGAAAAGGACTCCTAACATTAGTTATTTTCGAGTATTTGGTTCCAAATGTTTTATTTTAGATACTCAAAATAACCGAGGCGAGTTCGATGCAAAATCTACGGAAGGAATTTTCTTGGGATATTCTACAACAAGCAAGGCTTATCGTGTCTATAATTATGTCAAGAACAAAGTAGACAAATCCATCAATATCACTTTCAATGAATCTTCAAGGAATATGTCTCAAATTGATGAAGACTTTGCGGATCCATCGTCTCACTCTCAAATGAGGCAGTCTCCTTCTCAAAAGAGTTAGTCTCATTCTGATAAATCATGCAGTCAAGACTCTCCAGGTCCATTGTAGTCTTCTGATAATTCTTCAGGATCTACTCAAGCTTCAGATGAATCTTATGGCTCTCCAAAGACTCCTGATAGTGTTTCAAATGTGGTATCTGTGACTCCTTTGGATAATTTTTCTCAAGATGAAATGAAATCGTCTCATTCAAATGAGACAACTCTTATTCAGTTCCAAGAAGACAATTCTAATGAAGAAGAAATGAGCAATATTCATCTTCCAAAGTCTTCCAGAACAGTGAAAAATCATCCACCGGATAATCTACTTACGAATTTGGATCAAGGAATCTCTACGCGAAGCAGACTTCATAATCTATGTGCATTCAGTGCTTTTGTTGCTGAATTCGAACCGAAAAATGCCCAAGAAGCAGTTGCAGATGAACACTGGTCTGTGGCAATGCAGGAAGAATTGAACAAGTTCGAGCGTTGTGATGTTTGGGAACTTGTCCCACCTCCTCTGGATGCCAAAATCATTGGTACTCGTTGGGTTTTAAAGAATAAGAAGGATGAAGATGGAAATATCATTCGAAATAAAGCTCGTTTAGTAGCTAAAGGATACAATCAGCGGGAAGGAATCGATTATGATGAGAAATATGCTCCAGTAGCTCGATTAGAAGCTATTCGAATTTTGATGGCTTTTGCAGCTCACGAGAAGTTCAAGCTTTATCAGATGGACGTCAAGAGCGCATTTCTAAATGGCTATCTTAAGGAAGAAGTTTACGTCAAGCAGCCTCCGGGTTTTATTCATGAAAAATATCCTAATTATGTTTACAGGCTCAAGAAATCTGTCGATGCATTGAGACAGTCCCCTCGTTGGTTGTATGAACGTCTCAGTCAGTTTCTTGTAAACAATGGCTTCACTCGCGGTACACTCGATCCAACTCTATTTATTTTTCATAAACGTGATAACTTTCTTTTAGTACAAGTTTATGTAGATGATATAGTATTTGGATCTTCTAACGAATCTTTGTGTAAGTGGTTTTCCGACTGCATGCATAAGGAATTTGATATGAGTTTGATGGGTGAATTGCAGTACTTCCTAGGTTTGCAAATTAATCAATCTAATGCAGGAATATTTATTCACCAAGGCAAGTACATTAAGGATCTACTCAAAAGATTTGCCCTTGATCATGTCACACCTAAATCGACTCTGATGAGTACTTCAGTTAAGCTTACCAAGGATGAACAAGGTACACTTGTAGATGCCACTAAATTTTGAGGTATGATTGGTTCATTATTATATTTAACTGCCTCATGACCTGACATTGTGTATAGTGTATGCTTGTGTGCTCGTTTTCAATCTCAACCTAAAGAATCTCATTTGAATGTCGTTAAACGCATTTTTAAGTATTTGAAAGGTACGAGTGACTTGGGATTATTTTATCCAAGATCCTCTTTCTTTGACTTAATCGGTTTTTTAAATGCTTACTATGCAGGGTCACATGTTGATAGAAAAAGCACAAGTGGTGCTTGTGAATTTTTAGGCGATTGTTTGGTTGCATGGCATAGTAAAAAGCAAACATCTGTAGCTCTTTCTACTGCTGAAGGAGAGTACATTACAGTCGGTAGTTGTTGTGCTAAAATTTTATGGATGCAACAAATATTGCAGGATTTTGTTATTTCTTATTCAAATATTCCTATTTATTGTGATAATACCTCTGTAATTAATATCTCTAAAAATCCTGTCATACATTCTCGTACTAAGCATATTGATGTTCGCCATCATTTTCTACGAGATAATGTTTCTAAAGGTAATATTGAGCTTATTTATATATTTACTGAGAAACAGCGTGCAGATATCTTCACTAAGCCTTTAGATGAAGATCGATTTTGTGTAATGCGTCGTGAACTAGGTATGTGTTCTATGTAATTTTATTTGATTAATTGTGCATCATGTCATAATATTTATATATGTTCTTGTATCTTTTATTTCTGTGATTAATAGGAAATTATGTTTCGTATAAATGTATAATTATTTCATACATTTTTGTTGTTTATTTGATGATTTTTTTAGTCCGTGTATCTATGCGTGTAGAAGGTGAATAGATTTAGAATATCTTTCTGATTTATCTTATCACCTCCTCGTACTTCGTGCATGTACTTTCTTTTAAGTACATCACTTCTTTCTCTCTTCTGTTCGTTTCCACTTCCATCTTTAACTCTTCAGTTCTTTCTTCTATTTAAACCAATTTTCTTAACCTTTTTATTTTCTTAATCACCTACTCTATTTTAAATCTCACACCCTTCTTCTTCTCTCTTCTTACTTACCCATCGTTATCAATGGCTCGCAAATTTACTCCCTTTACCCGATCAAGATCCGCCGCTCAGCGCACCCCAACTGATGGAGCCTCGGGCTCAAAGCGTCAAAGAATCGGAAAATTGGAATCTGAAGCGTCTAGCGAAGTGTCTGAGAGTTCTTTTGAGCGACATGCAAAATAAAATGCTTCGAAGGTGATGTCAAAGTTAATTTTGAAGGAACGACTATGTGATTTGGATCTTCTCAAGAAAGTCGGTGTTGTGGAGTTGTTTGAATCGGTTGGATGTTCGTCGTTGTTGTTGCCTCCAGAGGTTATTTATCCCGAGTTAGTGAAGGAGTTTTACGCCAAGCTTTGTGTTCTGGATGGCAATATTGTGTTCTCGGAGGTGCAAGGGAATTCGGTTTGCTTTAAGGCTGATCTACTCGCAAGGCTTACAGGCATTTCTAACAAGGGAATTTGTCCATCGATAACTCATCACGATTTTCAAGAGATCCCCGGCCTTCAGTATGAGGAACAGCTCAAAGTCATTCTTGGCGATAATTTTGTTTCGGTCTCTGTCAAACCCATGGTAATCGATTTAACCCCAGTTTCTATTTTGTTGTTTTGTTTATTTCATACAAATGTACTCCCTCGCAAATCTGGTCGCGATAGGGTAACTTTACAAGATACTATTCTTTTGTCTGTGTTTTTCAAAAAGATCCAGTGTGATATTGCTTCTCTAATTATTTCGAACATGAGTCATTGTGCTAAAAATGGATCAATGCATTTACCTTACCCCGGTCTTTTATCTCGTGTTTTTTAGTATTTTCGGGTGTTGACCCCAGCTGCTGTTTCCGACAAAATTTCAATTGTTTTTTATTTTTCTGTGTTAACCTTAAATGGATTAATTGTTTCCGAGTCAAATGAGTTAATGTTTGATGAAACTCATAAGAACTTTGGTGGTCTTCCTAAATCACCAAATTATGCGTCAGACCCTTTTGATCAGAACACAAATGTTTTGTTGAGTTCTCTCTTAGCCAAACTCAATGAAAAATCTGAAGTCTTAGCATCCATGAACCAGCATTTTACGTCCATAGAGTCTTTAGCCTCCTTGACTAGTCAGGTGAGTATGATGCGAGCATCATATGAACTTTTTCACAAACATGTGTGTCAGTCTCTTGATGGTATTAATGCCAAGTTGTCTGTTCTATATGCTCATGATAAGAGAGTTTCTAAGACTATTGACCTTGAGTTTGGTTCACTACAAGAAGGCATGGTCTCCATGGCAAAAGCCTGGGAGAAGGAGTTTGTGAAACTGTTTTTCCAACTTGGTTCAGAAACAAAGTTTTTGTTACAACAGTTATCAGCAATGCAGGATAGAGCCAAGATGTATTGGCATAAGAAGAAAGATTGGATCTGCGATTGCACACTTGAAGAGATTACAGCGCCTCTCCCACTTCCAGCAGTTCCACCTCCATCTGTGTTTGGCATGACCAGGGAGGAGTATAAGTCGAAGATTTTTGAATGGATGAAAGAAAGGGATGGAAAAGCACCTGATCACGATGATTTTGAGAATTTGTTTACAGAGTATGGTTCTGCTCCTATGTATCCTCAGTCCAAGGACAAGCCTTCTGGTTCCGGAAAAGGCAAGGGCAAGACTCGAGTGGATCTTTCGTCTTCTAATTCTAATTGAAGATCCCTTTTATGATGAAGGGGGAGAAATTTGAGTGTTTTAAGACGTTGTCTCATTTGGTTTTGGTTTTAAAGCTTGGTTTAAGATGTTTTGTTTGGGTGATTTGAGCTTCGATTTCTTATGTGTTTTCTATGTGTTTAACTGTTTTATTCTGGATTGATTATGTGATAGATAACAACTGGACATCCTGGTTTATGGATGGCTTGTTAATGCCTATGATTATGGATTATGAATGAGTTGTTTTGGTTAATGAGATTATCTCATTTATCTATCTGTTGTCTCATTCACGTATATGTTGCATATATTTTTAAACTGCAATATATTCTGTTGTATCTAACTCTGTTTTACAGGCCTTTAGTGTTTTTGATAGGGGAGCTTTTATGCTCTTTCTGTCATCATCATAAAAGGGGGAGAATGTTAATATATCAAGTTCATGATGATTGTTTTACAGCAACAGAACACTAGCAGCATTATTACATGAGATCCAAGCATTGCAGTTTGATCAGACTTTCCAAGAGTTTATCTCGCAGGTTTAGGTTTGTTAGGGTTTTGTGGAAATCATGTTTTGACTGGATAAATATCTTTTCATCTTATCTCAAACAAACCTTATCCTATAAACAAAGTTTGAATTATTCAAAACTTATCATTTACTTGGTTTATCTATTTTAAACAAACTAACAGATTAGCTTTCAAGTTCCATTCAAATATTTTCAAACAAACTTGTTTCAAATCTTATCTATCTTATCCTTTGTTTGAAAATAAAATGTTAGGTCACACACAGTGTAGAAGGGGGTTGAATACAGTGTTTACTATAATCAAATCGAATATAAGAACTCAAGTAACAGAACACAGATTTTATTCAATACAATAAACTCTGTTACAAAGAACTGTTCTCTCTCAGTGATGAACAAATTATCACGAGAGCTGCTAGAGTTACAATGAATAATAATCTCGATTAAGATAACACATATAGTGTAAACCCTATGTCTGTGTTTATATACTACACAGTTACAAGATAATCTTCTAATTGGTATCGAATATAATTCTGCTTCCTAATATATATCAACTAGTTATCTTTTCTTCCAAGTATTCTATTCTTCATAGAATTCTTCTCCATGCATATCTCTTCTTATGTTTGTCTTGATCTTCTTTCCTTTCAATCAGCCGCCTTCCTTATCTGAACGTCTCCTTAAGTCCTGATATTATCTCCTGATAAATATCTCCTGATAACTTAAGTTCTGACAACTTAAGTTCTGATATCTTAAGTCCTGACTTCAGTATAAGTACTGATTTCCAGTTAAGTCCTGATTTGTCCTGTTAAGTAAGATATGAAAACTAAACACAAATCATATTAGACATGACATCACAAATATATCTAACAATCTCCCCCAACTTGTAAATTAGCATAATATACAAGTTTAACAGATATTTGATGATGTCAAAAATATTAAGTACAAATACATGAGAATTTGACTAGATAACTACAACTTACAGTCCTTATAGCTTTACCATCCTCAAAGTCTGATATCAGCTTCAGTCTGTATATCCTTCAGAATTTAAGCAGTTGTAGATCTTTGACTTGGCTTCAATTTCTAATCTCTTTGATATCAGGAGTTGTTCTGAGATAGTTCTTCAATAGACATCTCTCAGCATATTCAAGTTCATTGACCATCCTCCTTTTAGCATTTTTCAATTCAACTGTATCTTCACCAGTTTGAAAGATAGCAGCCCTGAGATCATTTATCTTAGCTTTCCTTATATCCTGATCTAGTCTGATGATATAGGCTTTATCAGACTCTAGATTGAATTCAAGTCCCTTAATACCAGAAAATGTAGTGATGATTTTAGCAGTATTAGGCTTCATTTCAACAATTTCTCCACTGTGAGATCTGTACTTAGGACAGTATGGGCTGTCAGACTTTACAGAGTAAAGCTTCTTCTGTCTTTGAATATTTGATTTTAAATAACCTGCAACACCATCTGTTGATTTATTTTTCACTTGAAGTAGAAATAGAACATGTTCCAGTTCTTTAAAATACTTCAATGGAATAGAATTCTCCCTGATCTGGAATACCCTCCCATCTGTCATAAAGTATAACATGATATCTTCTTTCAAAACAGAATGGTAAACCATTTGTACAGATTCAAGTTGATTCAATCTCTCAGGAGTTGCTCTTACTCCTGGTTCACTCAAGGAAGTTGGATCATTGGTAATATTGTTTACTCTCTTCTCTTTAGAACTACCCAATCCTGATTTTTCTCTTGCTTCCTTTCCTGTAACAACTCTTGCTTCAAAACCACTTGATGTATTCTTCAAAGGTTGAGTCTGTTGAGCTTTGGTGAATCCTGGTAGTAGAATCTTTGAAGGTTTAAAATGAGCAATGTCAGAGGTTTCCTTTTCCTTATCTTCTGATATCAAGCCAACTTGAGCTATGTCAGAGGTTGCTTGCTTCACTGTAATATCAGAATTTACTAAGTCTTGATCTTGAACAACATGAGCTCTGTCAGAGGTTGTTTGAATATCCTTTTTCTTCAAAATTAGACTAGCATCTTCTTCAGATTTTGTCAAAATCCATGATTGGCATATATGCCTTTACAGGTTCATCAATTTTTCCTTTGCCCTTGGATCTAGGATCTACCTCCACTTGTGATTTGGCTTTGGTTGCCTCAGAATTTGTCTTTTCACAATGCCCTTAGATTTAGGTGGCTTCTTTTCCATGACTTGAGCTTTAGACTTTGACTTGACATTTGCAGCTTTAAGTCTGGCTTCTTCTTCCTTCAGACTTTCAATATCCATGCCTGGATTGTTTTTTAGGAATAGCCTTTTGGAAATCTCTTCATCAAGATCCAGATGTTCACTAGAACTTATCCTTTTACCAGTATCAGAACTTATTCTTCTCCCAGTATCAGAACTTGTTCTTTGACTTGTAGTTCCAGCTTTACTTGATGAAAAACCTTTGCCTTGACTATGATCTCTACCCATTCCAGAGTTTCCCTGGTCATTATTTCCATCATCCTTACCCTTCAGTACTTGACTAGATTTGCATTTGGACTTAATCACTTTCTCCCCCTTTTTGGCATCAGCAGGTAAAAGAAGAGAGACAATCAATTCCATTGAGGATTGTATCTCATTGAGTTGAGTTTGCTAAGAAACTTGATTTTTTAGAATTTCAGAAATCTGTTCTTGTTGCTTCTCCTGAGTCTTTTCAATATACCCAATTCGGTCAAAGGCTGGCATGAAAAATCTGTTCTTTTCCAATTTTATATTCATATCTTGCTGGATCAGAGATTCTTGAATTTTGTTCACCTTGTCATGAGTTATTGAGTGTTGACCTTGAAGGTGCCTAGTACTCAATGCAGTAACTCTAAGCTGTGTCTTGAAATCATCATTTATCAGCATTTCATCAGCTTTGGCCAGGTGCTCAGCAAGAATTTTTTCAGTAGGAACAAAACTAACTGTGTTCCATTCCTTAGTCCACTCCATTCCTCTAGGAGTTTCACTCCAAGGTACTGGGGCATCCTCTCTAACAAACTTCTTGATCAAATCAGCTTTATTAACAGTTTGTTGAGGTGCATGTCCTAAAGGACCAGCTGCATCAGCATCTAGATTGGTAGCAGCTTCACCAGTAATTTTAGCATTGTCAGCATCAGAACTTACAGAGCCTGCAGTATCAGCATCCTCTGATAAAATAACAGTATGTGAGGCTATAGAGGCTTCAACATCATCCTCTAAATTCTGATCTGCAACTAAGTTCTGATCAACATCCAAATTTTGATGCCCACCTAAAATCTGATCTTCATCATCTAGATTCAGAACTGGTGTTGATGGAATATTTGCATTGAAATCAGCATCCAAAAGTGGTGTTGTTGGTGGAGTGAGTTGAGTTGGTGGAGCTTCCAAGTACAGAACCTCAGGAATAATCAAGTTATGAATATCAATTTCAGCACTTGTACCTGGGTCTTCAGCATGTACTGGATCAATTATAGGAGACACAGGAGGTGTAGACACTTGCTCTGGAATATCCTCTTGCTCTTGTATAGGAGACTTTGGAGCTTGAGTAAAGTCTGATTCAGCTGTGGGAAGTAACTCAATGACTATAGGTTCTATTGGGATCAGAGATTTTTGACCCCCTTCCTTAGCTGCTTCTGCCAGAACTTCTTCAGAGTATGATGATTCACTTACAGCCCTCCTGGCTCTTTGCTTTTTAAGTCTCTTTGCTGAAGTTGAGACTTTGGGAGATTCATCATTAGGATTTAGCTTTCTAAGCCTTTTGAGAGGCCTAGAACTCCCAGTTTCAGTATCTTTCTGAGAAAATATCTTCTCAGCTTCTACAACAACAGCATCTGATATTGGAACATGTTCCTCATTGTCTGACTCATCTCTCAGAACAATTCTCCTTCTCTTCTGTTGAGACTGAAGTACTATCTTAGCCCTCTTGGGTTTTGAAGATGAAGGCTTCACTGGATGTGCTGAAGGTTGAGGTTGAGATGACTGTGATGGTTTGTAATATGTCCTGATGGAGGGTTGAGTTGGTTGAGGTTGAGAAGTTTGAGGTTGTTGAGAGATGGTATGTTCTGATGGCTGTTATGTTGGCTGTGATATGTTGGTGGGTTGGACATCAGGGTAAATGGATGTGTATGTTTGTGGATCAGCATTTACCAAGATTTGTTTTACAGGCTGAGGTATCTGTAAGGGTCTCTGAACTTGTTTATTATGGTCAGTATTTAACAAATCATTAAAAGCCCTTTTTGCAAGCTTAAAGGGTGGAATTAAATCACTGGCAGGATGGGGTTCATCAGCACAACAAAAAGTATATATAAGCTGACAGAATCTAGCAAAGTATACTACATTCCTATCCTCTGTCATCCTATCCACTATGAAACTTAGCACAGCACTTGCAAAATCAAAATGAGTTTGATGAATAAGGGCATACCCGATTTGCTGACTCATGATGAGAATAACATCAAAGTTGGAGCATTTATTGGCGAATGCCTTAGTGATACAATCAAAGAAAAAGCTCCATTCCTTTCTGATATTTGATCTTTTCAGTTGACCCGGCTTTCCCAAACCTTTCTCATAGCCCAGACTGGCCATAAGCTGCTGTAAGACAGGATCCTCCACTGTTGAGAATGTGCAACCTTCAGGTAAGTGGAGAGCTTTACGAACTGCTCCAGGAGTAACAACATGCTCGACATCTCCTGATGTGAAAATAATGCTTGGATTACCAGTAGCACCACCATTATCAAAAAGCCCAGTTCGCCAAAATGTCATCACTTGTTTGCTTGAAATAGTTTGAGGTTGGGTCAAAGCATACCCAATCTCACTATTGGCTAATAAATCTTGTACAAAGTGCAGATCTGATGTTGCTTCAGCCTTATTCAAGATTGCAGCATAGTTATTTGGTACAAACTTGGCTCTATTAACAATTAAATCCTTGGGCGCCATCAGAAATAAGTGAGAAATAAAATTTTCTGAAAGGTGTTTGATGAAATGTTTGTATAGAAAACCATCAGAAAATGTAAGAGAGAATAAGAAAAGAGAGAGAGTGAGTAGAATAAAAATGAAAATAAAATATTTGAAAATCTTTTATCTCTTTTACTTAGCCACCCCACGTGACAGCAGTTAATGAGAAGTGGAACAGACCTTTACACCTGTTAGCCATGCAGCAGTTAAGGCAAAAGTTAATGGGCACGGTAAATAAGTAATGATTACATTGTACGTTCAGTTTTTGTTTAAAAAAACTGTTCCCACTAAGCAAATGATTATTACTGCTTTATCTCACATAAACCAATATTCTGAGAAAATATAATCGTTCAAGTATTGACTTAAAAATAAACCAAGTAAATAAATACTGCCACATCAGCATCAGAACTTGATTATTATCAGAATTTAAAAGTCATCAGAATATGGCTCCATTACTCGAAAAGTGAATGTTTATTTCTGTAATTCTTCACATAAATACTGATATGGTTTCATCAGAACTTAATCATCAGAGCTTCCATCAGAACTTGTCCTCAGAATTTATGCAACTGACACTTAAACTGTTCATCTGAAATAATATTTATCACCACAGTAATTTTCATCATTCATATGGAGTGTATGTGTATGCAATAAGCTAAATATCAAACAAATAGTAAAGTCTGATTCACTTCAGTACATCTTAGAAATAAGGAATAACTAAGAACTTTGCTCAAAATCTGTCATTATTCTGAAGTCTACTATAGAATGAGTTCATGTATGAGTCCACCTCAACTATTTTGTGCTCATTTTATGCATCTTTCGAAATTTCTTTTTACAGTAGCTTCTCAGTGTAAGTGAGTCACGACTGTTTATCAGAATTTATGTTGTTATCAGAGTATTTCTCCGGTAATCAGAGAATGTGAAAAGTCGCCAAAAAAATTTTATTTTGCTTTTCTAATGCATATTACTTAATACCAAAATGCACTTGGGTCTTCCCTTCCACATTTTTACTCTAGATCTCAAAGGAGTACCTGATTTTTATTTCTTTTCTCTTTCTTTTTCTTTTGATAAGTGAGGCTTTACAGCACTTAGTACATCCATCAGATTTACTAACATCAGAACTTAACAGATAAGAAGCACTATTCTAGTTTTTGACTTAGTAATAAGATACACAAAGTAAACTTCAACAAAGCTCAATATCAGAATTTGCTTGTGTTAAAAGATTTCCACATTAACAATTACTTCAAACATGGGATTATTAGTGTATTAAAGACTACTAGTTCAGAATCTAGCACAGTTATCCTCATTGGATTGAATAGTCACAGAAACATTCATATCACTATCAGAGTTTAGAAATTCACATCAGACAACAATCAACACTTAGAAAATTTTAATTTAAGCACAAAATACACAAAGATAGTAATATATGTAAATACTGATCATAAAGTCTGATGTATCTGAACATAAACTAAGCAGATTTAGAGAAAGAACCTGAAACCATTCCAAGTTCATTTACCAATCTTGTAAAAGTAGCTTCACACAGTGGTTTTGTGAAGATATCTGCTAGTTGTTGATCTGTTGGAACAAAATGCACTTCCACTGTACCTTCCATCACATGCTCCCTTATGAAATGGTACCTAATGCTGATGTGCTTTGTCATTGATTGTTGAACTGGATTACCTGTCATAACAATAGCACTTTAATTATCACAGTAAATAGGGATTTTAGAATATGTTAACCCATAATCCAGTAACTGATTCTTCATCCAAAGAATCTGTGCACAACAGCTTCCTGTAACAATGTATTCTGCTTCTACAGTTGATGTGGAAATTGACTTTTGTTTCTTGCTAAACCAAGAAACCAATCTGCCTCCAAGAAATTGGCAGCTTCCACTTGTGTTTTTCCTGTCAATTTTATATCCTGTAAAATATGCATCTAAGTAACCTATTAGCTTAAAGTCTGATTCTCTAGGATACCACAATCCCAGACCAGCTGTACCCTTAAGGTACTTTAAAAAAAAATCACGGCTGTTAAGTGAGGTTCTCTTGAATTTGCTTGAAATCTTGCACAAAGACAGGTAGCATACATGATATCAGGTCTACTTGCAGTTACATAGAGTAGTGAGCCAATCATACCTCTGTAATCAGTAATATCTACTGATGTACCAGTATCCTTATCCAATTTTGTTGCAGTGGCCATAGGAGTGGATGCACTTGAACAGTCTTGCATTCCAAATTTCTTCAACAAATTTCTGGTGTACTTAGATTGACAAATAAAAGTTCTTTCTTCATTCTGCTTGACTTGAAGGCCCAGAAAATAGATAAGTTCTCCCATCATACTCATTTGATATCTTAACTGCATTAGCTTGGCAAACCTTTTACAAAGTCTGTCATTTGTAGAACCAAAAATGATATCATCAACATATATCTGCACCAAAAGTAAGTCATTTCCATGGTTGAGATAGAATAAGGTTTTGTCAATAGTTCCTCTGTTAAATCCACTTTCCAGAAGAAACTGAGCTAATGTCTCATACCATGCTCTTGGAGCTTGCTTAAAGCCATAAAGTGCTTTATCAAGTCTGTAGACATGATGAGGAAATTTTGACTCTACAAAACCTGAAGGTTTTTCAACATATACTTCTTCTTCTAATTCTCCATTAAGAAAAGCACTTTTTACATCCATTTGAAAGACTGTAAACTTTTTGTGAGCAGCATAAGCCAAAATATCCTTTTGGCTTCCAATCTAGCAACTGGTGCAAATGTTTCATCATAATCAATTCCCTCCTTCTAAGAGTATTCTTTTATAACCAGCCTTGCTTTATTCCTTGTAATTATGCCATCATTATCAGTTTTGTTTCTGAACACCCACTTTGTACCAACAACAGATCTATTTTTTGGTCTTGGCACTAGGGTCCAGACTTTATTTCTTTCAAATTCATTTAACTCTTCCTGCATTGCTTGCACCCAATCAGCATCTTGAAGAGCTTCTTCCACTTTCTTTGGTTCAGTCTGAGAAAGAAAAGAGTGATAGAGACATTCATTTAATATTGTTGTTCTAGTTCTAATACCTGCTTCCGGATCTCCAATAATCAAGTCAGGTGTATGTGCTTTAGTCCACTTCCTTGCAGATGGAAGGTTATCTGTAGAACTGGATGCTCCCCCATGATCCATGCTGTCTCCATCAACATTTTCTGATGCTCCCCCTGAAATTATGCTCTCTGAGTTGGATCCTTCAGAATTTGAGTTTCCAGAATTATCAGTATTTCAGTTTCCAGAATTATCAGAACTTGGCCCATCAGAACTTGAAGAGCCTGTTCTAGATTCTGAAGCTTCTTGAGATGTGGTTGTATCTTTAATATGCTCCCCCTGCACAGGTGCATTTTCCTTTGGTTTAGTTACCACAGTTTCAATAACATCAGAGTTTAACCCATCAGAGTTTGCAGTATCAGGATTTAGACTGTTGGGATTTAGATTGTCAGGATTTACAGAATTAGAATTTAAAACTTCATTCTCAAATCTCAGCTGATCATGATCATTGAAATCTTCAAGTCCAGTAATCTTCTTATCATCAAAAGAGACATTGATAGATTTCATGACAACCCTTGTTCTTAAATTGTAGACTCTGAAGGCTTTTGTGGAAAGTGGATATCCAACAAAAAATTCCTTCATCAGCTTTTAGATCAAATTTGGATAGCTGTTCAGGATGAGTCTTAAGAACAAAACACTTGCATCCAAATACATGAAAATACTTCAGATTTGGCTTATTTTTCTTCACCATCTCTTATGGTGTCTTTCCATGCTTGTTGATAAGTGTTGCATTCTGAGTAAAACAAGCAGTCTGCACAGCTTCAGCCCAAAAATAGGTTGGTAACTTTGCTTCATCAAGCATAGTTCGTGCAGCTTCAAAAAGAGTTCTATTCTTTCTTTCAACAACTCTATTTTGCTGTGGAGTTTCAGGAGCAGAGAATTCCTGCTTTATTTCATGGTCTTTGCAGAACTCTTCCATAATCAAATTCTTGAACTCAGTGCCATTATCACTTCTTATGATTTTCACAGAGTCTTTGACCAATTTATCCAGTTGTTTGACATGATCAATCAAGATAGATGCAGTTTCCCTTTTTGTGTGCAAGAAATACACCCATGTGTATCTGGTGAACTCATCCACTATGACCATAGCATATTTCTTCTTTGCAATAGACATGACATTCACTGGACCAAATATATCAACATGTAGTAGGTGATAAGGCACAAAAATTAAAGATTCAGTCTTGCTCTTGAATGAAGATTTTCTTTGTTTTGTCTTTTGACAGGAATCACAAAGGCCATCAGGAGCAAATACTGATTTTGGCAGTCCTCTCACAAGATCTTTCTTGACTAGTTCATTTATATTGTTGGAATTTAAATGAGAGAGTTTCTTGTGCCAATTCCAGCTTTCTTCAATTGATGCTCTACTCAACAAACAGATTGCAGAACCATCAGTACTTGTTAAAAGCTTGGCTTCATAAATGTTATCATGCCTGTATCCTTTCAGAACAACTTTGCCTGTAGATTTGCTTACAACTTCACAGTGTTCTTCAAAGAAATCCACATGATAACCTCTGTCACAGATTTGACTTACACTCAGCAAATTGTGTTTAAGTCCTGAGACTAAAGCTACTTTTTCAATGATGATATTCCTAAAATTGATATGGCCATATCCCAGAGTTTTTCCCATGTTGCCATCTCCATAAAAAACACATGGGCCAGCTTTCTCCACAAAGTCTGATAGCAGGGCTTTATTTCTAGTCATATGTCCCGAACATCCACTGCCCAGAACTAGGATGTTTTTCCTGTTGCCCTGCAATCACAAAGACCACTAATGATTAGTTTTAAGGACCCAGACTTGCTTGGATCCTTTGGACTTATTAAGTTTGTTAACATTTGCAGCGGATTTAATATCAGAGTTTATGTTAACATTTTTCTTATCGGAATTTACAGTATCAGACTTTGCATCAGAACTTACACTAGAAGGAATAATGCTAATTTCTTTAAAGAAGGTTTTATTTGATAATAATCATAGTACAAACTATGATATTCCTTACAAGTATAAATGGAATGCCATAAACTACCACAATGAAAACAAGGATTTTGTGGCCTATATCTAACAGACTGACTCTTAACTCCTGATTTTGAAGGTAAGGAGTTTATGTTCTTATTCTTCTTGCAAAAAGAAGCCAGATGGTTAGAATTTCCACAATTATAATATTTCTTTCTAGGAGCATTAGGAACAGGCTTATAATCATTGCTTTTATTCACACCTTCCTTTCCATTCCTATTTTTCCTAGGTGGCTTTACTTTATTTACATTCTTAACATCCTTCAGCTTATGCTTAAGTTGCTTCTTTGTCATTAAGCCTATGTTAACTTCAGTTGGCTTATCCTGTTTTGGTTTGTCAGAAGTTAATTTCTCTTTAACTTCTGATTTATCAATATCAGACTTTACAACTACAAACTTAACAGGATTTACCTTTGGCTTTTGTTTAACAACTATAGGCTCAATTTCTACAGTTCCTTTATTATTCTTATCATCTCCATAACCTAAGCCCTCTTTCTAATTTCCACTACTTAACAGATTCTGAGTTGTTCTGCCAGAGTTAGTCCAAGTCCTGATAATCTCTCTTTCCTTTTCTAACTCAGTTTTAAGAGATTCATTCATTTTAAGCACTTCATCTCTAACGTAGAAATCATCATCTCTATCATTATGAGTTTGATGGAACATAACTAACTCTTTTTCTAAATAATCATTCCTCCTTTTATAAGCAAGATTTTCAGAAGTTAATCTTTCATATGTTAAAGTTTGATCTCTATAACTAATGAACATGGTTTTAAGATATCTTCTCAACTCAGTAATATCATCAGTATGAAAAGTATAAGTTGTTTGAGGTACCTTTAACTCAGAAGCTTCTGAACTGCTATCAGCATTTGCCAGCAAGGCATAGTTCACCTCACTTTCAGAATCTGAAGTGTCTGTCCAGCTTTTCTTCTTTGTGACAAAAGCCTTGCATTTGTCACTTTTTCCTTTCTTGCAATCAGGAGATATGTGGCCTTTCTTACCACAGTTGTAGCATTTGACATTTGAGTAATCTCCTCTGTCAGACTTTCCTCCTTTGCCTTCAGATTTTCTGAAACCTTTCTTATCAGAACTTGCACCTTTCGTGGAAAACTTCTTTCCCCTTCTGAATTTCCTGTATGCAATCTTTGTGATTCCTTTCACCATAAGAGCACACAGCTTCATCATCTCTTCATCAGGGTCCATCTCAGATAGACTTTCAGTATCTGACTCCTCATCACTATCAGAACTTGATGACTCAGTATCAGACTTTTTGATGAGAGCCTTTCCTTTGCTTTTCTTTGAGACAGCCACTTTAGGGGATTCCTCCTCAGCCTTAAGAGCAACTGTCTTTGACTTTCTCCCATGCCACTTGCTTCTTTAATCCATCTCAAGTTCATGAGTTTTGAGCATACCATAAATTTCATCAAGAGTAGTTTCATCAAGAGCAAAGTTGTCTTATAGTTGTGGCCTTCTAATCCCAACTTTCACGAAGAGCTAAAAGGAATTTAAGATTAGTATCTTCAAGATCATATTCCTTATCCACCAGTGACAGATCATTCAAGAGTTTGACAAATCTGTCATATAAACCAGTTAATGACTCATCAGGTTTTGAGTCAAAGTGCTCATACTCTTGAGTGAGTATAGTCTTCCTGTTTTTCTTAATTGAATCAGTTCCCTGGCATCTTGTCTCCAAGACATCCCATATCTCCTTTGCAGTCTTGCAGTTAATTACCCTGTTTGACATGACATTATCAATGGCACTATGCAGCAAATGTCTTACCTTTGCATCCTTTGCAATAGATGAGATATCTTCAGCTGTATATTCACTTTTCTCCTTTGGTACAGTCTGTGTTGGCTGATCTGCAACTACAACAGAGAGTTGGCTTATGTGGTCCTTCATTAATTCTGTCAAGGTATTCTGGATCTGTAGCTTCCAGAAACATAGACATCCTCACCTTCCATATGAGATACTCAGAAGGTTTCAGTATGGGAACCCTAATAGTCTCATATTGATTATGGATTTGAGTCTTTGGAGTTTCTTCAATTTTGGTGGGCTTGGTTGGAGTTTGTGCTTCTTCAGACATGATTGTTTTTGGATCTTTATTGTATGTATGTTAACATATTACTCTAATACCACTTGTTAGGTCACACACACTGTAGAAGGGGGTTGAATACAGTGTTTACTACAATCAAATCGAATATAAGAACTCAAGTAACAGAACACAGATTTTATTCAACACAATAAACTCCATTACAAAGAACTGTTCTCTCTCAGTGATGAACAAATTATCACGAGAGCTGCTAGAGTTACAATGAATAATAATCTCGATTAAGATAACACATATAGTGTAAACCCTATGTCTGTGTTTATATACTACACAGTTACAAGATAATCTTCTAATTGGTATCGAATATAATTCTGCTTCCTAATATATATCAACTAGTTATCTTTTCTTCCAAGTATTATATTCTTCATAGAATTCTTCTCCATGCATATCTCTTCTTATGTTTGTCTTGATCTTCTTTCCTTTCAATCAGCCGCCTTCCTTATCTGAACGTCTCCTTAAGTCCTGATATTATCTCCTGATAAATATCTCCAGATAACTTAAGTTCTGACAACTTAAGTTCTGATATCTTAAGTCCTAACTTCAGTATAAGTACTGATTTCCAGTTAAGTCCTGATTTGTCCTGTTAAGTAAGATCTGAAAACTAAACACAAATCATATTAGACATGACATCACAAATATATATAACATAAAATCTGTTAGAACTTTGCTTATAAATACAACTCACGATTTCAGATTTTCCGAGAATGCTTTCACGTTAATCTTTTATCATCTAAAACATCTTCTTGTTCATTTTATCCGAGATACAAATCCAGTCGAACAAGATATAATTTGAGTTGTAATAAATTTGTTTATACTTGTACTTGTGTATTCATATCAACTTTGTGCCGGGTTGTGGCAAGCTTGATTTTAAAGTATAGTAAAGTAGTTAGAAGGCTAAGGAATAGCAGTAGGCTAGTAGCAAGGTAGCTTGGGAAAGGGTTTCTTTCAAGTGCTATTTTTGTAATCAAGGAAAGATGGTAAGTTCTTTATTAAAGTTGATATAATACATTCTCTATGCTAGTTGGCATATGGACTTGGATGTAGGCCATAGACTAAGTGTAGGGTCCGAACCAAATGAAAACTTCTGGTATTTTTATTTTTTCAGTTTTTTAGCTTACTGCATTTATATCACTGTTATTTACATTCTGCAGTTAATTGAGACTGTCTCATACCCTGTCTCATTTGTAAAGGGATTGTCCCATTTGCATAAGAGACTGTTGTTAGGAATATGTTCGTACTTGATGATAAGCTAAACAAAACACCTTAGTAGATTTAACTTAGTGAATTTTGTAGCACCCGACGGATGATCAATTATAGTCCCGACGGATGATTCAATATAGTCCCGACGGATGACTAATTGATATCCATCGGGTGAGTAGCTTATATAACAATAAGTAATGTAGCACATTTCTGCAAACAACTTTGTATAGATTCTGTAGTAGCTTATGAATCATGTAGACTGCTAGTAGATGTGCAGAATAGGTTAATTAAATGTAAATATAAGATGTCTTGTAATTCTGCACAAATGAAATGGAGTCAAGTGATAAAAGGCTACCCGACGGATGATCAACAAAGCTACCTGACGGATGATCAACAAGGCTACCCTGACGGATAACAAGCATGTACCCGACGGATAATCAATTCAAATATCTGTTGACAGTGACAACACAGTCATATGCGTCGAATATTTGCAAAAGGAATGTGGCAGCCTGTTTAGCAGGGTTTTGAGAACAAAGAAGCATTACCATTTCCATGCAAGTTATGAAGATTTTCAAAGATGCTGGAATAGAGTAGTGAAGCAGCATGAAACTAGACTTGATAGGTTTTGTTTTATTATCCTGTCTTATTACCATGTGAACTTGGTGATATATAAACCAAGTGTAGCTAGTAGAACAAACTAACTAAGCAAACATATTTTTAGCAGAGAAACATTTGTAAGTGTAGAATTTCTCTGTAGTTTGTTTGTTCACTTGTAAAGCAGCTGTGAGCTATTCACAGCTATATATATATATGTATATATATATCTGGTGGATACATTCAAATCCACCAAAAAATTTTAAAGACCTGAGTTTTTATTACTTTATATTTGATTTATTTAGCTTTGTATTCCGCACTTTGCAAATCAAACAGTTAGATATAAATTGAGTTAGACCCATTTTTCATAAATCTCAAAAAAGGTCAGAATTACATTCAACCCCCTTCTGTAAGTCTTGTTGTATTGTTAAGGAATAATAATTGTCTCATTAGTTTAGACAATTACAATCTTATATATCTATCGAGCCCTTTGAATTTCACATATATGTATATAGTTTAGTTTAGTGAACACGTATATTCAACAAATGCATTGTTTATATTTTTTCATGTTCTTTAAACCAAAAAAAAATATGCACTAAATACATATAGCTCATATGTGGGTAACTCAAAAAAATAATACGCATGATTACATGCATATTTCACTGTTATTTTGGTTGTTCCATGCCTATAAATACCTATAAATATTTTGGACATCTAGCTTCAAAAATGGTATATTTAGGTTTTTACTTGTTAAAACAGTAATACTCAAAATTTGTCGACAGGGTCAGCATACTTCCAAAGTTCTTATAATTTTATTCCTCACAAAATATATATCGTTTATAATTATTTATTTATTAAAAGGTAACTAAACAATGATTTCATTGACAGTACAATAATTTACCTTAAATTTATTAACAGATGATCGAACTCTTCACCTTTTATATGCTGGAGGGGGGTCTTTAGTATTACTAGTACAACTCGTACGATATCGTTGAAAGTTGGAGAAGAAGTTAAAAGTTGTCACTAATATATACTCCCTCTCTTCCTAAAAACATCTTTCATTTGTGTTGTACACGTTTGTCAATATACACTTTTAATTATTAATATTTTTAATTTCGTAGTAGTATTAAATTATAAAAATTTCACTGTATTAAGTATTCATAGATACGAATCCAACAAGATCACTCATGACTACATTTTTTTTTATAAATTAGATGTAAATTAGTAATTAATCGTTTACCGTGAACAATATAAAAAGTCAAAATGGGAAACGTATTAAGGTACGGAGGGAGTAGTCTTTTGAGGGTCATGTCAAGCAATTCCTTCTCTGTATATGAAAATCGATCTCCCTGGTCCCTGCTGTTTACGTGGTTTCGGCTTGGACTCATCTTAATTAAAATAATTTGGACTTATTTCGAACTTGAATTTGATTAAATTTAAAATTTAAAATTCGACTTGTAAAAAATTTGATATGCTCGAATTCGATTTGAAAACTTTATTATATATTAGGTTCGTCTCGAGTTTTATTCGATTAAATGTATAATATATATCCATGCAATATACCAATATAAAATAGAGAATTTGCCAACAATACTAATTTTTATAAAATTATTTGCAATTTTACTAGCTTCTGAAAAGATTTGCAAAACTATTATTTTATTTTGAAGATATTTGCAAAAATAAGATATTACATAATAGATTGCAATTTAGTGTAACTGTTTTACGTTACATTTCGGTTTGCATTTTATGTTTCATCTTAGGTTGCAAATATGATTGCAATTTGCGGAACATATTTTTACAATTTTGTTTTTATAATTTTAAGTTGCAAACGTGGTTGCGAAAATGATTCTACATATTTTGTAAATATTTTTAAAAATGATAGTATTTTTATAAAAACTTTGTAAATTTTGGATATTTATAAAAAAAACCCTATAAAAAACGTATATATCCCAATATAAGAAACATAATAATCTGTCTTAAGTACTTTTATACATGCAATATATGTAGACGTGTGCTTATGAAATTTGGTTTATAATATGTTTAATAAAAAACCAACAACTTCTTGATTTCAAATCAGCAAATTCATTCATACATGCAATATATATAGATGTGTGCTTATGAAATTTTGCTAATAATATGTTTAATAAAAAACACCAACAACTTCTTGATTTCAAATCAGATCTATATATTATAAATTGCTGGATAACCCTTTCCTAAGGTTTGGTATCCATATTTTGGTTCGAATATGATTTTTAACTTTAATTTGACCCAGTGGACTATCCATTTTTATGTTTGGTATCCATATTAAGTTTATAAAAGATCCATGACCCATGTACTTATTATGACCCATTTTAATTATAGAAACTTGGCAATACAATTTTAAATATGAATTGTGTTAGTTATGGTAAGTTTTTAATACAAAATTGAAGTAATGTTTAAATTTTAATAGATCTATTTATAGAAATAATCTCATAAAATATATAACATAAAAATAACATATGTAACGAAAGTAATTCTTAAATAAATTTATCATAATATGTAGATGCAATACACTTATTATATAAATTAATTAATCTTTCATAAACATATTATTCAATTTGAATTATAAATTTATTTATTTATTTAATTAAATAATTTTTGAGATCCCCGTGTGCGTAGCACGGGCTATAAACTAGTTATAGATAGTTTGCTAATTGCAAAACATGGTCTGTATCCATGATAATTAATTAATACAGAATATATTTTCGTTCAAGTTTGTTGGGCAAATGAAAAAGAGTAATTAAAAGCTGGAAATTTTGTTTTGGGTGGAACTACTGTGATCCTAAAATCGTGGCCCTGTAATTGGAAAAAAATAAGATAAATTTGGATTTCGTTTATTTGCTGGAAAATAATATTCAAAATAAAGTTACTTATTAGTAAATAGTAAGCAAGCAAACGGAGTATTGGTTGGATATTTCGGGCTTATATTGGTCTCAAGGTCTTATCTAGGTTGCTTCCTCAGTCGGAATATATTACCTTCTATGCAGTGTCTCTTGTTTTTACCAAAATTTGTGTGGTAAAAGTGTTGGACAAACTTAGTATTTTAGACTAAGTTGTGAATCATTTTGAGACTCTATATGAGTGAGACGCATTATGTGTTAGTGGTGTGTATTTATTGGAACGTATTCTTCTCTTCGAGGGGATTCCAACGCATATTTACACGCTCAAAATGAGTAAAAGGTGAATGAGAACTGATGTTCCAAAGTTTTACCTTTTAATATGAAAGGTGGTTTTATACCACATCGAGAGTAGCACAAACATATTCCTTAGTTTTTCTTATAAATATCATATACCACATCGAAAAGAAAAACAAGTCCTTTCAAGCCTCTCTTTATAAATAGAGTCTTAGGGCACCAGTTTTATTAAGTCGAGGAAATAAGAGTCATCTCTTTCATTCTCGGTCTCTTTAGTCTTAAATTTTTCCAATATTCTGGTGATAGTTCTCGGGCTCAGTTCAAGTTCGCTGAGAGTATATTCGATCTATCGATTATACTAGTATCTCGTTTTATCCTGGGAAGCAGGTCGCTAAACACGGATGGTGCGGAGCGAAACTGCTTTAAGGAGACAGTTTTCTGGACTCGAGATTAAATCCAATATCTGCTTGTTTTCTCAAACCCTTCTCCTAATTTAATTGTTAATTCTCATATGCTTATGTGATTTAAGAATTAACAATGTTCTTGTGAAGTAGTTATATATTCAATATATATATATATATAATAATGTCTTTATCGTACAAGATTGCTAACAATCTTAAAGCAGTTTTCTTCAATTTTCATACTTTCTTTTGAGTAGACGCAAAAGTCAATTTGATTGTTTAAATTGGATTTATTTATGGGTATATGAGTGACCATTATTTGTCTCATTAATTAAATTAAATTTAGTGCGTTAATTTCTTTGATCACTTGTTGCCATGTGCTTGAAATTGATATAAATTTGATTTTAAGTGGTGCTTTGTTTAAGTATAACAGGTACGAGGCAAAAGTAAGTACAAAGTTGTTGGATAATTGGTTTCTTATAAGGCTATTGATGCTTTAATGGTTATTGATTTATGATCAACTTATATTCAAGTGGACATATTTGGTGACATCTCTCTCGGGTTGATCATTATAAATTGGTAGAGTAAACCCAAATTTATAATTCGTCCATGTTTTCGCTATTAATGGATAACTTATTATATTTTGTTTAATTAACATGGTGATTGATAATATATATGAGCTAGAGTTTCTTAATTCTGAATTGATTTCGGAATTATTAGTATACTGATACAAGAATCGTATATGCTATAGTTTACATGCGTGTTTGCAAGTTCATAACATGATATTGCTATGCAATTAAATGATATGGCTACATAAATGTGACCCTTCATGATGGAACTTGATTATTTGGTGATTAATTTTTTTAATCATTGTTGAGTGATGATAAGGCATCAATTATTATTGTTTAATCTTTAATAATGAAGTTATATCACAAATTTGTAATACTGGATAAATAGAGGTCTTACCGCGTATCTGTTTAATTGGAGAAAATAGATTACAAGCATAGGTTGGTGACAATAAACGTGATGCAAATTATGTAGTTCTAAACATCTTATTTTAATAGATTAATTTGTTAACAAAATGTTTTTAGTCTATATGGAGGCTTTGGAAAACTATTAAAGGAGGCATAAGTTGTTTTATTATGTAACGTGTCTCGTTAGTTAACATTAGTTTGACTGGAAAAATTTGTTCTAGTATTTTCACTTGTGCTGCACTGGATATAATGCAGTAATATGTTTGTTGTTAAACAATGTGACGAGTTGTGCAGCTGAAGTGAACCAGATTTACAATTGCTCAGGATTCTCCACATTAAAAAACCTAATGGGCCTGGAGTACAGGTTATGGGTCGGCACATAAATTATATTTTTCTGGTTGGATTTTTCCTCCAGTTAAATAGTAATTTCACGTGTTGGTGTCGGTCTGTTGCGGCAGTGACACACGAGCCTATTATAGTGATCCATGTGATACTTAATACGGCGAATATTGATATCAGTATTTATGCTGAACTTTGGAGAGAATCCGAAAAGTTGTTAACCCTAACGCATCAGTTGATCAAGGATCACTGAATGTGGGTTTATTGAAGATTTATGTTCTTCCTTGGGCCTTTCCTGGTTGTACCAGTAGGTGAGCCAGAAATGTAGGTTCGTGTGAACCATGTAAATATTTTCGAGAAATTCGGTAATTGAATTTTTAATGATAAGAACCACTGGAAGTTCTTTAAACATGATATTAAAATCTTATAGGTTTTAATGAATGACGTAAAACCTGCTCAGATGAGAGGTAGTGACATGATACGTGTTTACTGTCTAGTTTGATAGTAAAACATTTGTCACTCGTACTCGTAGTCGAGTCAATATTGAAGCTAAATAGAGAGATGTGTGCTCTATAAACTCAAGGGTAAATCCAACTTAATACAGATAATTAAGATGGTAGTGAATAAATTTGATGATGAATAATCACCGGGCAAATTATGTTTGCAACGTGAATATTCATGAGGTCGTTGCACCTTACTCGCATTAAATAAATGGAGTAGATGCAGGCTTGAGTTGCGCTCTGAGAGAGATGCAAAATGATTGTGATCAGCTCAGACTATCACTGAATTTGAGGATATTAGTTACGAAGGGCTAATCGTTCCTTAAACATGATACCACATAAGGAAATAATTAAATTTCCTATTAGTTTTGGAATGTTTTCTGACATTCTGTAAAATATTAAAATTGTGGGGTATCTAAAACAGAAAATTATTGAATTTTCTATGAATAGTGGAATGTAATGAAACATTCTTGAAAATAATTGAAATGTGGGGGTATCTCGAAACTTGATACCAATACCTCTGTTGGTAGCATGAGATCCAAAATCAATTGAGATATTTTGGATGGATACATAGACAATGGTTGAGTCTAATAATATCCGATATATGAATCTAATTTTTTGAGATTCGTAAGAATACTATTACAGAGTTTAGGAATGCTTATGCGATAAACTAGTAGATCCTAGTAGATCTGTAATTAAAAGTCATCTAAATGAACTTACGAGTTATTGGATAAATGTGAGGATGAACCTGCAGAGAGCAAAAGACTTGGATAATTGCTAGTCCCGAATGTCTTGATAATTTGCTTGAAGGTGAACTTGTAAATTTAATAGAAGCAATGCGCTTCTCGTATAATTCCTTGATAAGTGAATATATCAAGAGAAAATTTGACTATTACTGAGAGTCAATAAATCAAGATTTTCTAGCACGTGTACTAGAAAATGGATTGTGTATGTTCTCTCTATGTCCTTTATGGGGGAAAGGATGTTAAGAAATAGAGAGAGTGGTTCTGTTTGACAGAATCTTGTTTAAAAAATATATATATATAGATCTTCTTACGAGATAGAAGCATTAGGACCCAAATGAATTTTCAAATTGGGAAAATATATGTGGGTCTGAAGGAAGTATAAGGTCAGACTGATAATAAAATATTACAGTCAAAAGTGATGACCTTATATAATTTATGAAATATTCTCGAGTTTTGAGAATAAGGTTCATTAAGATGATACTAAAATTATCGTATTATGAAATTTAAAAGTGCATCAATGAACATTGAGATGGTCTTTATAAATAGATATTTGGAGAAATATATATTTACGTGAACCTGAGGGTTGCTCTAGATAAAGCAAGAGTAGAAAATCTGTATTTTTGGTGATCATGTTGAGTGAAACAACATTGACACGAAATAATGGCATATTAAATTTGATATTGCTATGATAAGCAATGGCTTCAAATAAATGACATGGTTGCCATTTTAAGGACGCTCAAAATTGGTTGCTATGTGAATAAGGATTGCCAGTTTAAGGACGCTTAAACTCGGTAATGATGCAAACTGAAATTGTTGGTTTTTGGGACGCTAAAAGCTGGTAATATCAATAACAAGTGAAGCCTTAAGTAATAACTAGTAAAGTTATTTCATAAATGTGAAATATGTCAATATGAGATGTCAAACTAATTCAAAATCAGAGAATTGACAAGTGTGCATGTGCTATTTACACATGATATGCAAGTCATAATTGATTGCATGTGAGTGATCTGATCATTACGAGAAGTAATGACAAGAGGATCATCTCTGAAAATCTTGATGAGATAGAAAAGTTTTGATTTGAAGATTACAATCTTCGTGACTTTAAAATTTTTAGATGATATGTGTCACATGTTGGTGATGTGAATTTTGAAGAGATCAACGAAGCTAAAGTTGTCATAGCTAGAATGAATTTATATTTATCTAAGCGTAGATCAACAAGGATCTCTCAAGAAGGATTGCAAGTCTGTTGTACTTTTTAAAATTGTACAAAATTAGACATAGGCTACACAGTTGATAAACTGTGTAGATCCACGAGTACAATGGAAATTGGTCACTTGGAAGTGATTGCAATGAGATTTAAGGTGTATGATATGTGCTCGTGAGCTTGGACTGCAATACGAAAGATATCTAATTGTACTATGTGAATATAGTATGTAAATTGGATATTTGACTTTAAGACCTTAAAAGTCATTCGAGAATACATTTCACACTTAGCATCCGTCTCATGGAAATCCTAAACTTAGCTCGATTCATGATGGAATACGAGTCTGGTTCATAAAATAAATGCAGTTAAAAGGCTGAATAGCCACTTTGTAAGGATATTTCTAAATGACAAGGAAAATGTGTCTTCAATATGCATATATCGTGTAATCAATATGTAAATTGGGAGATCACATTATTGTGTATGAAATGGTATGTCTCACATCTATGATGAGGACATAATACCATTAAACAACTATTCTCAACGAGAATTATCATGATTGACTATGTAAAGTCAAATGATAATGTTTGGATCCACTAACCAGATGGTTAAACTGAGTGAATCTGTTTAAGCCAAGGGAATCTAGTTAGACCGAGAGATAGTTGTCAAATCATCGAGAGGAATGAGCCTTGCATATTGCTTAACGGCGTCATGGTGGACACCCAACCTTGCTGACTGGAGATCCCAAGAACTTGGTTCAATGGGACAACTAAATCATGATGACCAAATCACTGTGGGGGTAACCCCTGGCCTATTTCTATGATGATGAAACAGTGAGACCCATAAGGTACGAGGTTAAGCTTCATGCTTTTAATGATCTTTGACGAATACAAGGATTTCAAGTTTGAATACATAATATTCGGTTGAGTAAATGTGGGTTACTCTATAAGATAAAGATCACCTATGTAAGAGAGAAGTATGGCCGCTTCAAAGGAGAATTGCGAGGCACAATTCTTTAGAAACTCTTGCAGAACCAGGACGATGTTCCAGGGCCAAAATGGACATAATCATGAGAACTGAATGAGTCAGGAAAGATATAGTGATGACTATGTCATCGTTTACACAAACGGTCGAACAGTTCAAGGACATCGCGTCATACTGTCTACCAGTAAAGTCGATATACTTATTCGAGCGAAGGTTCAAGGAGCATTCTCTACCTATCGTATGCTATATCTGACCGCCGAAACTATCACCAAGTCAAGCTCCGCGTCTGTCTGTCTATGTGGTGCGTGCTGCTGGACCATCAATCTCATTTGTGGGGGATTGTTGGACAAACTTAGTATTTTAGACTAAGTTGTGAATCATTTTGAGACTCTATATGAGTGAGACACATTATGTGTTAGTGGTGTGTATTTATTGGAACGTATTCTCCTCTTCGAGGGGATTCCAACGCATATTTACACGCTCAAAATGAGTAAAAGGTGAATGAGAACTGATGTTCCAAAGTTTTACCTTTTAATATGAAAGGTGGTTTTATACCACATCGAGAGTAGCACAAACCTATTCCTTAGTTTTTCTTATAAATACCATGTACCACATCGAAAAGAAAAACAAGTCCTTTCAAGCCTCTCTTTATAAATAGAGTCTTAGGGCACCAGTTTTATTAAGTCGAGGAAATAAGAGTCATCTCTTTCATTCTCGGTCTCTTTAGTCTTAAATTTTTCCAATATTCCGGTGATAGTTCTCGGGCTCAGTTCAAATTCGCTGAAAGTATATTCGATCTATCGATTATACTAGTATCTCGTTTTATCCTAGGAAGCAGGTCGCTAAACACGGATGGTGCGGGACGAAACTGCTTTAAGGAGACAGTTTTCTGGACTCGAGATTAAATCCAATATCTGTTTGTTTTCTCAAACCCTTCTCCTAATTTAATTGTTAATTCTCATATGCTTATGTGATTTAAGAATTAACAATGTTCTTGTGAAGTAGTTATATATTCAATATATATATAATAATGTCTTTATCGTACAAGATTGCTAACAAAAAGTTATGTCTAATACAATTTAGTGTTTAGGTAATTAAAGTAAAAAAGTAAGAATAAGAACGATAAAAGTAATCGACATAAGCAAATGGTGAAGCGGAAAATCCCCGTGAAAGGGTAAAAACCGCGGGTGGGACGATACCCAACCGAAATAATTCCACTATAATGATGTGAAGATAATTACAAGAGATTACAAGAAGATGCAATAAAAGAAGAGTTAATTGCATTTTGCAACCCCTGCCTTTCATTGAATAATAAAACTTTATACTTACTTTCAAAAATACAGTTTGCAACCACTAATTTTAGACATCAAATACAATATGCATCCCTTTAACCATTTTGTTAAAAATATTTATATTGTGGAGGGTAAAATTAAAATTTAGCAAAATATTTAAATAATAATTTTTTTAAAATTAAACTAAAATTTAGAATTTCAAATTATAAAAATAATATTAATTTTAATTATTTTTATTACTCAGTATAATTTTTAAAATTTTAAAATATAGATATATTTAGAAACTTTATGATTATATATATAAACATATATTTCGCTTGATAGATATATTTTAAGTATTTAGTATTATGATTAATTTAGAGTATTACTAATAGAAAATAACTATAATTTTTTTCATATAAAAAATGCATTAAAATAAATATTTTAATTAATTTGAAATTTTAGGTATTAATATTAACATGTTAATTTAAATTTTATAACCGCAAGGGATGCATGTTATAGTTGATACTGAAAGTTAAGAGTTGCAAACTGTATTTTGCAAAGTAGGTATACTGTTTTGATTTTAAATGAAAGGTGGGGGTTGCAAAGTGCAATTAACTCAATACAAGAATTATTGAAAATATGTCCTCGACGCCAAATTCTTGTGTATAGTTGTAGACTCAATACAAGAATTATTGAAATATGTCCCTGACGTGACGTCAAGTTCTTGTGTATAGTTGTAGAGATTAAGTATTAGTGGTGTTGTAGCTTCTTTAGGTGATGTAGGATTACCGTTGTATCAAATACATGAATAATGCTGGATAATATATGTTGTACCGTGGCTAGATGAAAAATGAAGAGAATAATGGTAAAAGATGAAGTTGTAGAATTGTAGTCTAAGTAGAAGTGTGTAGTGAAATTGTAGATAATGAATTCATTGTGTTTTTTCTCCTCTCCACCACTTATGTATGTTTCTGATTGTTCTCCCACGTTCTTAACTCATTTCTATAGTTTAGGGATAGGGAATAACCCCTGCTTAGCTTTTAGGAACGTTTTAAGACTAATTCTTCATGTAGTTCCGTTCCCGTCGAGTACCTTCATGTCATGTGTTAACCAATGCGTCGAGCATCAGATTTGTATATAGCTTAAATATATCATGTGGAGAATGATTAATTAGTTTATAATTTGGTGATATATTACTCCCCTAACTTTCATAAGCATGTGCCTTAATTGTAGGAGTTATATTCTCCATGACCCTATCTTTTAGAGATAGGATGGTTATCACATCCTATTTTTTAAGACGCTTTATGACCAAGTCTTGAAGTTGTTACATTCATGTCTTTGAGCTCCACTTCCATCATGTCGACTCAAATTCACGTCGAGACTTCACGTTCACTTCCTTTGTGTCAGTAGCAACATTTCAAGTCAATAATGAAGTCGTTATGTTTAGAAATCTTCATGTCATAACGATAACGAGTGAAAATCTGGCCATAACACCTCTACGATTTTAAGAAGCATTATCTTCCATGCCATGTCTCTAAAACGCAGGCTTTGGCATCTGCTGCAGCATTTTAGGCTATTCATGTAAGGAAAAATTCTTGAATTTAGTTTGAGAAGGACACCAAAGAGCAGGCGAGGCATGAATGCATGAGTGAACAAACGTTGATCGTGTCGGCTATTCTAGCACTCTCATCACAATCAGATTCGATTTCATACGTATTGTGATGTATATAATTATATATAGATTGTGGAGATCCCTCAAAATTATTAAAACATCTTCCAATTAAGCATAATGTATGAATTATCAAGCACTTAGTCTGGTTTAAGCTTTACAGCATCTCAACTGCAATTAAAATACCTTCATGGTCAAAGCTCAAATCTTAAATTACTGACGTGACAGAGGAAACAAATTATTTAATTCTAGATTACTTATAACAAATTTTTAGAAACATGACAAAGCTTAATTAATTTACAATAATTAATATAGATACCCCTACCCACTCCCACACTTGAACACACAGTAGAATCCATTTGATCAATCAAGCAGAAACATATATTAATGGCTTGATTCCACTAGGTTTTGTAACCCTTCATAGGAAGGTGTTTGTGTGGGTCAACATCTAGATATCATAGTCTTTGAGATTCGAATCTGTTTCGTCAGCTGAGAGCTTGGGTGGCACTGAGGTAGAATCCAATATGTGGTCTGTGCGCCAATAATACTACAATTTGGATTCTTAGTTTTATACTGTTATAACATGCATTCATTTACTTTTCATAGTGCCAATACGAAACTATGAATAGTGTTGAACATTACAATAATTAATCTGGAATAAAATAAAAAAAATTCCAACCGTAAAAGTAGAGAATAGGAGATGTTAGCCAGATGTGAACGTCAGTACATGTAGCATCATTAGAAAATAGAGTTGCTACAACTGTGTGAATACAAAATTAGATGTAAAATAAGAATGACAATTTTGAAATGTGCCTAGGATTTCAACATCTTAAAGAAATTGAGATTAAGATTTACTAAAGATAAATTGAACCAGTGCACAGGCCTAAAAGGCGCAGACCATCCAAGAATAACAGAGTCCAGGCTGGTCCAGACAGTGACCGATCCAGGTTTCAACACAGGGGGGTCGAAATTTTTTTTTAATTAAATCAACACATATAATCAAAACAACAAACAAACATATATTACAACAATGTAATAGTACAAGATCATCAGCCTATCTTTCATACTCTAAAATTATTTCATAATTTTTTCATTTTCAATTGTTTGAGAAACATCTTTCTCAATATATGTTACCAAACAATCATTCAACCACGAAACATGTTCTCCCTGGATCCAGGGATGGGTTGAAAGACTCGGGTATTTCTGGTGGCAACGGCCGACCCAACACGTGGTAGGCGTGGCAGGCCAGGTCTTGTGGAAGTAAGGAGGGCAGACAAGACTTCTTTACTGCTGGTAACAAGCTCCAGAAGCAGTATGAACCGTCTGTTCTGAACAAGGGGCGTAAGAGGAAAAGAGACTCTCGGTCTCTTTTTCAACCTAAGTGAGCAAGTCATATCATGTTAGTAGTATCTAAGAATGTCTAGTCCCATTGTCGCTTGGTATGTAAGGTTTTTATGAACATAGATCTTACTCTATGGTTGCATAGAGTCGAAACATGTCTCTGGCCGTGCTTACTTAAAGTTAGATGGTTAACAAAAAATGGATTAAATGAATCATGATAGTGGTGGAGAAGAATATTTTTGATAATATATATTCTAACATGCTGGTATTTGCTTCTGTAAATCAAAGGCAATATAGAAATATATAAATTAGATTGTTGGAGTGTGTATAAGTGCATTTGCTGAAACAAACTGAAATGCGCTTACTAACAAATTTATTGGAGAGGAGATTTTATTAACACAGTTAACAACAGTCTCCACATTATAGACTCATTACAAATTACAAAACTCTTAGATGACCACATACATCACCCTTTTACAATTTACCCGTATCTTATCTACAACAAGTAGGCCTAAAAACAGATTAAATATTAATCAAGATACGGGTAGCATACAAAATATTATAATAATATCCGGTACTTAATATGCTGCTGCATATTTTTGGGTGTTAGTATCTCCAGAAACGTTGAAATGAGCGGTATCCATTTTAGTCATTGGCAGTTGATGATTAGCTATTTCATCTGACGGGCTGGCTTTGTCCTTTCCTTTTCCCCAAACAACAGCATACAGGCCTACTGCTATTACTATCGCTCCGATTATGCTGAAATGTAGACACAATTATGTTAGTGTAACAGATGAGACGCATTTGTTAGTTAATGAGTGCTAGGTGATTGAAATCAAAAATACGTACGCTCCAAGATGGAGTTTCTCGGCCAGTACAATGGATCCGAGAACAGCTACTATGATCATACACAGAGGATTGAAGGCAGTTACAAACACTGGTCCTCTAGTTTGCAACACCACTCCTTGAATGTAGTATGTAAGTCCGGAGGTAACCACCCCCTATCAACATAAAAAAACCATCACACATTTACGTAAACATAAATTTTTATAATTAAGGATCACGTTGTCCTAAAACTATAAATGCCTATAAATTATATTTATGCAAAGTAATTAAGGTTAATCTTACAGCAAAAGCAGGAGCAAGGAGCTTAGAGTTCCATCCAACGGCCCAGACATCGGGATGATGTGCTTCAGCAACTAAGGTGACAGCCGCGCTGAGAACTGCACCCATTAAACATATCAAGAATGCCAATGAAATCTCTGCCGGATATTTCTTCAACGTAATTGACTGCACCAGATGATCAATTGAATTATAAAAACAATAATAATAATTTGCTAAACTATTAATATTAGTTTTATAATTATTAACAATTCTGTAATCATATAAGTGGCTTACTTGTAAGACAAAGAATAAAGCCCATGCAATACAACCAATAAGAATGAAAACAGTTCCGCTGAGCCAGTGTTGATCAGAGGAGGCGGCGGCTGTGCCCGTGTCAAAGAGGCTTTGTTTAGGGGACCAGATAAGATTAACAATGGGGCCTTTGAATACGGTCATTATCAATGCTCCTCCAAAAGTGACTATGGTTCCAAATACCTTGGCTTGACTTGCCATTTCTCTCATCTTCAATCGTTCTAACCTGTTATACATCATTTTAGTCATCTGATCATTCTATATAACACACAGATAGATGTTCGCGCAGTCATCTCATGGCTACGTACCTGAGAAGAACAGCAACGATAAAGGTAACAGCAGGAACAGCATTCATGATGGCAGATGTGTATGATGCTGATGTTAGACTCATCCCCAAGTATGAAAAGTTCTGATCAAGCACTGGCCTGCATTTATAATTTGGTTAGTCTAAATTATAAAAGATCTCTAAAATTAATAAGCTCATCGCTTGTATGCCAGTGCTAATTAAATATTCAGTTGATTAATTTTTGTAACTGATTTGTGCTTGTAGCTAGTGCAGCATGGCATGTATCTCATTTTTAAGTTTGGTAGTTATAAATTAAACATTCATGCCTAACAAATCAACTAGATAGCTTGTATGATATACAACAGGTTTGCATTATCAGAAATTAGTGTCCATTACCTGGCTGACATTTTGAAATATATGCGCACTTATATTATCTTTCTATTTATATTTATATTTATATATGTACGTTGGATATTAAAAGAAAATTATATACTATCATGACAGGGAAGCTCTACATATATGAAATTAGTTTGATGTTTTACAAATAAAGAAATTAGTTTCTGTATGAGAGTTTTTTTTTTCATTCTGGCAATGATTTACTTATAATAGAATCATATAACACAGGTTGCTTTGCAGGTCCTTTTAGAAGAGAGTGTATCAATGCTAATCGCTAGATATATCAGATGGATCAAGTTTTGTAAATAAGTTAAACTGTGTAATATATGTTGTAAAATATTTAATCGACAACTGAAGACACGTAACATGCATGATTACATATAAGCAGATAATGGCTTCCAGAGTTTTGTGCAATATTAATATACATATGCATGCATATATTATGTATACGTAGTTGAGAACGTCAAGGTGAACCGAGCATTACTCCAAGATAGCCAATGCCATTATCTGAAAGAACACCGAGAGTGTCATCTTTGGACGTATTTTCCTGCAAAACCAAATATAAATATATATAGCTGTTAGTTTCATGCAAACAATATTAGTACCTGTAAAGTGGCTGAACCAGTGAGGCTACCCTAATCCCTAAAGTTACAAAAATTGGTGATCTGCTTATATATTTCGTCTCTTTTGAATGCTGGTTCGGACACATTTAAAAAAAATGACAAAATTAAGGAATATATGTATGAAAATGAATAGACAGAGGACCTTTCGAGAAAAATAGCAAAAGGAGCGAGGACAAGTGCACCAACTGCATTACGGTACACAACCAGCACATAACGGCTCATCCCTTGTTTTAGTACAACTGAACTTATGAGATACATCCCAGCCGCTCCACTTTGCACTACTACCATCAGTAAATAAGGCTTAGCCTTATTGTACCCTGACTGCAAATTCTCCATTCCCATTTATGTCTATTTTTTGTGTGTGTATTATATATACTCACTTAAAATATATTCTCCTTAGTGCATGAAAGACTATATATGTAATTGTCTTTACAATGAGATGATAGAAATGAGTTCATGGAGTCCTATTTATACACAAGAGAAGAAGGGCAAGATGATAAAAGTGAAACCATTACATAAGCATAGTCTTATCTCTTTCGAGTCAGTAGAAACTATCCATTTTCAGGACAATAATTATGTATTTAATTGGTGTTTGATCAGATTGTGTCAAAGTTCTCGTGTTTCCTTTTTCTTTACAATAACAAATTAATAATGCCTAATAAATAATGCTAATTACTTTACATTGTTTAAGTTTTATCGTGCATGGCGAGTTGGATATGATGGTTGCAACACATTCAATTCCCATTCATCTTTGTGAATAATACTGCCACAATTGGGAGCTGGAGAGCGCTTACATTATTATTGTACATAGATATATTTTTATATATCAACGTTCAATTTTTTTGTCACTATTTACTCTACTATAGTTTTAGTTACAACCTAGTTGTCATCATATGGGTGTTCATGCGGATTCTGCATTTTGATAACCGTTATAATATGTCTTGAATTTGGTTTTCGATGACTATTTATTTTGGGCCTATTTTTCTGAAATTTTCTGTAACCGCCTAAAGATTACTACATAAATTCTTCATGGCATAATCTAAACATATATTCTATATTTTGTAATATGTATCAACATAATCTAGACGTATGATGTAATCTGTATTCTCAAAATTAATAAAACTTCTCTTTTCTGCCTATTTGTGTTCTTTTCTTTACCTTTATAATAATCTTTTTTACTTCCTTTATAATAAACTGATATCAAGAGTCTAGTTCTAATTCTACAGTTTGAATTTCGGTTCGGGGAGAAAGATGTCCGGGATGTCTGGTGGTATTAACGTGAAGGACGACAAATTTACTGGGATAAACAGTTTCAGTCTTTGGAAGATCAAGATGAGCGCCGTTGAACATGAAATCAGCTGATTTTGGAAGCGCTGAGATGGCCAATCTTGAAAAAAAGACACACTCAATAATTATGTTGTGCCTTGCACATAATATTATTATTAAAATCGCGGAGGAGGAGACCGCGTCTAGTTTATGATACTTGAAAGTCTATACATGACAAAGTCTTTAACAAATAAATTGCTTCTGAAGGAACATCTGTTTAGTCTGCGAATGTGGGAACGTATGCCTCTTCAAGATCACTTAGATAAGTTAAACACAATTTTATCAGAATTGCATAATATTGATGTTAAAGTTCAAGATGAGAATGCTGCTTTAATTATGTTAGCTTCTTTACCATTATCATATGAGAATTTTGTGCAATCCTTTATTGTTGGTAAAAATACTATTTCTCTAGAGGATGTTAGATCTTCTCTTCATTGTAGAGAGCTGCGTCATAAGGCGGCCGGTACAGGTGCAGATAATCAGGTTGTTGGGTTGGTAGCCAGTGGGAGTACATGACATGAAAAGTCAGGGAAAAATAAATCCAGAAAACTAGCTCATAATGGTTCCAGATCTAATGATGTCTACACTTACTGTAAAGAGAAGGGGCACTGGAAATATGATTGTCACAAGAAAAAGAAGCAACAAGATAAATTGGCGAGTACTACGAGATGTACTACTGTTGTAGCTGGTGATAATTCTGAAGAAGAAATAGCTCTAGTTGTTATTAATTACACACATCACTCTGATGTGTGAATTCCTGACTCTGAAGCGTCTTACCATATATGTCCGCGCAGGGAGTGGTTCACAACCTACGAGCAAATAGACGGTGGAAAATTTTCAATGGCTAACAGTGTTATTTGTGAGACGGTTGGAATATGCTCGATTAAAATTCAGACACATGATGGTAATTTTTGCATATTGAATGATGTTAGGCATGTCCCACTTATGATGAAGAATCTGATATCTCTGAGTATATTAGACAGCAAGGGTTTCAGTTTTAAAGGTGAAGGTGGAGTTCTCTATATCTGCAAGGTTTCTACTATGATTCTGAAAGGTGTTAAATATGATAACTTGTATCTTCTTCAAGATTCTACGTTAACAGGTTCTGTTGTTATTGCGTTCTCTGAGATTGAAAAAACACTACAAGAAATATTGAATCAGACAATGGTTTTACACCGTTGTCTAAAAGATGAATATTTCGTTGTCTATCCGGGGGCGGTGTGTTTGATACTCATACAATGGTTACGCACCATTATAACAAATACATCACACAACTGAATATAAAGCCTTTATGTCATTTTATTCACACAACGGATATGACCCTTTCTAATATTCTACAAACAACAGTTTTTTAGCCGTTGTAACAATGTAGAGGCACAATAGTTAAAAATAGTGTTATGTGAATTGACTCCTACAACGGTTTATGTATTTATTTCATCTAGTTACACAATGGTTTTTATTAAGAAAACAAATGTATGACATACTTTAGACAACAGTTTTTTGTTTTTGGGTATTATGTTTTTGCAATGCTCACAACAGTTTTTGTAATGACCAAGATATTGTTAGAAGCTAATCTAACAATGGTATGTAGTGATCCCAGAGTGTTGTTAGGATTTGTACATACAATGGTGTTAATAATTTGATCTATTGTGCAAATCATTAAGGCACAATGTTTAAGTTCTACTATTCAGTTGTATAAGTTTGGTTCATACAAGTGTATACCTTTTAAAACATCATTGTCGAATATCTTTAGCACAATGGTTTACTTTTGTGCCAAATATTGTCTGATATAGCTTAGGACAATGGTTTACTTATGTACCAACTGTTGTCTAGTATAACTTAGCACAATAGATATTTTTATTTTACTAAACAATTGTCTATCAAACATAACAATGGTTCTATACCTATTCTATTTATAAATAAAGCCTTTACAAATACAAATTGCAAAATCAAATACCAAACCATTCAAAAACCAAATGTACCATGCGATAAATACCATAACATCCGATACACTTCATAATTTACCAACTACACCAAAGATCCACTTCAACCATAAGTACATACATCCACCAAACTTCAACAACCATAAAAAGTTCAGAAAAACTCCACTTAAACACCATACCAACAACGTCAATATAACTTAAACTAGTTCATCTTACCATCACAAATTACATATAAACTATTCGCGAGACTAACTTAACATGAATAAAACTTCATGAAGAATTTGGCGAAGTCCATCTTGATCACGTTTAAGTCATCCTCATTGTAAGCCAGATTGCCTCTACGAATCCACTGAAAATCAAATAAAGTTTTGACAGTTTTGTAAGCCACTATGTTGATAGTGAAAATAAAGTACCATCCGACATAAAGTTGTAATTTAAAATTAAAAACAAGAAAAAATCATACCTTAGTTGCAAATTGAAGCTCTTTGTCATAACAAATTTCTTTCATATATCCCATGACAAAAAGGCCACAGTCCCGGACCCCTGTCTGCAAAGGAACTCCCTGAAAAAAAATAGAAAATAAAATTAATCACATATTTTACTTCAATATATGAGAAATTATAAAAAAATATTATTACCGCCATATTCTCCCAACAAATTTTCTTCCTGGCAACCTTATTCACCTTATTCAGCCTCTCTTTGTACATCTTTATCGAACTGTTAGAAAGTAGTACAAGTCAACAAAAAACATTTTGCGTAAATTACCTAAAGCAATTAAAAATATTGACTCACTTATCAACAACTTCTACCCATTCATCGCTTGCAATACGACGCTTAAGAGGATCCATGTGGTATACTACCTCCGTCGTTGGAACAACAACGGTTAGTGACCAGTGATTCCTATCAAAGCATGAGAAGATGTGTCTTTCAGAAATTTAATTATGCAGTTAGATGTTACCTCAAAAATAACCAAAGGTAACTTGAAGAAATAATTAAATAAATTACTTATATCTCATTTAATTATATATTTAATAATTTACAAGTTAGCAAATTAATTTACAAGTTACCAAATTTAAAGTTCCATCCATACAAATATATTCTACAAATTTCTAAAATTCACTAAAAATATAAAAAAAATGAAAATTAAATTACAAGTACTTAAACATCTTAATGAGATCATAAAATATGAAGTGTACTTATAAAGTGAGAAATGCTTACACGTCATTGAAAGGAATAAGAAAGCATTGTCCTTCCTTAGCATTCATAAAACGGTTGGCAAGCGCACGTGACCTCTCCCCTGCATTGCCACAACCAATGGCTCCAACAATACCCGGATCCACAAAAGCAATCATATTCGTCATTTTATTCTTTCTCAAAAACTCATACAAGAAGCTGTAAATAAATTAAACAATAGTTGGAATCTAATTTAATTTTATTTAGAGAACAATTAAAATAAGAATGCACTCATTTTTAATTCAAGATAATTAACAACAAATTGAAAAAGCTAATGTACGTGGAAACTTACTGAATGAATATGGTAATGATCGATCCGGATATTTCACCTCTACCACATAGGGAATGTATATCTTGCAGAAAGATCACCTGCTTCTTTGTGACAGCAAATGCTTGTTCATATAACTGAAAACTTACGGTTCTTCCATCGCTTAAAGCATCCTTAGCCCACATCCACAACCGTTTTAAAGATGATGGATAATTTACACCCATCTCTACATGAAGCTCATCCTCCACATCATCAGTTTCTATCACTACATGCTTCTTTGTTTTCTTGGAACCAACTTTCTTCGCACCACGCTTTTTGACATTCTGAAAATAAAAACATGCACGTCAACACAGTAAAAACATAACAAAATATATCAATTACACACACACTATCATCAATCTTTACCTTTGGAGTAGACAAAACTTGGGTACTGCTTGTGTTCCCCACCACGAGATCCCTTGGTCATGCAATAAAAGAACCTATTGCTTGTTTCACAGTTACAATTTCATCTCCTACGGGAAATGGGATCTTAGCATCCTCTTGAATTGCATAAGAAATGGACACTCTTGCATTTTCCTTTGAAAGGCATATTCCGTGAAGAGTCGGCTCACATCCTTCAGCAAGAGGGATTTCATCAACCCGGCCATATGCTACGATGTTGCTTACTGATCCTATTGCCAGTTGACAAACACCGGATAAACCATCCAACTTCAACCCTTTAGGATGATTCTCAATTTCAACAAACTCATTATCAGCGTCAACCATAAAGGCCTCCTCACCTTTGAAAAAAACATTATGCTCATTCTCCTCTTCAATATTTTTATATCCAATATTGTCCTTAGAAAAACATTCTACATTCTCCTCATCACCATGATCTGAATCTTCATCCCCAGATTCCACGTTCAGCTTTTTCCTCACAATATCATTCCTATCATTCTCGTTTACGAACTGAGGCACGCCCTTTAAATCTGAGCAGCTTCCTTGTTGGGAAGCAATGATTGGGCTACCCTTTTGACCAATACCTTTAGCCATTTTCAATTCTGCTCTGATCTTTTCAATTTCAGCAGTCCAAAATGCATCTCTCTGTTTTATAATTTTCGGAGTCTCCTCAGCCATAAAGTTTTTAACCCCCTCATGTATCCTCTCCTCAATAGTCCTTGATTTTTTCTGTCTCGGCAGATCAAAATAGATAGACTGTTTCACGTGGCTCCCCTGCCCACGTACTCTGCCTCCATGCTCAGGCTTACCGAGCGCCATGGTTAACACATCATTTCTACCTTCTTCTACCAATTCCCCTTCTTTAACCTTCTTCTTGAGCAACTCCTAAAAACACCACAGTATAGAAGAAGTTATATATCAAATTGGAACTATGATGAATATTCTCGGTTGAAATATAAATGAATAACTTACTATTTTCTCAGCTTTTTCTTTAACATTCTCATTTTTCAAATTACCATCTTTGTCTTTCCTTGCAAGGACCCAGGCATCCGATCGATCTATCGGTTCTTCTGGATGTTTTTTCAACTGCATGTACGACATATTTTATTAATGATTCAAAGATACAAATTCATATTGACCACACAAAGTATATAAAAAGACTAAGTAGATTTAGGCTGTCATCACTAACCCATTCCATTTCTAGGTTGGCATAACCTTTTCGAGACATTAGATGATGATACTCATTCATCCGGCTTCTTTTCACCTGTTCTTCATGAATTTTCTGTAGAAAAAAGCACCAACAAGGTTAAAACATCACGCTAAATACCTATCCAATTATTGAAATTGATAAATAAATAAAAATAATAAAAAGTTTACCTTAAAATCATCTCCGAGACGATCAGCAAGAAACATCTCCCAGTGCGACTTTTCTATGAACGTGTAGTCAACCGGAGGAAAAGTGAGCTTTTCTGGTTAATTCCGGTGTGGAAGGATGTACTCTGTCGTGAGCCGGGATTTGAACTCTCTCCACTTTTGACAAGCGGATTCCCATACCAGTTTCCTTGCTGTCGGAGGTACAATAAAGGCCATCTACGTACATAAGAAACAAAAAAATTCAAATATGCAAGTTAACGAATGAACAAAATCTATAGAAAGAAAAGAAAAAAACCAATATCAAAGAGAAAGATAGGCATGTGTGTGTAGACAATTTACTATACCTGCACACAGTCCCAAATTTTATTCTTTGTCTGCTCAGGAACTTGCTTCCAACTATCATGCCAAATGGGGACTTTGGTCCTTGCCAAAACTCCAATGTACGACTGCATCTCTCCAGCTTCATCACCATACGGCTCCCCTTTTGCATTGAAGGTCACAGTAAGCTTTTGATTCATTATCTTCCGTCTCAGAATTCTGTGCATCGTGACACAACCACGTTTCAATAGTTTTAGTCCTTCCGGTATTTCTGGATTTTTCTTAGAATCCACTTGCTTTTTCTTAGAATCCACTTGTTTTTTCTTCTTTGACAACTTCTTCTTTAAATTTTCAGATATCGGATTCTTCTTGACAGATATAGGAGAAGAACAAGAGGGGTTAACTTTGTTCAATGATTGTGTTTTCCTTATAGCCTTCACAACTCTCATCGCTGTTCTGTTTGGAGAAGACTTTGCTTTTTTATGAGAAGCTTGTGTCTTCTTCTTTGGAGGAGCCATAATCTGTGTACCACAAACCATTATAAGGAAGGATTTGCCAAGCTAAGAAATTATATGGGTTTTATGAGAAACAAAATCTAACCAGCAAAAAATCTCTAATAATGTGGGTTTTATGAGAAACAAAATCTAATAACTAACCAAGACATCATCAAAGTGAACCATTTAAATCAGTAGCAAGTAACAACAATTAAAAAAATACCAAAGAAACAAGTCATATGAGAGTTTTATAAAAATCCAACAAGAACTACATAACATACGAGGGTTTCACAAGAATCGAACCAAAATATAAAAGAATCACAGCAGAAAAGCATAAGAATCAAAACAAACAAGTAAAAACATTACAAATCAAGAACAAGCAAGAATTGAACATAACCAATAAAGAACAAGCAAGAGCAAACAAGAACTGAACATAACAAGCTTAATCAAGTAACATGCAACAACAAGCAAGAACTGAACAGATTAAAATATGCAAGTACCTTTCTTAGATTTGCTTCGATTAGAAATTGAGAAAATAAAATGGAAGAGAAATAGGAGGGGAATGAAGTGTTATCGGGTAAGAAAAGAGAAATCACAAAGGGGGGAACAAAAGGGGGGAATGAAAATGAAAAGAAGAGCATAAGAATCAAAACAAACAAGTAAAAACATTACAAATCAAGAACAAGCAAGAACTGAACATAACCAATGAAGAACAAGAAAGAGCAAACAAGAACTGAACAGAACAAGCTTAATCAAGTAACATGCAACAACAACCAAGAACTGAACAGATTAAAACATGCAAGTACCTTTCTTAGATTTGCTTCAATTAGAAATTGAGAAAAGAAAATGGAAGAGAAATAAAAGAGGGGAATGAAGTATTATCGGGTAAGAAAAGAGAAATCACAAAGGGGGGAACAAAAGGGGGGAATGAAAATGAAAAGAGGGGGAAGTGAAATAATTTTGGGGAATAAACCAACGGCTTGGATTGTTAGTATTTTACCAAACCAACGGTGTATTTTAATTGATTGATGAGTGAATTATTCATAATTTTTAGAAATTAATTGAAAAGAAGAGAATATTAAATATTTTTTAAACAACGGTTACTATTAAATCTATCCTTAATCTACGATTGGGAAAATTTTGAAGTAACATTTTGATTTTTTTTCTAAATAATTTCGATATTAATTAATTCATAATTTTGAATTTTCTCAGTTGTGTATCTCGTGTCGTGTACCTTATTGTGTCGTCCTTATCATGTCGTGTACTCAAAATCCAAACTCAAATACTAAATTATCGTGTTGAGTTAAAAATTGTCGGGTGTAGCTTATATAAACAGCTTTTTAGATATACTTAATTTATACATGACCTCGTTTACTTACTAATTCATTGCCTTTTTCTAATTTTTGGAAAATTACTTTCGGGCATGATACTCAAGAATTCTGGTATGTTATGAAATATTCTCCTGGTATGTTGGCAAAATTTAGGGAATATTTCATAACATACCAGGAATCTTGAGTATCATGCCCGAAGGTAATTTTCCAAAAATTAGAAAAAGGCAATGAATTAGTAAGTAAACGAAGTCATGTATAAATTAAGTGTATCTAAAAAGTTGTTTATATAAGCTACACCCGACAATTTTTAACACACCACGATAATTTAGTATTTGTGTTTGGATTTTGAATACACGACATGATAAGGATGACACAATAATTTACAAGTTCTTACAATGGGAAATTGCAAAAACCGTTTTCTTATGTAAGAAAAAATTATTCCACCAAACCCTAAACCCTATAACCCTAGATCAAACAAAAATTAACAAAAATTAAAGGCGAAATATTCAAATTTGTCGATATTAAAATGACTCGTTTCGCTTTTGTAACGGATATAGTGTCTATTTAAAAACTTAACAAATCCCGAATTTTTTATATAGAGTTATCGACTATATAGTTCGAAAGTAACCACTGAATGCACATATAGTATATGATTACAATGTAACAAATTAAAAGAAGACACTTGTAATTTATTTCATAAACAATTAGTGATATTTAAATATATATTTAATAATGTAAGTTTTAACATGTCAATTGTTCCTCTTGTTGCATGTCTTCGAAGCCTACAAAATCATTTATAGTCCTTGTGTTTGTCGAAAAAGTTGATATAATACGACAATGGTTTATTGAAAAAACACTTGTTTGTAGGTGTTACTACAATGATAAATTGTTAAAACCGTTGTCCAAGATTTTAAATAAACTATGCTACAAACCATTGTGTTTACATTTTTTTACAATGCAATATTGTTGAAATGATTGTCCTGAATTTTAAATAAACCAAGAAACGAAATTCTTTTACTTTAAGAAAATTTCTATTTTTTTCAAAAAAAATATAAGTGGGAACACTGGTGAAAGAGGGGGAAAGTGTAAATATTTTTGGACTAGCAATAAAGTAGTTTGACTAGCATTATTATACGTGATCATTGTCTGTCTGAAGTATCTATGTTTTATTATGCCTCTTTTACTGTCTCCTTCATACACCATTTCTTAACCATATATTTGTCTCAGTTCTTTGATGTCTGAAGTAATCCAGGGGAACTTCACTTTGCTGAACTCAGGTAAGTTTCTGCTAAATTCATATCAATTTGGGGATTTGGTGTTTATATCGATTTGGAGAACTTGAAATTAGGGTTCATATCTATTTGGAGAATTTTAATAAGGGTCCATATCGAGTTTTATGGAATATATATGTTTGTGGAATTTGAGCAAAAGAATGGGTTTAAACTTGGTTGAGTAAAAATGGATAGATCTTGGTTGAAAGCAGATAGAAGAACACAAGAATTTAAACTTGGAGTGGATGAATTGTTAAATTTTGCATTTCTGAATGGGTTTAAACAAAATAAAATTAGTTGTCCATGCTTAAGATGCGCTCATAGTAAATCTTGGAATGCTCAGACTGTTAAGGATCATCTTTATCAATATGGTATTGATCAAACCTATACGTGTTGGATATGGCATGGAGAGTCAAATTATGTACAGAGTCATGTAGTTTCTGAACAGGAATCATCCGTTGATCCTACAAACATGAGAATGGGGCAGGATATTGTCGATGATGAGGATATTTCGTTAGATTCTTCTGATTTTATGAATCATGTTCAAGGTGAAAATGATCCACTTTATCCTGGATGCGAGAGTTTTACAAAAATGAGAGCTTTAGTCAAGTTGTATAATTTAAAAGCAAAACATGGTATTTCTGATAAATGCTTTTCCGATGTCCTTCTTTTGCTTGCATCAATGCTTCCGGAAGGCAACAGTATGCCTTCATCTTTTGGTGAAGCCAAGAAAACTTTATGTACTTTAGGCATGGATTATGAAAAAATACATGTGTGTCCGAATGATTGTCTCTTATACCGCGGTGAGAGGGACGAAGATGAGACGATTTGCCGAATATGTGGGGCATCTAGATGGAAGTTAAACAAGAAAGGAGAAGAATTGGAAGGGATCCCTGCTAAGGTTCTATGGTACTTTCCATTGATACCAAGATTGAGAAATTTGTTCAATACAGCTCAGATTGCGAAGGACATGACTTGGCATAAAACCGAGCGACAAAATGATGGTAAAATTAGACATCCGGCTGACTCAAAGACATGGAAGGATGTCGATCAAAGGTGGCCTGAGTTTGCTGCAGAGGCTAGGAACCTTCGGTTAGCTTTATCCTCCGATGGATTTAATCCTTTCCATGGACCAGGAAGTGATCACTCAACATGGCCTGTGTTGCTTTCAATTTACAACCTCCCACCTTGGCTTTGTATGAAGAGAAAGTACATTATGCTAAGTCTATTGATATCCGGACCAAATCAGCCTGGAAATGATATTGATGTATACCTTCAACCACTTATAGAAGATTTGCAGAAATTGTGGCATGGGAAACAAGTTTATGATGCATTTAAGAAAGAGTCTTTCATACTAAGAGGAATTTTATTGTGGACAATTAGTGATTATCCAGCCTTAGGAAACTTGTCGGGTAACATCATTAAAGGATATAATGCTTGTGTAGTTTGTGTTGATAAAACAAAAGCTACCAGGTTGGCTACTTACAAAAAGACGGTGGTTATGAGACATCGTAGATGGCTGCCCAGAAATCATCCATATCGAAGGCAAAAATCAGCCTTTGATAACACCATGGAGAAGTTATCAGAACCTATTCCTTTAACTGGAGAGGAGGTGTTAGAAAGGGTACTACCACTAGCGGACCATGTTTATGGTAAGACACAAAACCAACCTCGGTGGAAAAAAGGGGAACCTCGACCAATTTGGAAAAAGATGTCTATATTTTTTCAGCTTGAGTACTGGAAGTTTTTGCCAGTTCGCCATACCCTCGATGTGATGCATATAGAAAAAAATATATGCGAGGCTTTAACCGGTACATTGCTAAATATTCCCGGGAAGACAAAAGATAGAGAATCTGTTCGTATTGATATGGCTGAAATGGGAATAAGAATGGAGCTGAGACCAAAAAATTCTGGAAAAAAAGAGAAGTTACCGATGGCATCTTGGAACTTATTGCATAAAGAAAAAAAGATTGTCTGCTCGTCCTTGATTGGCATGAAGTTACCTGATGGTTTTTGTTCGAACCTTAAGGGTATAGTATCAATGGACACTCTGCGACTTGTTGGAATGAAATCTCATGACTGTCACACAATGTTGCATCACTTGCTCCCCATCGCACTTCGGTCAGTACTTCAAAAACAAGTCAGGTGCACTATTATCAGGTTTTGCCTTTTTTTCAAGGCAATTTGTAGTAAAGTCATTGAGGTCGATAAATTAGAAAAAATGCAGTCTCAATTGGTGGAGACCTTATGCCAGCTAGAAAAGCACTTCCCCCCTTCCTTGTTTGATGTAATGATCCATCTCTCAGTTCATCTTGTAAGAGAAGTTGAGCTTTGTGGTCCTATCTTCCTACGTTGGATGTATCCTTTCGAGAGATATATGAAGACGTTCAAGGGATATGTTCGAAACAGGGCTCATCCGGAAGGTTGCATCGCTGAGGCCTATATTGCAGAAGAGACGGTTGAGTGTTTAGTTAATTTTGAAGAACCAACAGTTGGGTTACCGGGAAGGGATAAGAACAAGGAGAAATACAGACCCTTATCTGGTGCAACAATGATAAAGCCGAGCATCAAGGATTTGCACCAAGCACATCTGTGTCTTCTTCAAAACAGTAATGAATTGACCCCATATTTCAAGTAAGTTTCTTTATTTAGATTTCTGATTTTTCAGTAATAAATACATCTGTTTTTTGTTCCATGATTTTATGATTTTTTTCAACAAAAGCTGAAATTGATTTACTCACAGTGAACATATGGCCTTTTTGGTGGCAAGATATCCATTACATGAAAATAATGAAGAATGGCTTAAGAACAAGCAAAATGAAACATTCCCTAATTGGTTTCAAAAGAAGGTAATAGCTAGACAATAATTTTTTTCTAATTTAAGGAAATCAAGTAAATGTCTAATTGCTTTAGTATTTTATTTTTTGGACAGATTTCGTCAGAATTGCTTGATGTGAAAAGTATGGTATCTAAGGAGGTAATGTGGCTTGCAGAAGGGCCTAACAAGTATGTCCCTACATTCAGTGGCTACAAAGTCAATGGTATTACCTACAGCACAAAAGATCGTGATGATACGCGACAAGTTCAATGCAGCGGTGTTTGTGTTCATGCTGATACAATGCTCGTGCAGGATAAGGATAAGAACATTGAGCATATTTCACATACATTTTATGGAGTAATCACAAGTATTTGGGAGTTGGACTATAACCATTTTCGAGTCCCTATCTTTCGGTGCAATTGGGTAGATATGAACAAAGGGGTTAAGATAGATGATTTAGGATACACAGTTGTTAATTTACACAAGTTAGGTTTTCTGAACGACCCTTTTGTGTTAGGTAAACATGTCAAGCAAGTTTGTTACATTGACGATCCTCTTGAAAAATTCTGGTCAGTTGTATTAAAATTACCAAACAAGTTCGATGATCAAAGTGACGATGAAAATGAGGGATCCGTAGAAATTGAACTTGAAAATGAGGTAGATGTCACCATGTTCCCAACTGTTGATGAAGTCGAGGAAGAAAATAGAAGTTACATGCGGGAGGAAGAAGAGATGATTCAACTTCCATAATTATATCAACTGATCAGATGTTGCCTATAAGTGCCTATGTTATCCCCTTTGCTTATAATTTGTACTAAATCAAATTTGGTTGGACAGTTTATTGTAAGATTTGTTTTGGCATTGTTCTTGAAGGATTTGGTTTGATTTTTATCCAAGAATTGTTATATGTAATTTGTACCTTTCAGTTAGGTTGAGAAGTTTTTTGTACATCTGGTTTGACAACTTGTTGGAAGCATTTATTTGACAATGTTCTTAAAGCATTTGGTTTGCTTTTTGTCTAAAGATTTATGTTTTAGGCAATTTTTTTAAAACCCTCTGAAAATTAGACAACGGTTTTTCATAAAAGTTGTTGTAACATATTTTCTAATGCAGGTAATTCAGACAACGAGTAAGACACCATTGTCTGAAACTCTTTTACTCAACAGGGGTGATAAACTATTGTCTGTTATGCTTTGTTTCTAACATTGGTTTTTCTGCACTATTGTCTCAAATAAATAACACATTGGTACCGGAAAACCGTTGTCTAAGTTGCACAACAGTCCTTAAAACCCATTGTGTAAAACCATAGAAAGCACACCCGGTTTATTGTGACCTAAACAACACTTGTGCCAATAGATGTCACACAATGAGGATAAATACAACCATTGTCTCATTGGAGCACAGGGGCACCATTTAGACAACAATTTCGAATAAGTTGAATCACCATTGTGTGAAACAGAATGATACAAGGCTTTTTGGTCAACTACCAATTAATCGTTGTCTGATTTTTTGAGACAACAGTTTTATTGGCCACCATTGTGTAATAGGTGTTGTCTGATTCAGTTTCTGGTGTAGTGAAAAGAATATGATCAGGTTGTGGCACATGAGGCTCGGTCACATGAGTGAAAGGGGAATGCAAATTCCGTCAAAAGCTGATCTTATTTGTGGTCATAAGGTCACAAGTCTTGAGTTTTGTGAACATTGTATTTTTGAAAAGCTACAACGTAGCAAGTTTCCCAAAGCAACACACATAACAAAAGGCACACTTGATTACATCCATTCTGATTGTTTGGGTCCTTCACAGGTGGAGTCTTTAGAGGGTCACATATATTTTGTGTCAATTGTTGATGATTTCTCAATGACTTGGGTGTTCATCATAAAGCATAAAAGTGAATCCTTTAAGATTTTTAAGCAGTGGAAGGCGTTAGTGGAGAATCAAGCAGGGAAGAAGATTAAGAGGATGTGAACTGATAATGGCCTGAAATCTTGCACGTCTGAGTTTAATGAATTCTGCAAGAATGGAGGGATTTCAAGGTATTATACAGTGAGGGATACACCACAATAGAATGGTGTAGCAGAACGTATGAATCAGACACTTCTGGAGAGAGTTGGGTGCATGTTCTCTAATGCTGGACTAACTAGAAGATTTTGGGAAGAAGTGGTTAGTATAGCGTGTAATCTGATAAATCGTGCACCTCATTCATGAAAGTGGTGGTGTTGAGAAATAAGTGGAGCAGGGAGTCAGTCAAGATGAAATTGAACCACAACAGGAAGTTCAACAACCACATTCATAATTAAAATCATTAATTTCATCATTACTAGTAGTGAATCGGCACAGTTTGGCTCTTGATCGATCGAGGGGAGCTAGTTATGGGGTGCCTCCAAAAAATATGCTTTTTGAAGACATGGTGGCATATGCACTACATATTGCTGAAGAGGTGGATCTTAGCTCTCATGATTCATCTACCTACAAAGAAGCCATTTCAGGTGGCGAGTCTGCTCAATGGCTCGCTGCAATGGGGAATGAGAAGAGGATTAAGGTGAAGAAAGTGGGTATTGCTGATAACCCAGTTAATATACTCACCAAACCGGTTCCACATAGCAAGTTTTAACATTATTTGAACTTGTTAAATGTTCGGAGTTGTTGATTGCCCTTTTAAGACAAAATCTGAGGTAGAATAGTTTTTTCTGGTACATCTGACATTATTATGATGCATCTGGTACATCTGGTACATCTATTTTTATAAGAGGATTCAAGTTAAGGTGGAGATTTGTTAGGATATACCTTGAATCTGGTTTTAGAGGGTTATTTGTTTTGGGCCTATTTTTATGGGTTTTTCTTAACAGCCTCGAGAGTACTATATAAACTCTGTAGGGTATAATCTAAACATGTATTCTATATTTGGTAACGTTTATTATAACCTTTATTGTTTCCGTTATAACAATAACAATATTAGTTCTTTACAATTTTAACAACACAAATATTTTGTTGCAGTTTTTTGCAGTTTTTTTCTTCGACACGCATTTTAAAGTTATTATAAATATAGTTTCATAATTTAGTTTTAAAATTTCTTTTTTATATAAAATTTGAATATTATATTTTTATTTAGAAGAAAAAATTGTTAAAAATATTTTAAGCAACTACATATTATAACAATTTTAAAGTAGGTGCAGATTCATATCCTCCTAATATAAAAAATGAATGGTACGAAATGAGTATTAAGTAACAATTCATTTAAAAGTTTAAGTTTTAAGGGTGGGAAAGAAAATTTTACTATAAAGACAACAAACAAACAAATATAACAAGTAGACAAAATAATAAATATTCATACTAAGTAAATGTGAAAGGAGTGATGGTCAAAAATACCATTTTTAGATCATATGACAAAAATGTCATTTTTCGAAATTATTGGCAAAAAATATCAGTCTAATACGCATTTGGGGAATGAGTAACCTAATATGCATTTGACAAAAGGGTATCGTGTAAAAAAATTAAGAAATATTAAGAAAAAATCAGTAAAAGAGACATGCATTACAAAATTGTGTATCACCATATTTAAAGTAATGATACGCATCTCATAAATGTGTATCATCATTTACCTTTTTTAATTTTTTTAAAAAACTTTTTTTAACATTTGTTAGCCATTTTTAAATGTGAATTACTAAAATCCATATTGTAAATACGTATTAAAATGGTATTTTTGTCAAGAATTTTAAAACGGGTGATCTTATCATATGATTAAAAAATTAATATTTTTATCATTTTTTTACTCGAGAATAAACTCATTCATAAACCGGAGAAGGTACCGTGAATATCTCTCACGAACTGTATGTAGTCTGGTTGTATGATGCCATGAAAAAAGTCATGACGCTGAACAACCAAGAATTTGTGGAACTATGACAACCCCAATATAGTATTAGGCTCGCTAATTTTACTGGAGCTTGTTTCTTCCATATTTTGGACCTTAGCTCCCTGAAACAATAGACTACTGCTGAAACACGGGACCCATGAACTGTCAAGCACATATTTTATTTTGATAAGCTCCCATCACAATTTGAAACTTGTATAATAGGAAATTCTTTTCAATTTTTTTTAAAAAAATACGTATATATTTTTCGATATTCAAGTCAGTACATTACATAATAATTTATACTTTTACTAATTTTTTCTATAAATATTACGATTTACTGTTAGATCACTAAGAAACGATTTTTTATGGTGTGCTCGTGTACACAATAAATACAAATTTTTATAATTTTGAATTATTTTGATTGGTTTGCACCTTTTAATAGTGATTGACCTCCTACATTCGGAATAACTACACCATTCAATTCAAAATGCTCTAAATTTATAATTTTTAGTGTGCTCCATTTATAGTTCATAGTGCTTAACATGTGCTCATTGACCCACATTAGACAATCCGATTAAAAAATAAAATATATTCCTTCCTTCCCATTTAATTCATTACACGGAGGTTTGGCACGGTGATTAACAAAAAATGTAATTTAGTAAAAAAAATATAAAGTGCATAAAATGGTGAGGCCGATAAATTTGTAATGTATATAATGAGTATGATTGAATAAAATAATGGATGTGTGTAAATGTAGTTTATTTGTATATTATAAAAAATTACTATTTTGAAATGTAGAAAATGAGAGGAAGAAGTATGTAAGAACTTTAAGATTGCACTAAAAAAAACTCAATATTTGAACTAAGCGCGGATGTTTTCTTTTTCTTTTTCTATAATTGATTGTTCTCGACAATGGTTTACATAAATGGTTAATAGTATAATTAATTAAGTTGATGTGATCTATTTCACAACTATGTTAGATTTGAGATATATATAAAGATGTTTAGGTACGTTCAATAAAGTGTGGTGCTAGATCTTTTAACTGGACCTAAATTTCTGGGGCATGCGAAACAGTTAGAAAGGTTGTCGGTCATCTTTCACCAAATATATACTACCAAGATAGTACAAGTTTTGATAAGAATAATTACGAATTTTAATGTACAACTAAAAATTATGTAACTATACTAATTGTGCTTATAGACTAAAAGTTCATGTCATCTGACATGGTTGTTCTCTCTATTGTTAATGTTGTTTTTCTGTTCCATTCATTCATTTTATACTAAGCATATTATCATGGAGGAGTTGACAGAGCAGTATGCAGCAATAAGCCTTGAAGAGGAGGAATCAGGAGGGATAGCCTATGAAGCAGAGGAAATCCTAGATGGAGGGATCGATACTCGTTGGTGCCTGATAAGGAGGTTTCTAACTGAGAGAGCCATTGATTCGAGAAGATGCAACATGCTATGGCTACATTATGGAAGCCAGGAAAAGGCGTTTACATTAAAAGTCTGGAGCCAAACCGATTTCTCTTTCAGTTTTATCATGAGGTGGATATCTTCAGGGTAATTGAAGGCAGTCCCTGGACATTTGACAGGATGCAATTTGTATTTGAACGACTGAAGGAGGGGGACAATCCACGCTTGGTTCGACTAAACAAATTGGATTTTTGGGTTCAACTCCATGACATTCAACCAGGATTTATGTCTGGAAGAGTTTGTAAGGATGTTGGCAATTATATTGGGCAATTCATTGAATCTGATAGGAATAATTTTGTAGGAGTGTGGCGCGAGTATTTGCGTATTCGGGTAAGAATAGATCTGGATGTTCCGTTGAAAAGGCGAATGAAGATTAAGAAAGCAGGTGGCGAGTGGTTTTGGATAAATTTTAAATATGAACATGATCCCATATTTTGTTTTATTTCCGGTATTCTTGGTCATGCTGAAAAATTATGTTCAAAGGTGTTTGACATACCGATGAAGGAGATTGTGAAACCGTATGGACCCTGGATGAAAGCTATGCCAAGAAGACAGTCATTTCTTATTGGGTTTAAATGGTTGCGAACGGGAGTTTCAAGTCAGCCTATGGTGGTCGACGGCGATCGGAACAGAAATGTCACAGAGATGGACATAAACGGATTTTCAGGAAGAGATGGATACGATCCTATAATCAAGGAACGGGTTAACGCAAATGAAGGAAGGAATGCTGAAAATCAGGAACCTGGTGATATGAAGGAAGATAAGAGGAGGGAAACTCGAAATTCAAAAAGCGTGAATAATGATAACTCATTGAACGAGGAAACTGAGTATGTGTTTAATGATCCAAAAAGGAAGCGGCCCAATGATTGTTCTAGGGTCAACCAAATTAGTGCTACTGGACTTCCAAAAAATGTACAAGAGGCAAGCCTCAAAGCTGGGGTCTGCCTAGAACAATGAGTACTTTATCTTGGAACTGCCGTGGGCTTGGGAACCCACGGGCTGTTCAGTTCCTTATGGATATCGTTGTCCAAAAGCAACCCAGATTAATTTTCCTTTGCGAACCTCTTTGCAACAAAGATATGGTAGATAGATGCAGAAGAATGATTGGTTTCGAAGGTTCAATTACAGTCGAGGTGGAAGGGAGAAGTGGTGGTCTAACATTACTTTGAAAAAATGTAGGTGATTTTAATCTCAGTAGCCTCTCCAAAAATCATATCGATGGTGTAGTTAGTATTGAAGGGAGGGAGGATTGGAGGTTGACGGGGTTTTATGAGGATCCAAACAGATTACTTAGGAGGAATACTTGGAATTTGTTGAGGCTTCTTAATCATCAGTCTAGCTTACCATGGTGCATAATCGAGGATATGAATAATATTACGTCTCAGGAAGACAAGAGAGGAGGGAGGAGATATCCAGAATGGCTGATCAAAGGCTTTTGTGAGGTAATCTCAGAGTGTAATCTCATCGATCTTGATTTGTTGGGTAACCCTTTTACTTGAGAAAAATCCAGGGGAACGAGTTCTTGGGTTGAGATTAGACTAGATCGTGCTCTAGTCACTCAGAGATGGCTGGATTGCTACAGTGAAGCAACTCTATCTAATACAGAGATTTCAACGTCAGATCATTCACCAATATATTTAGATATTGACAAAAACAAATAGAGCTCAGGTTGCTGGAGGTTCTAGTTCGAGAACGCATGGCTCAGGGAGCCCATGTGCAGAGATATCGTGTTGGACTGCTAGGAATCAAATTCAGAGTTGGGGTACAGGCAGAAAATAATGAAGTGTCAAGCTAAGTTGGGCGTGTGGGGAAAAGAAGTGACTGGAAATTTTTCTAGCAGAATCCGTGAGTGCAAGTATCGTCTGAAACAGCTTAAAAATCGTAGGGATAGCACTTCTGTTCGTCTATATGCGGATGAACAAAACAAGCTAAACGAAGTTTTGACTCAAAAAGAAATTTTCTGGCGCCAACGTTCAAAACAATTGTGGTTGCAGTATGGAGATCAAAATAATAAGTTTTTTCATGCTTCGGCAAGTGAACGAAAGAAAAACAATCAAATCAATAGGCTGCAAAATGATTAGGGGGTGTGGTGTGACTGGTTCAATGGGTTAGATAATGTGATTATTGATTATTTTACCCATATTTTCTCAGCATCTAGTAACCAGTGGGATGAAATTTTGATGCATATTCAACCTTCAATCACTACAGAGTTAAATGAGGAGCTGCTCGGACCAGTGAATGAAGAGGAAGTGAAGCATGCACTTTTTCAAATGAATCCGGATAAGGCTCCAGGGCCTGACGGAATGACTCCAGGTTTCTTTCAAAAGTATTGGAGTATAGTAGGCACATATGTGATTAAAATTGTTCAAGATTTCATTGATACTGGCCAGATGTCAGAAGAGTTAAATGAGACAAATATTGTTTTAATTCCAAAAAATAAGTCGCCAGTGAATATGGGAGATCTGAGACCAATTGCTCTATGTAATGTCGCCTATAAAATAGTTTCAAAGGTCTTGGCAAACAGGATGAAACCTCTTCTTGATAAGGTAATTTCCCCGAACCAAAGTGCTTTCATTCCAAGTCGTCTCATCTCGGATAATATTATGGTGTCTTTTGAAATGATTCATTATTTAAAGTGAAAGCGCATTCGAAAGGAAGGGTATATGGAAGTAAAGCTTGATATGAGTAAGGCCTATGATCGTGTAGAATGGAATTTTGTGGAAGCTTTGATGATAAAGATGGGTTTTGACTCAAGATGGACTAGGTTGCTCTTCTTATGTCTCTCTACAGTTAAGTATAATATGATTCACGGAGAGAGGGAGATGGGTCCAATTATCCCGACGAGGGGGATTCGTGATAAGTGGCATTTTATACCACTTAGAACGTCTTAAAATAGCTTAAATTGGTGTCTTGAAATCAAGTATTTTGTGTATTTGATGTGTTTTTCTAGTGTTTGTGCATTTCAGGGTATTAGTTGCATTTCAGAGGAGTAATCATCAAGAATAAGCCTTGGCATGTGTTCAGCATTGCGAGAGAAAAGAAAGGGGCAGATTACAGCGAAGAAACGGAGCAAACTCAGGAATTTTCCAATAGGGTCCAGAGTGCCCGCTCAGCTATGCTGAGCGGCCGCGCAGAAAGCTGAGCGCCCGCTCAACTATGCTGAGCGGTCGCGCAGAAAGATGAGCGCCCGCTCAGCTATGCTGAGCGGCCGCGCAGGGTCGGGAAAAAAGATAAATTGTTTAAAACTTCTACTTCTGTTTGGCTTCCAAATTCTATGTAATCTGAGTTTTATGGGACTATTATATAAGTAGATTTGGAGACGTTTTCACAAGATTGGATCGCAGTATTAAGCAAGGAGCGAAGGAGATAAGGAAGAAGACCGTTTTAGCACACCGCAACGAAGAGGAAGCATATTTTCTTGTGATTATTTATTTCGTTATAACGTTGGATGCTAGTTTTCTTGCTTTTGAACCTATTTACTCTTGTGACGTACTCTGGTTTAATATAATTAGTTTAGTTATTATTCTCTTGTGTTTGTTTATCATGTTTTCATATGAACCCATGATGGCGATAAGTGCTATCATGGGCTAATCGTGATCATGGGGTCGTAACGGATTTACAATGGAATTCTGTAGTTAATTGTTTAATACTTTAGTGTGTGATGATTGTATGATATCTAGTATTGGTTGTGCGTATTCGTCTTATGTGCGTCGCGAACATATAAGATAGGGTGTTAATCTCTTGTGAAGCGACGGTGGATCTCGAGATTTAGAACTTGTCATGCTAGCATAGGTTCATGTATGATGTGCATGATTAGTGGGTAACTCTAACCGTTTTATTCGCCTTGTGTAATCAAAAGGAATAACTTGTGCTTAAATCATTATGTTGTCAATTTCTGTAGACATATAGGGACTCAATATAATTGATGACTATTCAACTTCTATCTTAATTGTGGATGCTTGATAGAATGGTATTAGTACAATGAAAGTTGGCTTTTATCAGTTTCGTGTTATTCAATTAATATCATCACTGTTGCAGGATAAGGGTAATAACAATAACTATTGAAGGAAGTAGTAATGAAGTTGTGATCTCATGAGTGTTTTAATATTGTTAATTCGAAGTGTTAATTAAGTGGTTAATTAAGTAGTTAATTGTAGTTAATATTTAGTCAACAATTCTAAGTGTTAGTGTCTTAACATTGAGAAGTAATTATACATTGGTGAGTGAGTTTAATTGAACAATAATTAGTCTGAGTCTCTGTGGGAACGAACTAGAAAGTATTCTATATTACTTGCGAACGCGTATACTTGCGTGTATTATTAGCGCGTGTTTCCGCCCTAACAAGTTTTTGGCGCCGCTGCCGGGGACTCGGCGTATTTGTTTAGTTTATGTACTTACCATCATTGGTCGTTAGGACTCAGTGATTAAGACGTATTTGTTACTTATTATTTCTGGTTGTGTTTCAGGTACTTTAGCAAGCGTTTATGCAAACTCGTTCTCGTACTCGCAAGAGGACTTTAGATACAGCTGAGGAGACAGACGAACTTCTTGATATTCCGGAGAAGATAGATTTTGAAGATTCGGATTCAGGAACTGAGCAGAAAGAACCAGTAATCATGGGTGATCGTATTGTTCAGGCCGATCCAGCTCTTATGGACTTTTCTCGGCCTAAAATTGATGACATTCAGTCAAGCATTCTTCATCCAGCTATTCAAGCTAACACATTTGAAATCAAGTCGGGCACTATTCAGATGGTGCAGAATTCTGTTTCTTTTGGAGGAGCTGCGACTGAAGACCCCAACATGCACATAAGGAATTTTGTCGAGATCTGCAGTACTTTCAAGTATAATGGCGTGACTGATGAGGCTATCAAGCTGAGGCTTTTCCCATTCTCACTGAGGGATAAAGCTTAGGACTGGTTACATTCTGAACCAGCTGGGTCCATCACTACTTAACAAGATCTTGCGCAAAAGTTTCTGGTGAAGTTTTATCCAATGGCAAAGACTGCTGCTATGCGGAGTGCTCTTACTCAGTTTGCGCAGCAACCTACAGAATCTATGTGTGAAGCTTGGGAACGCTACAAGGAAATGTTGAGAAAGTGTCCACATCATGGAATGCCCGATTGGATGGTGATCACTGGTTTCTATAATGGTTTGGGGGCCCAATCTCGGCCCATGCTCGATGCAGCAGCTGGAGGCGCCTTGTGGGCCAAAAGCTATACTGAGGCTTATAATCTTATAGAGACTATGGCTGCAAATGAGCATCAAAACCCAACTCAGAGGATGATGTCTGGGAAGGTAGCAGGTATTCTGGAAGTCGATGCAGCCACCGCTATTGCAGCGCAGCTCCAAGCATTGTCTATGAAAGTCGATTCTCTAGCTACATATGGAGTTAATCAAATAGCTATGGTCTGTGAGCGTTGTGCAGGTTCTCATGCTACGGATCAGTGTTCTCTCGTCAACGAATCTGTTCAGTATGTGAATAATTATTAGCGACAACAGCAGCCTGTGCCAGCTACTTATCATCCTAACAACGGAAATCATCCAAATTTCAGCTGGGGTAATAATCAGAATGTTATTCAGCCACCATATCAGCAAGGTGTGAGTAAACAGTTCAATCCACCTAGATTCCAGCAACCACAACAGTATGCTCAAAGGCAATCATATCCTCAACAGGGAAGTGCAGCTGCACCTACTAGTGCTGATTTTGAGGAACTTAAGCTGTTATGCAAGAGTCAGGCGGTTTCTATCAAGACCTTGGAAAATCAAATCGGTCAAATAGCCAATGCAGTGCTCAATCGTCAACCTGGAACACTTCCCAGTGACACGGAAGTGCCAGTGTAATAACTCGAATTTTTGAGACCCTGTAAAATGTTTAATGAATAGTAACCCTGACAGACGAAAAAACTTTTGAGCCCACACTATATAGTGCATAAGAAAATGAGTTTCGGAATAGATATTACGACTATACGTACCAAATAAGTGTATGTAAACGCTATTAGTTTTCGAAGAAAACGAACTTTAAAAAATGATCGTAATTACGACTTATCAAGGACTACGGGAATCACAATATAATTACGAGATTAAAATCCTACGGATGTATATTCAATTAGGATAAATAAAAATATAAGGAATAGAAACGAAAAGAATTACATTGCGAACCATTTACGAATAAGTATTGCGAAGAACGTTTAAGTAACCTAGCGAACGCGTAAACGATTAATTAAATGTAACGCACTAACTAAACCATGGTAAGGAAGTAACCATGGTTACTTCATCAAATATTAAGCTAACCCTAGGATGACCAAGCCAGCTAGCAAAAAGTGTGCTAAGGAGCTAACCTTGTAGTTTAGCTTGTAAGCTAGCAAGCTACAAAGATTTGTCCATGGATTTGGAGACAAGGAATAAACCTAAGCTATCCTAGGAAGAATAAAGATCAACTTGCAAAGATATCAAGTCATCTTCCCAGAAGCAACCTAGAAATCATCCAAGAGAAGCAACCAAGTGCTATAAATACCCCCCCCCCACCCCCAAAAGCTCCCATTCGGCTATTTTGAAGAAAATAGAGAAATTGCAATTCAAAACTTCAAACTCTAGTTCTTGTAAAATCCCACAATTATTTCCCAAGCCTCCTAGCAACTAAACTAAGGTAAGAAAAATCTTTCATCTCTTTTTATCAAGGTTTGATGGGTGGAATAAATTCAAGAAACTCACTAGTGAATAGTGTGAATAGTAACCTCTCTTTGGTTTCTTGATTTTAATGATGATTTAAGGTTCCAAAAATCATACCAAGCACTTCCAAGCCTCCACCATCCTCAAGAACACATCTCAAGCTTTCAAGAAAGGTAAAAATCTTTGATCTAACTTTATTTAAGGTTCATGTTTAAGATCCATTTAGTGGGTGTTAGTAAACCTAGCTTACTAAGTGTTGTTTATGAAATCTTGATGATTAAGTTAAATAGATTTAAGGTTGGTTGTTGTTGCCTCAAGAACATGATGTTATTGAGAGGAGTTTGTGTGTTTATGATTATATGATGATTGTTGGTGGTTGTGTTGATAGTTAAGGCATAAACGAAACCCCGATCGTAAACGTAACTTCATTAAAAACAACAAACCGTAACTTTAAGTTTCTGCAGAAAGTCTCGAAGTTGTAAACTGTAGATTCTTGAGAAATAACCTTTGTTTAAGATATACAATGTTATAAGGATATTTTAGGCGCTTGAATCGCTTAATTCCGATTTACGGATCAAAAGTTATGATCGTTTTAGTAAAAGTGTTTTACGCAACAAAAACTGCTACAAATCACGAACTTTGAAAATATAAAGGATAGACTTAAAAGTATTCATAAATCATGAAATTTTTACAGAGAGTAACATGTGGAGTTTCCTAACTGTCATAAAAATTTCAAGTGAAAATAATGATTTCTCAATTTTATAAAAAATGTCGAAGCCGAGACCGCGCGAGTAGAAACCGTAAGAATCCTTAAGCGGAGCCGACAACGATAATGAGAATGAACTCAAGATACTTAGGAAAATGAAATGACCATAAAGTGTTTATGACTTAAAAGAAATGTTAAGGGTAGTATGAGTTGAGAGGATGTATAATGAGTAGCGCATGAGTGCGAGTTACCGTGAATTAGGACGGAACCTAACGAAATGAAATGTGTTTATGGTTATAGATTTCTGAGCGGAACCTAGAGCATCCTCCACCTCGAGATACCCAGGAAAGTTTACAAACCCAACTCCATTTTACTGTTGTGTTGTGAAAAGATTGTTTTACTATCATCGCATAAATACCATGTTTGCCATGATACGTAGTTTTGAATTTTCGCATGATATAGTGATGTTGTACGATAAGTATATATCGTGAAATGTTATTTCGCTTTAAGCGTAATGTATGATAGAAGACCGAGGGTCGGTCGGGATTTAAGATAAAACCCGGGAATCGTTCCGGATGTATTATAGGACGGATATAAGTCCATAGTAGTACGTTTTAAAGGGACTCATCGTCCACTTACGAAACATTAAAACACCTCGAACTTTTAAAACGATTTCCCAATGAGCATATTCCCTCAACTATATTTTATTGATTTGGATATTAAATATTATATACGTATTCCTTTATTATAGGTGTAGTATACTTCAACGTTTATTTATTCCAAACCCGATTAATCATTATAGATTATTAATTATGTAAACACAAACTAGTTGAGGAACACTATTTAAATAAATCTTTTAAAAGAATAACTCATTCGAGGTATGATGAATATCAATTATCATTTAATTATTTATAGACTACTATTTAGTTAATGATTATTTATTTAAGGATTGTTATTGATTTCAAGATCATAGATCCTGATATACCTTCTGATTTAGAAGTATCATTCGAATAATTTCAGATCGTCGGTGAATATTATCCCGACTTATTATTATTATTGAATATAGTTTCAAGAAGAAACTTTTCCCCTTATTAAATTATCTATTGACAACGGTCAACTCACATCCCTAGTACTTCCTCCGAAATTCTCGGAAGTGAAAGGAATATGTCCTAAGTCCAATCATGTATGAGGATTTAGGAATAACTTTTATGTAATCTGTTTTGATTTCATTGATATTAATAAAAGACTTGCTTTGTTTTTATTACGGGCTTTATCTATTTAAGTGTTTAAATAAGATATACCATAGTTTAGAGTAAAGCTTTTTATGGATTATGATGAGATCATAATAGTGAGACCTAAAAGATGATAACTCTAAACTTAAATAGTTCCTGGTCGTAGGATTATTAACTGGCAATTAATAATCCACAAAGATCGGCACATACTATGCTTGCTTCATTATGAAGGATGTCTGTTCTCATAGACATTTGTGTGGTGACACTATAGCTAGTATGTAGGTGCTTATTATAGAATAAGTTCACTGAACATGACTCGCCCAGCTGAACAACTGATGGAGTTCACTCACGTGTCAGCAGTTGTTCACATAGTGATAGTTGTACAAGTATCCTTAGACTTGAGGTCATCATAGTCATCTTGTGTACACTGAACTATGCTTTGGTTTAGTTCTTAGTCTCCAGGGACAATTATTAGGGCTCTACTGGGTATAGGAATTTGTACACGAAGATAGTGTATGATCAATATAGGATCTACCCCTTCCAGTGAAGGAAGTGAATGTTCAAGGCTGATCCACTTATGTTAGTTCAGGAATCTCTGGCCAGAGTGAATGAAATTAGAAAGGAGTTTCTAATTTGCATAGAACTACGCATAGTAAATGGTAAGCAAGTGATTAAATTAGATAGGCTTGACACGAGATCCATGCCTTGTATTTAATCGGGACATTGTAGGGTAGAAGGAGTTTATTGTACGGTAACTATTCACTGAATAGGTTCTTGGTATTCTAAGCAGTGAATTCATATTATCCGGATAGTCGCGATATGCTGAGAAGTATCCCTCACGATGTAGAATAAATGTGATTAATTAATTAATCATATTTAATAAATTAGAGAATTTATATAAATAATGATAAAATAGTTTTATTATTATTTATTTTTACTACCGGCTTAATATTGAACCTACAGGGTCACACCATAAAAAGAGAATGATTTAATGGTGGAGGAATTAATTAATAATGGCTAATAATTATTTATTTATGAAATAAATAATTAATTGGCAAATTTAATAATTGATTAAATGAGATTTAATTGATTATAAATAAATTAAGAAAAGTTCTTAATATTATTAATTAAAGGATTTAATTTTTGGAGATTAAATCAAGAGAGAGAATTATTTCTAAAGTGTTTAGAAAAAGGATTAATAATTAAAAGGTGTTTTAATTATTAATGAGAATAATAAATGGAAAATAATAATAATATTTATGGGAAAGTTTCAGCTGAAAATTTTGCCTATAAATATACTATTATAGACCCTATTTTTATTGGAACCCCAAAACCTAAAAAGTTTGGAAAATCCAATTCTCTCCACCTCCTTCCTCCTCCTTAACATTGTTTTCTTGGTGGATACCGGTGGAGTGCTTCACACTTGAGGAGCAACTGCTAAGGATCTCTGATCGTTGTCTCCGAATTATTTTAAAGGTTAATAATCGATCCCCTATGTTTTTACCACGATTTATATGCTTTTATTTGGATTTTATATGTGTAAAAGTGTTTTGCCATGCCCCGCTGCCTTTAAAATCCAACAATGGTATCAGAGCATAGGTTGTATACATATAGATCTGTGATAAAAATTTCAGAATTTTATGTGCTTGTATGAATTAGTTATGATTTTTACAAGTTATATCATGGATTAATTTTGTCTGATGAGAAATCGTTTCTCAGAATAATTTTGAATGTTGATCTGGGTTCTACAAGTGTTGTAGATCGTCTGGGTATTTTTTTCATAATTTTATGATGTATAGATTTTTTATTATGAATTTTAGAAGTTCTTACAATTAAATTCGTAATTAAATAAAGATATATATATATATATATAATTGTTAGTATGTATATAAAGATACATCTGTTGAGATTGGCACATGTGATGTGCTGCTGTGCTGTTGTCTGACTGATTGCACAGAGAAAGAGAAAGGTACACAGATGTCAGGCTCGTTTTCCGAGAAAGAAAAAGACTGTGGCTGCTGCAGGAAAAAAAAATAGGGGTGTCGCGCATTCCGGGAATGCGTTACACCCGGTGGCGCATTCACGGAATGCGTTACACCTTTTAATTGGTTAAAAAGGTTGTAACGCATCACCGGAATGCGTTACAGGGCTTGTAACGCGTTCCTGTAATGCGTTACCGCCCAACTGTTTACATTAAAATTGATTTTCTGGGAGTTTTGTAACTCCGTTTTGGGCGTGCAATATATCGTTGGATTCGTTTTTCCGAGACGGATCTAATGGAGTGATCAATTTTAGTTTATATAAAAGTTTTGAACTATTTATATTTCCGAAAGTGTTTTAAAGCTGTTTTTAACTGTTTTAACTGCTTTTAAATGCTTCATGTGATACATAGAGATGTATAATGTTTAGACCAATATGCTAGATGATGTAACATGCCTACCTTGATGTTTATTCATGTTTATATATGTGATATATGCTTAGTTTATCATGCGATGATAGATTTAGGTGAACTTAAATGAACATAAGGCGTTTGTTAGACAACCTAGTATAGTGAAATTGTTTCATAACCTTAATAACAATATTATGAATACAATCATGAGATTCTTGTGTTTGTGAAACACGTAATTGAATATGAATTTTCAATATGAGAGAAAGGATGATTCTGTCAACAACAGATTTCTATCTGTAAGAAAGGGTTATTAAGTGACGCCTCTTGACAATGCTCCACCCGATCTAGGAATCATCTGATTATTGATTATTGATTTGAAATATTTAATTTAAAAGGAAGAATCTCTTTATAATATGATTATGATTGTAATGTAATATAATCCCTCTAAAATTAAATAATATCAAGTAGTAATTGGCCAATGACACAACGGGCTTGTGTCGGTCATAGCCTTCCAACATGATAGAAAAGTAGTTCTTATTTTTAAATCATTGTCGTTTCGTGCTACAGCCGAGGGCTTTGATTTCAAAATAAGAAATACTTGTCTATTACATAGAGATGTGTACATTGAATAAGAATCTAAAGGTCGGTACGTGCCACAGCCGTGGGCCTTTGGGGACTGATTCAATTGTACGGAATGTTGGGTTAGACTTGACTTAGAATATTGAGTTTGTCGTGCCACAACCGAGACTCAATTATTCAAGAGGCTAAAGTTTTATTAGGGAATAACATTAGATGTAATTGACAAGAGTTGTCTGCCTATTGAACATTACATGGCATTTCATGCCACAGCCGGGGTTGTGTAATGGAATGTAGGATCCCTATTCCCAATAGCATTATGAATGCTTAATTTTTCACGTAGGGGGTTGAATAAATTAGATAAACTAGTGGGAGCCACTTATGAATAAGACCCGATTCATATAGTGTTTTAAAATGAAATCGAATATTTGCTAAGTGTTGTTATGTGTTTATCATTTACAGATTTACAATATACATTATGTCTTCTGCACTATCACTCAGGAGCATACTGGATGCTCACAAATTGACCGGTCCTAATTATGCTGACTGGCTTCGAAACTTGAGAATTGTTCTCAGGATTGAGAAGCTGGAATACGTGATTGACTCACCTAAGCCTACTGAACCTGCTAGTGATGCACATAATGATGAACATGTTGTGTATCGTAAGTGGATAGATGATGCAAATGTTGCTCAATGCATCATGCTAGCATCCATGAACATTGAGCTACAGAAGCAACATGAGCATATGGATGCTCACACTATCCTCATGCATCTACAAGAGTTGTATGATGTGGCGGGGAGGACAGCTCGATATGAGATATCAAATGAGTTGTTCGGTTGTAGGATGTCTGAGGGATCATCTGTGAATGACCATGTACTTAAGACGATCAATTTGATTGAACGTCTTGGACAACTTGGTTTTGCCATGGATGGGGAGCTGAGCCAAGACTTGGTCTTGCAATCTCTTCCGAGTTCGTTCTCGCAGTTTGTTGTGAACTTTCACATGAATAAGTTGGATGTCAGCCTGCCTGAACTCCACAACATGTTGAAGATTGCGGAATCGAATTTTCCCCCTAAGAAGAGTTCTGTTCTTCTAATTGGTGAAGGTTCCAATCCTAAGAAAAGGAAGAGGAACTCTTCCAAGAAGAAGAAAGTAGGTGAGAAAATGCCGGTTCCACCAAAAGCTGAAGACCCCAAGAGCAAAGTTGTTTGCTTTCACTGTAACAAGGTGGGGCACTGGAAGAGGAACTGCAAGGTTTACCTTGCAGAATTGAAGAAGAAAAAGAAGGGTAGTGAGACTACCGCTTCTGATTCAGTTATGTTCAAGATAGAAGTGAATATGTCATTAAATCAAATTTCTACTTGGGTATTAGATACCGCCTGTGGTTCTCAAATCTGCAATTTGTTGCAGGGACCAAGGAGAAGTAGGACTCTTGAGGAAGAGGAGGTGATTCTACTGATGGGAAATGGAGCAAGACTTGCTGCTGAAGATGTAGAATCATTTCATTTACATATGCCTACGGGCAAGACTATTGTTTTAAATAATTGTTATTTTGTTCCCTCGATTGTGAGGAATATTATTCCCATGTTAGACTTGGCTGGATTTTCATTTATTATTGAGAATAATGAATGTTCTATTCTTAGAGATAATATTCTTTATGGACGTGGTACTTTAAATAATGGTCTGTATAAATGTGACATAATTTACTTCAGATTGAACAAACTAAAAAAATAAAAGGGATGATTAAAATCTCACTTCATAGTGGCACTGCAGTCTCCATTTAGTAGACATGGAGAGAGGACTACAAATTTGCTAGGAATGGTACACACAGATGTATGTGGACCAATGTCTAAGCAAGCCATGGGTGAATTTTCATACTTCATTACTTTCATAGATGATAGATCTTGATTCGGATATGTGTTTGATGAAACACAAGTCTGAAGCCTTTGAAAAGTTCAAAGAGTATAAGTATGAAGTGGAGAAACAAACCAAACATAGTATTATAATTCTTCGATTAGATCGAGGTGGTGAATACTTGAATGGAGAGTTTCTGGATTATCTCAAAGTAAATGGTATAGTCTCCCAGTGGACGCCTCCAGATTGGTATCTGAAAGGAGAAATCGAGCTTTGTTAGACATAGTTCGGTCCATGATGAGCTATGAGAATCTTCCAATATTCCTATGGGGTTATGCATTGGAAACCTCAGCATATTTACTGAATAAGGTGCCTTCCAAAATCTGTTCCTCAAACTTCGTATGAGATATGGAAAGAAAGGAAACCGAGTCTTAAACACGTTAAGATTTGGGGATGTCCAGCTTATGTCAAGAAAGTTGACCCAGATAAGCTGGAATATCGATCCGTAAAATATAGTTTTGTGGGATATCCTAAAGAGACTTTAGGGTATTACTTTTGCACCGATCATCAGGAGTTTGTCTCCAGACATGCTACCTTCTTGGAAAAGGAGTTTATCCTTGAAGGAAACAGTGGGAGCAAAATTGAACTTGATGAAGTTCAAGAAGCACAAACTACTACAGATCGAGTGGAAACATCTGTTCTGACTGAACAACCTTTTGTGGAACAGCCCATTCATAGATCAGGGAGAGTGTCTCGCCAACCTGAGAGGTATTATGGCCTTGTAATTGAGAATGACAATGAGTTGTCGATCATTGATGATGACGACCCTGTAACTTATAATGAGGCTATGAGTAGTGTTGACTCAGAGAAATGGCATAGTGCCATGAAATCTGGAATGAAATCTATGTATACGGGATACAAAAGAATGATTAGAGCAGATGGCCAGGTGGAGACCTTTAAGGCCAGGCTTGTGGCAAAAGAATTCAAACAAAGGCAATGGATTGACTTTGATGAAACCTTTTACCTGTAGCCCTGTTATAATCAGTTCGGATTTTGCTTGCGATTGCTGCTTACTACGACTATGAGATCTGGCAAATAGCCAGATGGTTTTCTTTCCAAGAGAAATAAAAACCTAGTGTGTAAGCTGCTGCGAACTATATGTAGTTTAAAGCAAGCTTCTCGAAAGATGGAACATTCGTTTTGATGAGACAATCAAAGAGTTTGATTTTATCAAAAACGAAGATGAACCATGCGTATACAAAAGGGTTAGTGGGAGCGCGGTAACATTTCTTGTATTGTATTGAATTAGAGTTGACACACATAACAACATAGCAGACCCACTCACAAAGCTACATTATGAAAGTCACTTTGATCGTCATAAAGACAAGATGGGTATTAGATACCAGAGTGATTGGCTTTAGTACAAGTGGAAGATTGAAAGGAATATATCCTAAGTCCAATCATGTATGAGGATTTAGGAATAACTTTTATGTAATCTGTTTTGATTTCATTGATATTAATAAAAGACTTGTTTTGTTTTTATTACGGGCTTTATCTATTTAAGTGTTTAAATAAGATATACCATAGTTTAGAGTAAAGCTTTTTATGGATTATGATGAGATCATAATAGTGAGACCTAAAAGATGATAACTCTAAACTTAAATAGTTCCTGGTCGTAGGATTACTAACTGGTAATTAATAATCCACAAAGATCGGCACATACTATGCTTGCTTCATTATGAAGGATATCTGTTCTCATAGACATTTGTGTGGTGACACTATAGCTAGTATGTAGGTGCTTATTATAGAATAAGTTCACTGAACATGACTCGCCCAGCTGAACAACTGATGGAGTTCACTCACGTGTCAGCAGTTGTTCACATAGTGATAGTTGTACAAGTATCCTTAGACTTGAGGTCATCATAGTCATCTTGTGTACACTGAACTATGCTTTGGTTTAGTTCTTAGTCTCCAGGGACAATTATTAGGGCTCTACTGGGTATAGGAATTTGTACACGAAGATAGTGTATGATCAATATAGGATCTACCCCTTCCAGTGAAGGAAGTGAATGTTCAAGGCTGATCCACTTATGCTAGTTCAGGAATCTCTGGCCAGAGTGAATGAAATTAGAAATGAGTTTCTAATTTGCATAGAACTACGCATAGTAAATGGTAAGCAAGTGATTAAATTAGATAGGCTTGACACGAGATCCATGCCTTGTATTTAATCGGGACATTGTAGGGTAGAAGGAGTTTATTGTACGGTAACTATTCACTGAATAGGTTCTTGGTATTCTAAGCAGTGAATTCATATTATCCGGATAGTCGCGATATGCTGAGAAGTATCCCTCATGATGTAGAATAAATGTGATTAATTAATTAATCATATTTAATAAATTAGAGAATTTATATAAATAATGATAAAATAGTTTTATTATTATTTATTTCTACTACCGGCTTAATATTGAACCTACAGGGTCACACCATAAAAAGAGAATGATTTAATGGTGGAGGAATTAATTAATAATGGCTAATAATTATTTATTTATGAAATAAATAATTAATTGGAAAATTTAATAATTGATTAAATGAGATTTAATTGATTATAAATAAATTAAGAAAAGTTCTTAATATTATTAATTAAAGAATTTAATTTTTGGAAATTAAATCAAGAGAGAGAATTATTTCTAAAGTGTTTAGAAAAAGGATTAATAATTAAAAGGTGTTTTAATTATTAATGAGAATAATAAATGGAAAATAATAATAATATTTATGGGAAAATTTCAGCTGAAAATTTTGCCTATAAATATACTATTATAGACCCTATTTTTATTGGAACCCCAAAACCCAAAAAGTTTGGAAAACCCAATTCTCTCCACCTCCTTCCTCCTCCTTAACATCGTTTTCTTGGTGGATACCGGTGGAGTGCTTCACACTTGAGGAGCAACTGCTAAGGATCTCTGATCGTTGTCTCCGAATTATTTTAAAGGTTAGTAATCGATCCCCTATGTTTTTACCACGATTTATATGCTTTTATTTGGATTTTATATGTGTAAAAGTGTTTTGCCATGCCCCGCTGCGTTTAAAATCCAACAGGAAGTACGTATATACATATATATACACTTATATTCTAAAAAGATAAATTATCTCTATCAACAAGCTAAACGCTTGGGGAACTTCGATGTGGTTCAAGTTCCCGGGATGGATAGAATTCTGTTGAAGGACAATGGAGGGGTAGACTCTGGTACTACGTGTGCTGGATGGGCTACCAAAGGTACCGCAGGCGAAGGTACTTTGTGTACTCAGGAACTTGTGAAGTATGTGTATACCCGAAAATGGGACACGTAGCCCGAATGCGGCCAGGGTGATACCCGAGAGATGACGGTATTAGTCCTTTTACTAGTAAAGAAGGTTACTTTCCGTAGGACGACTGATCATCGTATGCGGTGGCTCCTATGAGATATCCAAAATCTTCCAATTGGAATTGATATGCAATACCGTAACCCAAGCCTAGGTGCTGGGATTACTATTAAGGTATTCGCAGGTTATAAAAACCCCTTAAAAGAATTATTCTCATAAGAAGGTGTGGGACACCGAGAAATCTACTTTTAAATAAAACATATATATATAATATATGATGTTATTTTTACAGTCATTTTCATACTGTACATTATTATGCTGAGCATCTTAGCTCACACTTGTTTTCTTAAATTGACACAACAGAACAGTGAATCAAGATGCCTGCCATGAGAACCACATCCAGGAAACGGGTAGGAAATGGCCAGCTGTTCCGTAGATTGTTTGGTGCAGTACCTCAGGTAGTCGGAATAAGCAGGATTAGTTTTCAGTTGTTTATAGTTCGGCTTATTTATAAGTATGGTTTATGTAAACTAAGAAATAAGAAGCGTATATTCAGCCGGCGGATTAACCTTACTTAAAGGTCACCCCCGGTAAGAATAATAACATTTGAGTTGTAATAAAATTCTCTAGTAGTGATGGTTCGTTTCCAAGACAATAACCTGTAGTGTGTGTGTTAAGTGTGGGGTTGTGAAGCGTGAGTATTTATATATTGTAGTGTGAGTTGTGTGAGTTTAGATAGCGTGGCTTCCGAGACTCCTGACCCCGGGTTTTGGGGCGCCACAGAAATGGTATCAGAGCCTTAGGTTATCAAATCTTGGAAACGATAGGATATAAAATTATGTAGACCTAAGAATAATAAAACAATCAATTAGAGCTCAAGTCGAGTTCGTCGTCGGGCTACACGGGTAGTCTTGACTGTTTTACCCTCAAGGGAATTCCAACTCTAAGTTAGTAACACCTTGCCTATTGTGTCAGGTACCAGTGGAGCCTAGGAGGGAGGTTGACCCTGTTGATGATTTGATGATTCCTGAGCATAACCCTATTCCCGAGCCAGAGAGCCCACCCATTGATGATTCAGACGATGACCCTACTGAGGATGTCCTAGAGGAGGAGACTGAGCTTCCTGTCCCCGTAGCTAATGGCGTAGTATGGAGAGATGTAGAGATGTACCCACACCAGGATATTCGCTCTCCTACACCACCCCGAGGGATCCAGAGCCCTATGTCCTATACTGATGACGATGATGAGGAGGCGATACGCGCACAGTTCCATGAGGTCCGGAACATATCCTCTAGCGACCCAGACTCACCTCTACCACCACCGGCGACCATGCATGTAGCCGTACACGACTGGGTAGTGAGTCAGTTTAATGCTGAGATCACGGCGGCGTCTGCCCGCATTGCTGAGTTACGCCAGGCACTGACAGCTGAGAGAGCTACCCGACTAAGATACCCCGGAGACTTCAGAGCTGCTTCCCCAGCCATAGCCCGTAGAGAGATCGATGGGATCGAGCTCCGTACCAGGGTTCAGATGAGGATGACATCAGTGGGAGGATACATCCCGGTAGTCGATGCAGAGATGATGATTGCAGGAGCGATGAGGAGGGTGCGTGACCTCACTCGCAGTGATAGTGACTGAGAGATTAGTGACTAGATGTAGACCTTGAAGAAGGCTGAGTGACTTGTCACCAATTTTGATAGGATTGCTAGTAGTAGATAGCGTTCCTAGCCTTTCACGATACACGGCTTATGTATTTTCCTTTCAGTATTTAGAACTAGCAGTGATAGATTGTAATCAGGCATGTATGAACTCGGCTAGTTGTTTCATCCCCAAGATATAATTGGGAGATCTTATGAATATATATCGAAGCAGTTATTAAAAAATTGATGTTTATATTAATGCACTTTATAAAACATGTTAAGTAATAAATGGCATGCTTATATATGAATAAAATAACCTAACTGTCATAATCATGTGACCAATTTTCCTTATCAGAATAATGTCACCCCGTAGAAGAGGAACCAGGGCACAGCCCGCAGAGTCTGTTAACCAATAACGAGGTGACCCAGTAGTGAATGAGGAAAGTGAAGAAGACATAGACTATAATGAATATGATGAGGAAGAATATGTAGAAGAAGAGGCTGAGGATACCCATCAGGGAGGGAACCCCGTAAATGAATTTATGGAACTGCTAAGAGCAAGTCTGAACCAACAGCCTATTCCGCCACAGCCCCCTGCTGCCCAACAGACTGCAGCTACTGTCTTTAGAGCCTTCAAGTCCCTCAAACCCCCAGAGTTTCTAGGATCTGCTGACCCCGTTGAAGCACGGGCCTGGATCAAAGAGATAGAAAAGTCCTTCGAGATACTAGGAGTTGAGGAACGACATAAGACCATTTTCGCTTCTTACATGTTGAAAGGAGAAGCTAACTATTGGTGGGAGTCCAAACGAAACCTAGAAACTGATGTTGTAATCCCATGGGATAGATTTACCCGACTGTTCTTAGACAAGTACTTCCCTAGGTTTATGGAAACCCAGATGGAGATTAGGTTTCTAGAGTTGAAACAGGATAAGATGACCGTGGCAGAATATGAGGCCAAATTTACTGAGTTGTCTAGATTTGTGCCTGAGTTTGTGAATACTGAAGAAAAGAAAGCGCGAAGGTTCCAGCTTGGTCTGAAACAATGGATACAGAACCGAGTAGCAGTGTTAGAACTAACAGACTATGCCACCTTAGTACAGAAAGCCTCGATTGTTGAAGCTGGTAGTGAGCAGACTATGAAAGAAAAGGAGAATAGGAAGAGGAAGATAGGAAGCCAAGGAATAGGAACCGGAAACAGGAGCCTTCCAAGTAGGTTCGTCAGGGGAGCAGTGTCCCAATATGCAAGAGGCCCCGGATTCAGAAAGGCCCCAAGTGAGAGCGTTGGCCAGGGCGGCGGACAATCTAGGGTAACATTTCATAGCCAACCACGTGCCCCAATCCCAGAATGTCAAACCTGTAAGAAGAGGCACCTTGGAGTGTGTAACCAGACAAGAGCCCCTCTGAGATGTTACCTGTGTGACCAAATCGGGCACCTTGCCAACAGTTGCACCCGGCCCAAAGTAACGTGTTTCCAATGTGGGAAGGTAGGACACATGAAGCGGGATTGCCCAACGTTGAAGCCCCCAGCCTCGGGAATGAGTAGAGCTGCATCTAACCGACCTCCAGCCGCTAGGACCTTCAACATGACTGTTCAGGATGTTGTCCGAAACACTGACGTGATAGCAGGTACCCTTTTGTTAAATTTCGAACATGCAAATGTCCTATTTGATTCTGGAGCAACCAAGTCTTTTATATCTCAAGATTTTGCTACCAAGTTAAAACTTAATGCCATACCCTTACGTGAGGTATTACGAGTGGAAATAGCAAACAAAGAAATAATCCCTGTAAATCAAATATACCCTAAGTGCAAGCTGAAATTAGAAGAGGAGATTTTCGAGGTCGACTTAATACCATTCGCGTTAGGAGAATTTGATGTGATCTTAGGAATGAATTGGTTATCCCGTAACGGAGCGCAAATAGATTGTGAACAGAAGAAAGTTAAGATAAGAGTGCAGAATAATAAAGAAATAGTGTTTAAAGGTCAACGACAGAACCAGAAATTTTTGACCATGCTTCAAGCAAAAAGATTGTTGAGGAAAGGTAACGAGGCCTATTTGGCTTATGTGATAGATACCCAGAAGGAGGTCCCCAACATACAGGACATACCCATAGTAAACGAATTCGAGGATGTATTTCCAGAAAACTTACCAGGATTACCACATGACAGAGAAATAGAGTTCGCTATAGAGTTAGCACCAGGAACGGCACCCGTATACAAGGCCCCATATAGGTTAGCCCCAGTTGAGATGAAAGAACTAGCTTCTCAACTGCAAGAATTATTAGATAACGGAATGATAAGGCCCAGTGTGTCACCATGGGGAGCACCAGTACTATTCGTAAAGAAAAAGGATGGCAGCATGAGATTATGTATAGACTATCGAGAGCTGAATAAGCTGACTATAAAGAATAGGTACCCTCTTCCCAGAATTGACGACCTATTCGACCAACTCAAAGGAGCTGTACATTTTTCCAAAATAGATTTAAGGACAGGATATCACAAGTTAAAAATCAAACCGGAAGATATACCAAAGACTGCTTTTCGCACTAGGTATGGACACTATGAGTTCTTAGTCATGTCGTTTGGATTAACCAATGCACCCGCAGCCTTTATGGATTTGATGAACATAGTGTTCAAAAAGTACCTGGACATATGTGTGATAGTTTTTATAGATGATATTCTGATCTACTCAAGGACAGAGCAAGAACATGCGGAACATTTGAGGATAGTCTTAGAAATCTTGAGGAATGAGAAATTGTATGCCAAATTTTCGAAGTGCGAATTTTGGCTGAGAGAAGTTCAGTTTTTAGGACATGTGGTGAGTAGCAAAGGAGTTTTAGTTGACCCCGCCAAGATAGAGGCGGTATCCAATTGGGAAAGACCAGCAACCCCAACAGAGGTTAGGAGTTTCGTGGGTTTAGCAGGATATTACCGAAGATTCGTGTAAGAATTCGCTAAGATAGCCGGTCCACTGACTAGACTTACCCGGAAGGCAGAAAAGTTCGTATGGACAGAAAAGTGTGAAGAGAGTTTTCAAGAACTGAAAAAGAGGTTGGTGTCAGCACCAGTGCTCGCTCTTCCCGATGGAAAGGGAGAGTTTGTGATATACAGCGACGCATCACTTAAAGGATTAGGATGTGTACTAATGCAGCATGGCAAGGTTATAGCGTATGCCTCTCGACAATTGAAGGAGTATGAGAGTCGATACCCTACGTATGACCTAGAATTAGCAGCCATAGTATTTGCCCTAAAAATTTAGAGACATTACCTATACGGTGAGAAATACGAGATCTATACTGACCATAAAAGCCTCAAATATATTTTTACTCAGAAGGAACTAAACATGAGACAGAGGAGATGGTTAGAGTTGATAAAGGACTACGACTGTGAAATTTTGTATCACCCGGGTAAAGCCAATGTGGTGGCTGACGCCCTTAGTAGGAAGGAAAGACTCAAAATGATAATGACATCGGAGGAATTAGTTAACGGAATTTAAGAAGATGGAAATCGACGTAAGAATGACCGGTAAGGGAACGGAAGGATTATTAGAGATTAAGCTAGTAGCAGAACTGACTACAAAGATACGAGTATGTCAGGAAAAGAAGATGAGCGAGGAAAAAGGGACATTGACCGGTAAGGAAGTGAGATGCGAGAAGGATGAGGAAGGGATCATGAGGTATGCGTCCCGGATTTGGATTCCGAATGTGCAAGAATTAAAGGATGAGCTGTTGCATGAAGGGCACAGCTCTAGATATTCAATCCACCCACGAAGTACGAAAATATACCGTGACCTTAAGGAATATTATTGGTGGCCTAACATGAAGAGAGAAGTAGCGGAGTGGGTTAGCAAGTGCTTGACATGCCAAAGAGTGAAGGCGGAACACCAGGGACCTAGTGGACTGTTACGACCCCTAGAAATTCCGGAATGGAAATGGGAACACATAGCCATGGATTTTGTGACAGGCTTACCTAGGACAAAGACCAATCACGATGCTATATGGGTTATCATTGATAGACTGACCAAGTCCGCACACTTCCTACCAATCAACGAAAGGTACACCGTAGACAAGTTGGTAGATATTTACCTGAAGGAAATTGTAATAAGACACGGCGTTCCTGTAGCCATAGTGTCAGATAGAGACCCGAGGTTTAATTCCCGATTTTGGAGAAACTTCCAGGAATGTGTAGGCACCAGACTAAACATGAGTACCGCTTACCACCCCCAGACGGATGGACAAAGCGAAAGAACTATACAGACCCTAGAAGATATGCTGCGAGTATGTGCCATCGACTTCAAAGGAAATTGGGATGATCGTTTACCCCTGATAGAATTTTCTTACAACAATAGCTATCACGCTAGCCTAGGAATGCCCCCGTATGAAGCTCTTTACGGGAGAAGATGTCGCTCTCCCCTGTGTTGGGATGAAGTTGGAGAACACAAGCTATTAGGACCAGAGTTAGTCCAGCAGACCAGAGAAATGGTGAAACTCATTAGGAAGAGACTGGAAGCAGCCCAGGACAGACAAAAGAAGTACGCCGATCAGACCAGAAAGGATAGGGAATATGAAGTAGGAGATTCGGTGTTATTGAAGGTATCTCCGTGGAAAGGAGTGATGAGATTTGGAAAGAAAGGGAAGTTGAGTCCCAGATTCATAGGACCCTTTGAAATTTTGAGGAGGATAGGACCTCTAGCTTACGAGCTCGCCTTGCCTCCTAACTTGCAACAAGTACACAACGTGTTTCACGTATCTATGTTGAGAAAGTACCATGCCGATGCCCGACATGTAATAGAGTACGAGCAGGTAGATTTACAACCAGATCTGACCTACATCGAGCAGCCAGTTAGGATAAGGGACTAGAAAGAAGAAGTGTTGAGGAACAAAACGGTGAAGCTAGTTAGGATCTTGTGGAGAAATCAAAATGTTGAGGAATCAACTTGGGAACTTGAAGACACCATGAGGAATAGATATCCCCACTTATTTTTTTTCTAATCGATTCTGGGACGGAATCCTTGTTAGAGGGGAAGACTGTAATAACTCGAATTTTTGAGATCCTGTAAAATGTTTAATGAATAGTAACCCTGACAGACGGGAAAAATTTTGAGCCCACACTATATAGTGCATAAGAAAATGAGTTTCGGAATAGATATTACGACTATACGTACCAAATAAGTGTATGTAAACGCTATTAGTTTTCGAAGAAAACGAACTTTGAAAAATGATCGTAATTACGACTTATCAAGGACTACGGGAATCACAATATAATTACGAGATTAAAATACTACAGATTTATATTCAATTAGGATAAATAAAAATATAAGGAATAGAAACGAAAAGAATTACATTGCGAACCATTTACGAATAAGTATTGCGGAGAACGTTTAAGTAACCGAGCGAACACGTAAACGATTAATTAAACGTAACGCACTAACTAAACCATGGTAAGGAAGTAACCATGGTTACTTCATCAAATAGTAAGCTAACCCTAGGATGACCAAGCTAGCTAGCAAAAAGTGTGCTAAGGAGCTAACCTTGTAGTTTAGCTTGTAAGCTAGCAAGCTACAAAGATTTGTCCATGGATTTGGAGACAAGGAATAAACCTAAGCTATCCTAGGAAGAATAAAGATCAACTTGCAAAGATATCAAGTCATCTTCCAAGAAGCAACCTAGAAATCATCCAAGAAAAGCAACCAAGTTCTATAAATACCCCCCCCCCCACCCCCAAAAGCTCCCATTCGGCTATTTTGAAGAAAATAGAGAAATTGCAATTCAAAACTTCAAGCTCTAGTTCTTGTAAAATCCCAAAATTATTTCCCAAGCCTCCTAGCAACTAAACTAAGGTAAGAAAAATCTTTCATCTCTTTTTATCAAGGTTTGATGGGTGGAATAAATTCAAGAAACTCACTAGTGAATAGTGTGAATAGTAACCTCTCTTTGGTTTCTTGATTTTAATGGTGGTTTTAGGTTCCAAAAATCATACCAAGCACTTCCAAGCCTCCACCATCCTCAAGAACACATCTCAAGCTTTCAAAAAAGGTAAAAATCTTTGACCTAACTTTATTTAAGGTTCATGTTTAAGATCCATTTAGTGGGTGTTAGTAAACCTAGCTTACTAAGTGTTGTTTATGAAATCTTGATGATTAAGTTAAGTAGATTTAAGTTTGGTTGTTGTTGCCTCAAGAACATGATGTTCTTGAGAGGAGTTTGTGCATTGATGAAATGATGATTGTTGGTGGTTGTGTTGATAGTTAAGGCATAAACGAAACCCCGATCGTAAACGTAACTTCGTTAAAAACAACAAACCGTAACTTTAAGTTTCTGCAGAAAGTCTCGAAGTTGTAAACTGTAGATTCTTGAGAAATAACATTTGTTTAAGATAGAAAATGTAATAAGGATCGTTTAGGCGCTTGAATCGCTTAATTCCGATTTACGGATCAAAAGTTATGATCGTTTTAGTAAAAGTGTTTTATGCAACAAAAACTGCTACAAATCACGAACTTTGAAAATATAAAGGATAGACTTAAAAGTATTCATAAATCATGAAATTTTTACAGAGAGTAACATGTGGAGTTTCCTAACTGTCATAAAAGTTTCAAGTGAAAATAATGATTTCTCAATTTTATAAAAAATGTCGGAGCCGAGACCGCGCGAGTAGAAACCGTAAGAATCCTTAAGCGGAGCCGACAACGATAATGAGAATGAACTCAAGATAATTAGGAAAATGAAGTGATCATAAAGTGTTTATGACTTAAAAGAAATTTTAAGGGTAGTATGAGTTGAGAGGATGTATAATGAGAAGCGCATGAGTGCGAGTTACCGAGAATTAGGACGGAACCTAACGAAATGAAATGTGTTTATGGTCATAGATTTCCGAGCGGAACCTAGAGCATCCTCCACCTCGAGATACCCAGGCAAGTTTACAAACCCAACTCCATTTTACTGTTGTGTTGTGAAAAGATTTTTTTACTATCATCGTATAAATACCATGTTTGCCATGATACGTAGTTTTGAATTTTCGCATGATATAGTGATGTTGTACGATAAGTATATATCGTGAAATGTTATTTCGCTTTAAGCGTAATGTATGATAGAAGACCGAGGGTCGGTCGGGATTTAAGATAAAACCCGGGAATCGTTCCGAAGGTATTATAGGACGGATATAAATCCATAGTAGTACGTTTTAAAGGGACTCATCGTCCACTTACGAAACAATAAAACACCTCGAACTTTTAAAACGATTTCCCAATGAGCATACTCCCTTAACTATATTTTATTGATTCAGATATTAAATATTATATACGTATTCCTTTATTATAGGAGTAGTATACTTCAACGTTTATTTATTCCAAACCCGATTAATCATTATAGATTATTAATTATGTAAACACAAACTAGTTGAGGAACACTATTTAAATAAATCTTTTAAAAGAATAACTCATTCGAGGTATGATGAATATCAATTATCATTTAATTATTTATAGACTACTATTTAATTAATGATTATTTATTTAAGGATTGTTATTGATTTAAAGATCATAGATCCTGATATACCTTCTGATTTAGAAGTATCATTCGAATAATTTCAGATCGTCGGTGAATATTATCCCGACTTATTATTATTATTGAATATAGTTTCAAGAAGAAACTTTTCCCCTTATTAAATTATCTGTTGACAACGGTCAACTCACATCCCTAGTACTTCCTCCAAAATTCTCGGAAGTACGTATATACATATATATACACTTATATTCTAAAAAGATAAATTATCTCTATCAACAAGCAAAACGCTTGGGGAACTTCGATGTGGTTCAAGTTCCCGGGATGGATAGAATTCTGTTGAAGGACAATGGAGGGGCAGACTCTAGTACTACGTGTGCTGGATGGGCTACCAAAGGTACCGCAGGCGAAGGTACTTTGTGTACTCAGGAACTTGTGAAGTATGTGTATACCCGAAAATGGGACACGTAGCCCGAATGCGGCCAGGGTGATACCCGAGAGATGACGGTATTAGTCCTTTTACTAGTAAAGATGGTTACTTTCCGTAAGACAACTGATCATCGTATACGGTGGCTCCTGTGAGATGTCCAAAATCTTCCAATTGGAATTGATATGCAATACCGTAACCCAAGCCTAGGTGCTGGGATTACTATTAAGGTATTCGCAGGTTATAAAAACCCCTTAAAAGAATTATTCTCATAAGAAGGTGTGGGACACCGAGAAATCTACTTTTCAATAAAACATATATATATATATATAATATATGATGTTATTATTACAGTCATTTTGATACTGTACATTATTATGCTGAGCATCTTAGCTCACACTTGTTTTCTTAAATTGACACAATACAACAATGAATCAAGATGCCTGCCATGAGAACCACAGCCAGGAAACGGGTAGGAAATGGCCAGCTGTTCCGTAGATTGTTTGGTGCAGTACCTCAGGTAGTCGGAATAAGCAGGATTAGTTTTCAGTTGTTTATAGTTCGGCTTATTTATAAGTATGGTTTATGTAAACTAAGAAATAAGAAGCGTATATTCAGCCGGCGGATTAACCTTACTTAAAGGTCACCCCCGGTAAGACTAATTACATTTGGGTTGTAATAAAATTCTCTAGTAGTGATGGTTCGTTTCCAAGACAATAACATGTAGTGTGTGTGTGTGTTAAGTGTGGGGTCGTGAAGCGTGAGTATTTACATATTGTAGTGTGAGTTGTGTGAGTTTAAATAGCGTGGCTTCCGAGACTCCTGACCCCGGGTTTTGGGGGGCCACAGAAATGGTATCAGAGCCTTAGGTTATCAAATCTTGGAAACGATAGGATATAAAATATGTAGACCTAAGAATAATAAAACAATCAATTAGAGCTCAAGTCGAGTTCGTCGTCGGGCTACACGGGTAGTCTTGACTGTTTTACCCTCAAGGGAATTCCAACTATAAGTTAGTAACACCTTGCCTATTGTGTCAGGTACCAGTGGAGCCTAGGAGGGAGGTTGACCCTGTTGATGATTTGATGATTCCTGAGCATAACCCTATTCCTGAGCCAGAGAGCCCACCCATTGATGATTCAGACGATGACCCTACTGAGGATGTCCTAGAGGAGGAGACTGAGCTTCCTGTCCCCGTAGCTAATGGCGTAGTATGGAGAGATGTAGAGATGTACCCACACCAGGCTATTCGCTCTCCTACACCACCCCGAGGGATCCAGAGCCCTATGTCCTATACTGATGACGATGATGAGGAGGCGATACGCGCACAGTTCCATGAGGTCCGGAACATATCCTCTAGCGACCCAGACTCACCTCTACCACCACCGGCGACCATGCATGTAGCCGTACACGACTGGGTAGTGAGTCAGTTTAATGCTGAGATCACGGCAGCATCTGCCCGCATTGCTGAGTTACGCCAGGCACTGACAGCTGAGAGAGCTACCCGACTAGCCAGCTGTTCCGTAGATTGTTTGGTGCAGTACCTCAGGTAGTCGGAATAAGCAGGATTAGTTTTCAGTTGTTTATAGTTCGGCTTATCTATAAGTATGGTTTATGTAAACTAAGAAATAAGAAGCGTATATTCAGTCGGCGGATTAACCTTACTTAAAGGTCACCCCCGGTAAGACTAATTACATTTGGGTTGTAATAAAATTCTCTAGTAGTAATGGTTCGTTTCCAAGACAATAACCTGTAGTGTGTGTGTGTTAAGTGTGGGGTCGTGAAGCGTGAGTATTTACATATTGTAGTGTGAGTTGTGTGAGTTTAGATAGCGTGGCTTCCGAGACTCCTGACCCCGGGTTTTGGGGCGCCACAGCCAGGCAGGAAGGAAGCTAAAGAGCAAGTCAAAGCTATTACTTTAAGGTCTGGGAAAGTTGCTGATGCTGAAAAGGCAAAAGAAGGAGAAGCTGAAGTTAGAGATGAAGAAGCTAAGCAAAAGGAGAAAGCGGCGGAACCAAGGAAGACTACTGTTGAACACACTCTGCCTGAGGGTAATACAGGGGAGAAACAGCTCTATCCTCCACCACCTTTCCCTAAGAGATTGCAGCAACAAAAGCTGGATAAGCCGTTCGGTAAGTTTCTGGAGGTGTTCAAGAAACTTCACATCAATATACCGTTCGCTGAGGTTCTGGAGCAAATGCCTAGTTATGCGAAGTTTATGAAGAGTATTCTTTCAAGGAAGGTGAAACTGGATAACCTTGAGACCGTTGCTCTAACGGAAGAATGCAGCACTGTTCTGCAGCAAAAGTTACCTCCAAAGCTTAAAGATCCAAGTAGCTTCACCATTCCTTGCACCATTTGCAAGTTGTCGTTTGACAAGTGCCTTTGTGATTTGGGAGCAAGCATCAATCTGATGCCGTTGTCGATCTTTAAAAAGTTGGATTTGCCTGATCCAAAACCCACCTACATGTCTCTACAATTGGCTGATCGTTCTATTACTTACCCAAGGGGCATAGTGGAGGATGTGCTAGTCAAGGTGGATAAGCTCTTCTTTCCTGCAGACTTTGTTATTCTGGATTTCGAGGAAGATAAGAAGATTCCCATAATTTTGGGAAGACCTTTCTTGGCTACTGGCCGTACCTTGATAGATGTGCAGAAAGGTGAACTTACTATACGGGTGCAGGATCAGGATGTGACCTTCAATATATTCAAAGCAAAGAAATTCCCTACAGAAGATGAGGAGAGCTTAAAAGTGGATGTGATTGATTATGCGGTTACTTCAGAACTCGATCATATGCTAATGTCTGATGCATTAGAAAAGGCCTTAGTGGGGGATTTTGACAGTGATGATGAAGATGGCAACGAGCAATTACAATATTTGAATGCTTCTCCCTGGAGGTGAAAGCTGGACATGCCATTTGAATCTCTTGGTACTTCTGACCTCAAGAATGCTGAAGGAAATCTCAAACCATCAATTGAGGAAGCACCTACCTTGGAGCTCAAGCCATTACCTGAACACTTGAGGTATGCTTTTTTAGGTGATGCATCTACTTTACCTGTTATTATTGCATCTGACCTTTCAGGTAGTGAGGAAGACAAGCTCTTAAGGATTTTGAGAGAATTCAAATCGGCTATTGGATGGACCATAGCAGACATCAAAGGGATCAGCCCTTCATATTGTATGCATAAGATTCTGCTAGAGGAGGGTAGTAAGCCAACTGTTAAGCAGCAGCGCAGACTTAATCCTATCATGAAGGAGGTGGTGAAGAAAGAAATTCTGAAATGGCTGGATGCAGGCATCATTTATCCTATTTCTGACAGTTCTTGGGTGAGCCCCGTACAATGTGTGCCTAAGAAGGGAGGTATCACTGTGGTAGAAAATGAGAAGAATGAGCTCATCCCCACTCGAACAGTTACGGGATGGAGAGTATGCATGGATTACCGAAAGTTGAACAAGGCCACGAGGAAGGATCACTTCCCTCTTCCATTTATTTATCAGATGCTTGACAGGTTGGCTGGTCATGAGTATTATTGTCTTCTGGATGACTACTCGGGGTATAATCAGATTTGTATTGCACCATAGGATCAAGAAAAGACTACCTTCACTTGTCCATTTGGCACGTTTGCTTTTCGCAGAGTTTCATTTGGGTTATGTGGCGTACTGGCCACTTTTCAGATAAATTGTGGATGCTTGATAGAATGGTATTAGTACAATGAAAGTTGGCTTTTATCAGTTTCGTGTTATTCGATTAATATCATCACTGTTGTAGGCTAAGGGTAATAACAATAACTATTGAAGGAAGTAGTAATGAAGTTGTGATCTCATGAGTGTTTTAATATTGTTAATTCGAAGTGTTAATTAAGTGGTTAATTAAGTAGTTAATTGTAGTTAATATTTAGTCAACAATTCTAAGTGTTAGTGTCTTAACATTGAGAAGTAATTATACATTGGTGAGTGAGTTTAATTGAATAATAATTAGTCTGAGTCTCTGTGGGAACGAACTAAAAAGTATTCTATATTACTTGCGAACGCGTATACTTGCCTGTATTATTAGCGCGTGTTTCCGCCCTAACAATTCGCCAGGGAGATCTGATTTCCCCTTACTTATTTATCATTTGTCATGAGGGATTCACAGCTCTTATAAATGGTTATATTCAAAAAGGGTGGATTCATGAATGTAGGGTAGCTAATGGTGCTCCTTCAATTTCTCACATATTTTTTGTTGATGACAGCTATTTGTATTGTAAAGCAACGACTAGTGAAGCATCTAAAGTCAGTCAACTGCTTCAAGTGTATGAGTCTGCTTCAGGACAGAAGGTCAACTATCAGAAGTCCTCTATATTTTTTAGCAGAAACACAGATGACAGGACTCGAGGGGAGGTCTGTAATCTGATGAGAATGTCGGAAGCAACGGATAATTGCTTGTACTTGGGCCTTCCAAATACGATGGGATAAAACAAGAATGTTATTCTGGGCTTTCTAAAGGAAAGAGTACGGAAAAAGCTGGCTTCTTGGTATGGGCAGATCATTTCAAAAACTGGAAAAGAGATTTTGTTAAAAACAGTTGTTCAACCATTGTCTACCTACGCGATGAACGTGTTTCTCTTACCAATGGATATGTGCAGAGAAATAGAACAGCTCATGTGTAACTTCTGGTGGCAGTCAAGCAATAAGGCAGACAAGGGAATTCATTGGGCTAGTTGGGACAATTTATGTAAGCCAAAATATTTGGGAGGTATGGGGTTCAGGAAGCTGCATGATTTCAATTTGGCTTTGTTGGGTAAACAGGCTTGGAGGTTGCTTAATAATGAGATGTCCCTGGCTGCAAGGGTATTTAAGGCTCGCTACTATCCTTCAAGTAATTTTCTAGAAGCAGGCTTGGGGAGCAATCCGAGTTTTATATGGCGAAGCATATGGGCTACGCAAAGTTTACTCAAAGCAGGTCTAAGGTGGAGAATAGGGTCTGGGGATAAAGTTAGAATTTTAGGAGATCCTTGGCTTAATGATGATGTTCATCCGTATGTCGTTAGTAATTATGCAGCCCTTGATAATCAATATGTTAGTAGTCTGATGAAAGTGGAAGTTAAAGAATGGGACACTGAAGTGTTAGAAGATATATTTTCGGAGAGAGATCAATTTCTCATTCTTGGTATTCCTCTTAGTTGCAGATGGGAAGAGGATAGAAAATATTGGGCTAAGGAGGAGTTTGGAGCTTATTCAGTCAGAAGTGTGTTCAAGTTAGTTCAAGAATTGAAAGGAGGTTGGAATTTGAATGCAAATTCAGGTTTTTGGAGAAACTTGTGGAATTTGAAAATTCCACCGAAGGTGAAAAACTTTCTATGGAGGGCCTGCAATGGTTTTTTACCAACGAAACCGCATTACAACTGAAGTATGTTCCTATTTCAAGTGAGTGTCCAATGTGTAATATTAGAGAGGAAACTACAGTGCATTGTTTGGTTTCCTGTGATTTTGCTAAAGCCTGCTATCAGGTAATAGGTGATGTAACCGATGCAGATGATGATCAACTTCTTAGTGACTGGTTGATTTCCGTTATGGACAGGTATGGCAAATTAAAAGTAGTAGAGGTGGGAATGATTATGTTGTCCATATGGAAAGCTCGGAATTTGGTAGTCTGGCAAAACACCTATACTCATGTCGACGAGGTAGTTCGTGTAGCACATCTTACTTTTGATCAATGGCTTGTTGCTCAATCAAAGAATTTCACTTCGTCTACGGCAGAAACGCACTCAATAGATGGCAAAGAGCAATAGAAGATACCAGATCGGGATACAATCAAGATAAATGTGGACGCAGCTATTTTCAAGAATGAGAACAGGTTTGGTCATGGTTTGCTGCTAGAGATTATACAGGGAAGTTGATTGAAGCTAGGTCCGTGTGTCGATTCGGGAGGGTAAAAGCTGATCTTGCAGAAACTTTGGCGTTTAAGGAGGTTTTAAGTTGGGTCAAAACAAAGCAGTGGAATAAAGTTATTATAGAGACAAACTGCATCAAAGTAGTCCAAGCTCTAAGATCCTCAGTGTCTCTAGTTTCTACATTTGGTTTGGTAATATCTGATTGTAAACAGCTATTGCATGATATTGCAGATGCTGATTTTTGTTTTATTAAACGGTCAGCAAATAGGGTGGCTCATTGTTTAGCAAGGCAATCCTGTTTATTTCATAATGTCACATGTGTTTTTTATCATACACATAATATGTAAGTGTGCTAAATAAATATTTTATTTAATTTTAAAGATAGTTACTTGAAATCCGGAAAAAAAAAAGATAGTTACTTGAATATTTGTATAGTTAATTTTAAAGAATTAAATTTCGGATACAAAATCACACATAATACATAAATGAATCATTATCTTATTTATTAATCTTTTTTTGGTTTGGAAATGTATCTTATATATTTTTAACATATTTTATTATTATAAAAAGTAATTAAAATGTACATATATAATTTTTTTAAAAAATATTGAAAATAGAATCGCTTATATATAAATAATCTATAATGGTATTACATATTTAGATGAGTTCGAATTATTATGAGTCAAAGCATTTTATTTTATTCCAATTTGAAATGAGAACTTGGTCCATTCTTAAAAAAATACTCGAAATTTGACTACATGACCCGGCCGAAAAACATCGTCACATTCTACGTTTAGTAAATTTAAATTACAAGTTTGGCGAGAATATCTTACCAATAATGTGAATTTTTTATAAATAAGATCAAGTCAATTGATTATTTATATTAAAATTACTGACTTCACTGGTAGCGCATTATTATTTTTGGGACTTGTCCCGATTTTAAAAATATTCAAAATTTGATATGCGATCTCACGAGATTTATTAAAACTACGATAATATATTAAATCGATTTATTTTTTATTTTTCACTTTAAAAAACTAGCTTTTAAAAAAGAATTCTTCTACATAAATAATATTCATTGATCAAGATAATATTGTACAAATATTTTGAATTATTTTTATATTTTGAATTTTCAAATAAAAGTTATATCTATACTATATTGTAACATTTGATTCAATGCATTTTATACTATTTAAAGAAAAATATATATTGTTCAATAATCTGAATAAATTAACCAGTTTAACTGATATTTATAAAACTTTATCAAATTGAGAATATTTAATTTTAGGAGAATAGTATGCAATGTTATCAAATTATTATACGAAGAAATATTATAGTAGTAATGAAAGGAACTTAAAAATGGTTTAAATAACGATATAATTATAATTTTTCCTTCGAATCCTTGAAAAAAAATCATGAATATCAATAATAAGTCTTTATAATATATAATTTATTTTTATGTTACTACCATGATTGATACTTAGTTGCGTAAAAACTAGATATAGATTGTTTGTCAGTGATAATATGAATACCATATATAATTTATTGTAATTTATTTATTACATAATTTTAATTTTTGAATAATTATAAATGCATGTATTTTTAAGTAATCATTTGTCTCACTGGATGTTAATTGTGATTATACATGTACATAAATCACATATTTAGCATATAAATAATTGAAACCATTGTAATTTACTAAGAAATGTAACATACTACAATTTACATACTGACACACACATAAATTAATGTTACTTTGGCAACCGTAGTGTAAATAAAAAACTATCATTTTTCCATGCATATAAACTTTGAATTTCAAAAACTAACCATTTTCATTAAAATCAACTTTTATATTAACAATAATGTAAATTTTACATTATTGTATATTATAATTGCAAGTCATCCTGACTTTAATTATGTATTTTTTATCTTTTTAAATTGAGTAAGTTAATTGTAAGTTAGTAGTGAACTCAGTAATAATATAGACCAGTAGATATTTTTTATTTAAATAAAATTCTAAATTTTTAGTTAACTCTATATTCAACATAAATGTTATTTTTTAACTTTTTATTTGTAAACATACTAACCGCATTTTATAGATTAAGTATAATCGTTTCGTTTTAAACGTACACTGGCTACCCTATTTATATTCATTTATTAAATACAAATTATACAACACAGAAAATATATATATATATTTTGTTTAATGAGTTATATTTGAAACGTTGTGTAATTTTGTACTGTCTTTTATGAAAATAATACATATTGATAAACAATCAACTATTTGATATACGTTAGACATTGTACGGCATTTACAAATAATAAAACAATTAAAAACATTATAATTGCATGATGCATAAAAAATTCTAAAAAATGACCCGTGTATCGCACGGGTTATTATGCTAGTTACATTAATACACTTTCTGAATAATAGAATTACCATAATGAAAGCATATTTGTCACGCTTGGTCAACCACTCAACCGTATAGGTAGATCGTATACATTAACTAATTTTCCCGCAAGTAGGCGGATGTTAACCGAGATATTAGCACAAAAAAAATATAACAATCTTTTATTAAAAAATTAAATTGTTAATTAATATATTTTATAAAATGTTCCCATTAAAAAAAAGTTAAGTGTCCCTATAATACTAGTATATCATATATATTTTGAGTCATATTTAATTTCATTTATACTGTATCTAGTTATATGATAATAAGTTAGAGATTAAATGGTATTAATGTTTGACACTTAATATCAAAATAATTTAAAAGTTCTAGTAAAAAAAAATTTTGGACCACCAATTTGCCACTTATAAGTGTATCTCCAACATGGGTGCTTGTAAGAGTGCCAACATTTATGTGGCAAGCACCTTTGGGTGTCTTCTTATTGGAGAGGCAAGAGTGCTCAAAGTTTGCTAAGAGAAGTTGTCAACTTTTGACAACCCTCCCTCTCTTAATAGGTAAAATACATTTTGTACTAGATATGTATAAATTACAACTTCCTCTTTTTTTACCATATTCATTTATTTATCAAATATGGGGACCATTTAGGCAACTTGAAGAAGTGCTAATTATTGGAGATAAAAATTGCTAAATTTAACAAGGAAAATAAAATAAAAAAATATTATTTTTAGTGAGTTGGCAAGTCTTGGCACCCCTAGAGGATGCCTCTATTGAAGATGTTCTAACATACTCGTTTAAATATATTAAATACATTGTACCCAAACAACTCGGACTATAGATCCGCCACCACGACTCACAATAAAAAAACATGCATAGTCACAGGTATAAAGTGATATTTAATTTTCAATTATAAATTTGTGTCTATATGATAAATTAGAAATTATTTAAAATTGAAAAAGGAATATTTTTAAGTCAAAAGTTAATAATAATATCTTGTTCACAATATTCATAATTAAACATTCTTTTAGTAAAAATTAATATTGTCCACACCTATCTTTTATAAGTTAATATTTATTTTTATAAATTAGTGGCACAACACTAACGTAACTCAAAAATTTTCATTGGAGGATTATTTTAGCAGGAAACACCAAAATTGGATTTCAAAATACATCCAAAATGTCTGGTATATAAAGTTTATAAAGCATTGTGTATCCTCGTACCTCACTACCCATATCTCACTCCTCGGATCAAGCAAGTAAATATAGGGAACATTTATTAATTTCTTTTTAATTATCACATTTACTTTTTTATTATTTAAATTGATCAATTTTTTATTACAAATTATAAAATAATAGTAAATTTGGTCAAATTTTATTCAATTTAAACACATAAAAAATAAAATATGACATTAAAATGAGAGGGATGGAATTATAATTAGATGCTTTTCATGGAATTTGTATTTGGAAGCAAAAACAGATTTGAATTGCCCCATGTACACTTGTTAGAGCTCCAAGGCGACTCAACTAACATGGATCTAGCTACATTATCCAGCCAACTAGCAAGAAGTGCTGCTGCAACTTGCTGACTTGACTCCCCCATTAGCCTATCTCCAACTGCCTGACCATTAGCATCTTTCTTTTATTTCTTAAACCTATTCTGGGATTATCTTCTTTTCAATTTTTTCTTCTTCATAATTTAGAATATTAGCTTCTCAATTTTGCTAGTATGGTTCAAGGAAAAACAGAAATATAGCTTGCCAATATTTTGGTAGTAAATATTTCACCCAAAAAATTGTAGATGCTCCATTGGTATTAGTTGTAAGTAGTTATAACTAGTTACTTATAATAATATTTAGAGAAAATATAGTCGGCAAATACAACTATTGAAATTTAATCATTTAACTGTTTTGTTAAGGAGAATAATTGTGGCTTGAAGTTCTTGTATATTGTGTCCGTTGGGGAAATTTTAAAATAAGTAGTTTATAACTTAAAATGAATAAGTAACTTATAAATAATAAGTAAATTATATAAGTATTTGGATAAACTTATAAATAATAAGTAAATTATATAAGTGTTTGGATAACTTTAAAGTTAATGAGCTAATTCGTCACTCTACAATACCAAGACTTTCATTTGGGTCACCAGCCCAAAAAAGTTTTCATTCGCATTATTGAATTACATAAAACTTTCAATCACATTACTAAACTCCGAAATTCTTGCACGGTCGTTAAAAGACGTTGACTATTAACGAGATCCGTTAAACAATCTGAAAACTTTCAAATTGGTCACTGAGTCGCAAAAAAAATTAAAAATTTTAAAAAAAATTGACCAAAAAAGTTTATTTTTTAAAAACAGATTATTATTATATTTTATTGAATTAATTAAAATATACTCACACACAAAAAAAATTATTATAAATTTAAGAGGCATATTTTATTTTTAGTTTTCTTATTTAATATTTTTGGGTAGATTTTTTTATTCTCAATAAGTTTCGTACTTTAAATTTGTCCAGAAAATGTCATTTATATGGATAAAAAAATTTAAAACATATATATTTTGTTTTAAATTTTTCTTAAATTTTAATCACTTAAAACAAATCGTAAAAATTATCATAAACCAAAATTTATTGATTGTAATTTTTTTGAAAATATTTTTTCATTCTCCGTAAGTTATTAGCTTTAAATTTGTAACAAAATGTATCATTTGTTAGATCAAACATATTTAAACAAATTTTTAAGGTCAAAAAATTGATTATATCGATTTTCAAACATATTAAAAAAATAAGTATGTAAATTTTTTAATTAAGATGTTATTATTCGGAAAAAAATAAACAGTCAGAAAATTTATCCGTCAGATACTATTATCGATGTTGAAAAAAATATCAATAAAAATATGTTATTTAATCAATTCGATTTTTTGAAAAAATTATCTGAATTTCTCTTTTTAAAAAAATGAAAAATAACTTTTTGAAAAAAATAGTCGGTAACTTAATTGAAAATGATACAAAGTTCAGTGATAAATTCGATAATAAACTTGATGGCACATCAGTTACACGTCACTTTTCCGTTAGTCAACTTAATGACAGTAACCTATTTGAAATATTTTTATTGTTTAAGTGTTTGACTGAAATTTTTTTATATAATTAAAAGTCATAATTATTTACCCGATAACTTTACTTAAAAGTTATAATTATTTTTTTTAAATGAACTAAAACAAATATTTTTTATATATAATTATCTTAATTCATTAATTTTGAATTAATATAATATTTATAAACATATATTTTAAACAAATAAGAATCATCATCTGATTATTTTAGTTACATATCATCACTCTTCTGAAAAAGAGGATTTGTCATCTGACCTGGAACATATATATCTGGTGTGAATTCAAGGATACGGTAAAATATACTAGTTGATAGTTTGAATTCAATTGAAGAGGTAAAATATAATGCAACTTTCTAAACTACTACCAATATACGTGGTTAAAAACAGGGCTAAGTAAACGTACACGATAAGAGTTACTCACATCACATGGTCCATGACTTGGCTCCCACTAAGCTTCCTAACATCCTCATGGTAATTGGGGCCGGCATAATGCTCCTATTCTGTGAGCAAGAAAACGGTGTATTTTCTCCGCATATGGGATCTGTGGCAGTCGGTATAATTTACTAATTATACCACGCTCTGTCCCTAAAAACGTTTCATCTTTGTGTTTGATACGTTTATCAATGTATACTTTTAATCGTTAATATCTTTAATTTCGTATAAGTATTAAATATAAAAATTTCATTATATTAAAGTACTCATAAATACGGATCTAATAAAATCACTCATGACTATGTTTGATCTTATAGATTAAACGTAAATTAGTAGTCAATCGCTTACGATGAACAGTGTTAAAAATCAAAATAAGAGTTATTTTATGGGACGGAGGGAATACCTTTTTTCAACTTTCATAAAGATGTATAGGTGTGTTTGCCCAGTCTATCGTTCCATTTTATGAGCAACCAAATTTTAAGTACTCACATTAAACTAGGGGTGAGCAAACAAAAAACCGAAAAATCGAAACCGGACCGAAAAATCGCACCGAAAAAAATCGAAACCGATAAAAACCGAAAAAAATCGTAACCGAACCGAACCGACCGGACGGTTTGGTAACGGTTACGGTTTTATCCTTAAAACCGAATCGAAAAACCGAACCGCTAATATTATTTTAAAATATTTAATATATATTTATTTACTTATCTATTTTATACAAATATGAGTATATGATACTTGCCAAATTTATATAAGAATTTTAAAAACCTTTTGTTGTTGGGCCTGTAGATGGATTATGATAGTCATTTACTTGCACTTGCACTTGTCGATAGTCATTCATATTATAGCTCTATTAATTCATCAATACAAATCTCTCATTTAACGATACTACTTGTTTGTTACATTATACTAAATAATTAATTTTCTTAGATTTATATTAAATAACGTCTATAAATATTCTTAGTATTATATTAAATAATTATTTTAAAAAAAAAAAAAACGAAACCGATAAACGGTTAACCGAACCGAAAATAACCGTTCCGAACGGTTCGGTTACGGTTAATAGCTAGATACCGAATCGAACCGACATACACGGTTCAGTAACGGTTTTCGGTAAAAACCGAACCGAACCGAACCGTGCACACCCCTACATTAAACTATCAAAATTTATAAAAGTACATTTAATTTAGTGTAATATATGCTTTTCTATTTTTTAAAAATAATAATAGAATAATATTTAAATTTAGATAAAAAAATTGATCAATTTGACTGATATTAAAAAAAAAGTGTAACAAGTAAAAACGGAGTAATAAAATATATAATGATGTTCCTGATTTCGAAAACAAGATATTTATGTCATTTTTTCAACAAATTCGACTTTTTGACGACGTTAGATGTTGATTTTTAAAAAAAGAACAAGGAAAATTGTAAATAAGAATATAATATTCCTTGATTCAGGTAATTTATATTTTAACAAATAAAATTCACATTTTAAAGAGATTTTAGCACGTAGCCGTTTAAGTGGCGCAAATTTGTAAACCTAAATTAATATGTGAAGGAAAGAAAGACCATATATAAAAGGAACATTAAAAATTGAAAATTTAATCATAAATCAAAATACAAAATTATAAAAGTAAAATATACGGATATAGATGTATGTATGTTATATAATAGTCGGTGTTTTTGAAATAGCCTGATTAATCGAAATTAGGATGAATGTCATCTTAATTAATCAAAAATTGAATCAAAATATTTTTTTTAATCAATCAAATATCGGTGGATTCAGTTTAAAAATCGACTGAATGATAATTGAAATTCAAAATGATACTTCATGTGCCCAAAATTCTTATTAAGTAATACTAATCTCTAATACTTGAATTAGTTTTTCAATTAAGTTACTTTTATATCTCCTAGAGTTTTATTCGATCGATTCATTTACTTGACAATCTGATCAATGCATTCACTTCACAATCTGACGTGTAACTTACTGCTTAAACATCAATATGTGATATTGATTTTGTAAATCTTATGAATTTAATGAAAATTAAATAGAATTATATTTTATTATCTATTAAATTACATTACTCTCAATTAATCAATCCGATTAAATACCGATTATTCGATTAATCACTAAAAAGTTACTCTACCAACAATATAAATTTCCCGACAATATCAATTTCCGTCAGAAGAATACTAGACCATGGTACATAAAAGTGAGCCACAAAAATTAGAAGTACTAGCTTACGGCCCGTGCTATGCACGGGTCTTGGTTAATATTTTATATATATATAATTTTAATAAAAATTTATATAAATAATTAAAAATTTAATAATAATTGTCTAATTATAAATTTCATTATGTATTATTTAAAGCTTAGTTCAAATAGTATATGATTGGAGATTTTTTTTATAAATAATAATGTAATTGTTTGTTGTTGGTGAGATTCGAACATAAAAACGTATATGTATCTTAATTAATAATAATATAAATATTTGTTTTTAACGGAATTCGAACCTGAACTTATATATATCTTTATAAATAATAATATAAATGTTTGTTTTTGACGGGATTCGAACTTGAGAATTTGTGGAGTGTATTTTTTTAGTATTTGGATCTAACGGCTCTGATTATTTGATGAAAAAAATATGATGGTCGTAATTGAAAGGGATAACCAAAATGAGGTGTTAACTAAATTATAAATTATAGTATATAATTTCGATTATTATAATATATATATAGTATAGATGTAACAAAATAATTAAAACATAAAAGTTTATAATAGTAGTAAACTATCATTATTCTGTTTAAAATTAGCATTGTACATTTGTACCGAGGTCGTGATCCGTACGTTCTCAACTCGAGAAAATGCGACTCATACTCCGGTTAAACGTTCGGGAGTATGAATGTTAAGGCAGGTTAGAACAGCATATTAGCAGTATATATAAACTATTAATTACGTTGAATGATAATAATTTAATTATTAGATAGATATGTGATGCATGACATGCGTTATTTGATTTTAGTATGGTGGTTGATGACCCATCGATGCAGATAAGCAGGTGTGGGGAACTTGGAACACACTGTTTTGGTTTCTTTGTGCAGCCACTAACCCCTTTTTTTTGTTACTTTTTTTTAGTGTAAATGGTTATTACGTGTAATTTTTCATACACTGATTATCAATTTTGCATTTAAACATAACTCTTATAATTACATGACTCGAAAAGAAAAGAACCATTCAGAATTAATCTTTTTTTTCTTAATAAATACACCCATAAATCTGCTTTGCCCTCCATAAATTTCAAATTCTTAATATTTAGAATAAGGGCATAATTTTCTCTCTCACATCAGAGTTGCCCGCCCTAATTTCATCTAACCGCAGCCGCCCTATCTTCTTTTTCACTGTTTCTACCCATCTCTATCTCCATATTCATCTTCATCTTCTCCTTTTATTCACTTTTTCTTTAATAAAATCGAGATTTGTTTTACAAAATTCGAAAAATCCATTACAATTCTTAACTTTAGTTTTCCGATCTACTAAGGTAAGAGCTTGGATTTTATAATAAAATTCAGTTTTTGGATTCAAAATCTCTGGTCTAACAACATATTACAATTTGGTGTTATTTCGAAATTTTTGAATTTTGGGTGTTTTTTCGCATTGTTCTGTTTAAGTTATTATTTGTGTGTTTGATTGTCTCGCTTTGTGCGATGTGTCTCGCTTTATACGATGTGGTGGTTGTGTTGAAAATGGATTGGATGGTGTATTGGGAGATTTAGATATCTTACTTCAACAACACTTTCGGCAGGTATATAGCTGGTGTCCGGCAGGTAGATAGCTGAGATGCATTTGGAACGGTGGTGAAAATCACATGTGCTTACCTCTCACAAAAAATATTTGTTCATAACATGAGACCTCTAAACTCAGTTTTTGCAACTGAGTCCTCTGAACATTGTAATATCAATCGAATTAATGTGAGGATCAATTGTGAAGCTACTGTTTTCGGGGGAGATGCGTGCTAGATTGTCCGGGAAACCATTACCTTCATTTTTAATTTTCAGAATATATGTATTCAGTTTGTTAAGCAATCCGGAAACAAAACAGCTAATTATTTAGCTCTATTTGTTTTTGAACCTGTTTGCATGATCAGTTGAGAATTTGTCCCGATTGAATTTTTTTAAGTCATTAATGAAATCTGCTTTAAATTTGGCAAAAAAGAAGGGCATATTTGTTTGTGTGCTTACTTAAAAGTTACTTATAAATTTTAAGTCCGTAATAATTTATCGACAAGTATTTGTCGACTCTATCTATAAGTCGAATTTATAGTTGATAAGTTAAATTTTAGTAACGACGTATTTTTTCTCAACTTATTTTGATTTTTCACTTTTTAATAACTTTAGTTTTAAATATATATATTTTTAAATGTCAATCTAATTTGAAATTCATAAATAAGATAATTATTTAAAAATTATTTATATTAGTTAATATAAGTTTTAAAAAAATTGACTTACATGTAAAATTATTCAAATACTTATATAACTTATAAATATTCATCTACCTATCTTTTAAGTCACTTATTTATTTTAAATTATAAGTTATTTATTTTAAAATTTATTAAATGTGCACTATGTGAAAAAAGAATTATGAGTCATTAAGTAACTATATTAAAATGAATTAAGAGATAAATATATTAAAAAATTATATGTCAGTAACTGAGTTTCTTTTAATGTACAGGTACAAATTTCCACTTTTTTTGTCACACTTGATTACCAAACATGGGAGTTTTTTATCTGAAAAAATAAACAGAGGAGACTTTTTTCTTTAACCAAATAATCTCCGAAATTCACAGCCCAGACAATTGTTAAATTTCCTTCACATACTGGGCCCAGTCCAGTCTATCTATAAACACATAGTAAAACCCAGTGAAAACTTTAGTATAGAAACAAATTCAGCCCATAAATATATAAATTAAAACTATCTGTTACTAGCTTGTCTATCTGTTACTAGCTTGTCTGTGTGAAGGAGAAAGATATGGCAGTGGCAATTACATTGAGCAGCATATCAAAATCATCATCATTATCATGGCTGCCCTTGAAAACAATGATTAATGTACAGAACAAGAAATGGGTTTTTAACCCTTTAGCCTGTTGTTCAACTAGTTCATCAAATTCAAGAAAACAACTTATACTTTACTCTAAGCCTGGCTGTTGTTTGTGTGATGGTCTCAAAGAAAAGCTTCACGCTGCTTTCTCTCTCTCCTCTTCTGACCCTTCTCTCTCTCTTCAAGATGTTCATCTTCAGGTGCAAAATATTATTTTTTTCGTACTTTTATAGTATTTGATTGCTTTGTTTTGTTGTGATTATGTTTGTATCATTTTGTGTGTGTTTGTAGATCAAGGATATTACTACAAATGCTGAGTGGGAGAAGGCTTATGAGTTTGAGATTCCAGTTCTTGCAAGAGTCAGTCCTGATGGCACTGAGGTTTGCTTTTTAAATATTGTCGAGGTTTCAAGATTGTACAATTTGTTTTTCGAGTTCTTTGTGTTTACATAAGAGATGGTACATTTTTGATATTTGAGGCAATAGGGTACTGTTATATTCCGATATGATAGTTAGCAACCCTCATTCATCCTTTGAGTAGAATTTTGAAATGTAATCTAGCTGCTTGCACATTATATGATAAGTACTTGAGTGAAAATTGAACTACCCTTGGTGTTGAAAACGTGAAACTAAAAGTGCCAACATTTAAAAGAACCGGAAAAACTACAAAATGTGTAAATAGAACTTGACAAAATCTACGACTAGTATACATTAATTAGTGATCAAAGCATTCATAGTAATTGTAATTAGATTGGGTGAATTTTGGTGTTTTATATATTTATGAGAATGTGAGTTGAGAGCTCTGCATCTTTCATTGAAGTTTTTTTAACAATTGGCAGAAGAGTCAACTAGCAAATATATCGAGTAGGTGAGTAGTTAAGCTGTTGCGGGATGCTCTTGATTGTGAGGCAGACACAGACTAGTTTTTTTCCTATTTGAAAAGTTCTCCAAGTCTTTGTGGCATATTTTTCTAAAATTATATGTCGATTTACTTCCATCTGATTCTCCATACACACAGGGAGGATGGACAGTATGCGGGGGGAGATTAGAATGGGTATTAATGATATTATCTAGTAATAAAAAAAATTAGTATTTACTATTTAGTTGTCCCCATTATGTAATGATGTAGTGGATTAGTTGTTTTACTTATTAGGTAGTCTTGTGACTAGTATCCGGTTTGTCCGTCCCTGATTTTAGGTTCTCGTTGACTACAGCCTACATGAATTAACAATAATTTCCTTCTTCAATCAGTAAACCTAACTATATGTTACAACAAAAAACCGACATCCCTTAATTTTTGAATATCTCCATGTTAACATATGTCCTTAAAATAGAATGATGCATTTTGCCTGTTAGTAATCTTAACATCTTACCAGGAACAACAAAATAATAGACTAGCTTGCTGTGCTATTATGTGGTGCTCATCAGCCTTATTATCGTATATAATATGTAAAGCTGCTCGGTGATTTGATTGAATAAATTTACTGTAATGACTTGTGTTACTTTGTATGCTATCTTTATATATAGTAGCACGAAAGTGTGATACACATGTATGGCGATGGTGTTGGCGAGTCTTGATAGACATCTTGTATTTTGTTAGTAATATTCTCTGTGTAGATTTTGAAATCGATTGTGCCACATATACTTTACTTTCTGAAACGTATCCCGGTAGGCTAGTTATTCATGGAAGTGAGTAAAGTTTGGGTTGTTAATTAAAACTTCAATTTTGTAGATCAGGCCTTAATGCTTCCTCCCTATCTAGACTCCAATACCCAGTGCCTCTATGTTAAACCATATGCTAATAAATTTGCATGTTTTTAGTTATATATGCAAACTCTTACCTGAGTTCATCATGGGTTGCAGGAAATCCTTCCTAGGTTATCTCCCCGCCTTGGAGTTGCACTTATCCAAAAGAAAGTAGCAGCAGCATTTAGTGACTAACACGTTCGGAATAAATTGTGATATATTTAGAGAATGTTGTGAACATTGTAATATAAATTTCCCATGTGTTTTAAATCTTGGAGCCAAATTTTAATTACAGTGCTTATCTTGGAGTTGTACTTGTTCCAACTTCACTAACTGAAGAAGTGGATGTATTTCACAATTTCACTTTTGCAAATCATTTCTTAGTTTTTCGTTAAGAATGAGGTCCATGCTGGGCGTATATTTCTAAATTAAAATAACATCTTGATCATGCCTTATGTATATCTATGTTGCGATACCTTTTCTTTTCCAGTCTTTTTACTTTAGTACAACAGTCATTCATCCTTGTCCCATAGATGACTTAATACAATTTACTTCAATGGTACAGCCATTACAAAATAGAACTCTCCAGCCAAATTGGACATGTATTGTAACCCCCACATATGTTCTCTGGAATCTATTTTCCAAAAAATATATTTAAATTACTGATTATTTGTTTCAGAATAGTATAAATTTATGGCTAATATGTATCCCGCTCATTCTTGTGTGAGGATAATTTGGCTACTTTTATTTTTAAAAACCATGATATCTTGCCCAAATTAAGAAGAATCAAAACACAACTATGAAGTATGAACTATGAAGTGCCACTACAGCTTGGAGACTGGACTTAACATATAGCATGATACTTTTGCCTTGAATCCAAATTGGATTAGAAAAGCCTAGAATGACAAACTCCTGTCAAGTATCGAGTAGTATCTGTTTCTCTATAATCTAAAAACTATGTCTACAACATGCCTTGAGATGAATAATTTCCGCGACACCATCACATAGAAGCTGAAAAGGAAACCTGTCTAAGTATAATGTATTATAAAATAATTGAAAACAACGAATCCAAACAGAAACCAAGAAAATGGGTTTAAGGACTAACTAGAATGAGTCTCCTGTAAAACAATCAATCATCAATGGATTCCCTCTTCTCACTAACAAGGTCTACTCATCTGGAACTGCAGTTGTATACAAAGAAGGACGACAAAAGAAGCAGCTATTGTACAACAAAGGTCGTGTTAAGTTTGATTTCCTGAATTTCTTGATATGCATGATACTTTAATTTCATAACGTTGCCTATGAGAAAATCTAGATGAGCTTCTTTTTCCTAAAGTAGCGCTTGAGATGAAATACTTGCATAACTGAAACTGCAATGCATACACCGATTGACATTATACTGTACCAAGCCACTCTACCATTGGTTGTTTCACTCACTTCCCTCATGTCTGCTTCCCTGTTTGTACAATCAACAATATGAAACATCAGCACTTGTTAGGTTTGTTGTATATAAATATACTTTCATCAATAGTCTTTTTGCTGGGTCTATCTGAAATTAAAAACAGAATATAAATAAAAATTAGTTAACTGAAGTGACTTGTTTTCATCCCAGTTTGTACAAGCAAAATACGCATCAGCACTTATTAAGCTGTATTCTATACTAGTATTTTTCTAGCTCTATCAGAAATTAAAAATAGCATCTACATAAATATGAGTGGACTGAAGTATCTTGTTCTCACTATACATTTTCCAAATGCATATGTACGAATACGATAAAGTTACTATTAGATGACCATATCTAGCAAACTTTAAGGGTGTAGGTGAATTAACCAAGTAGCTAATATGTTATTAGCATTTTCTCCTACTGGATATCTCTATATAGATTGCAAGAATTTTAGATGATGCAAGACTCTTACTCAAAACCTCTGGGTAAAGCAAGAGCCATGGTCTTGGGAGAAGCTACTGAAATGTAGTATAAAATCAATTATGTGTAAATCTTCAATTTAGGAAAGCTATCAACTCTCAAAGTACGATGACAAACAAACTATAATAATGTACACTACTACTATTATTTCACTTGATCGTATAACAATTGACTTGTATGTCAATGAAGAACAGAAAGATATAGTTGCCACCCATGGATCATATGGTTCTGATCCTGCTTTTATATTAATTCAACTTGGGAACAAAAACTTGAACATATTACCAAACAATATTTACTATCTGCTTTCAGATCTATCACCAGAAAAGAAGGTTGCAGTACCACTCTGTATGCCATGACTGGTCACAGTACCAGTGTTTTATAACATATACATTGGCAGATGGTAAAAAATAATTTGAGGAATATAAAGAACAGATATTTAAGGGTAAAGAAAGATGACACACAGAAATCGGAATAGAGTGCAAAGTCAAGTAAATTTCAAGAGTATAATCTACCTAGACTTGAGATATATCAGATTTTGATGGATGGCATCAATTGCACCTTCAAGTTTCCTCAACTCCAATTCAACACCCTAAAAACACAGGTGAAGTGTTAAGCGGATATGAACCAATAAGCAGGCTAACAGTATCTTATTTTAGAAATCCAAGAACCACTTGCCTCAATTTTTTCCTTCCTTGCTACTGTCTCCCAATCCTTTGCAGCAATTCCAGTTCTCCAGTCCAGACTAACACTTACGCCAGTAGTTGCTTTGTGATTTTCATCCACCCAGAAACATGCCAAGTAATTTCCAGCCTCGGTAGTTGTAAATGCAAATTGACCATGAGTCACGTTCTCTTGGTGGTATAGATTATTCCCATACGGAGATGTTACCTGTAGACACACTTTTAACAGACCTATGTGCAGAGCTATTGAAGACGGTTTTACTGAACAAAAATATGCAACAGAACAACATTCCATTTACATTCTAGGGTGTCCTATTGTTCTCCAAAAAAATCAGAAGTTAAAATGCTATATACTTCTTTTGATTCTCATTAATAGTGTAGAATTCCAACAAATGACTAATTCCACTGATGGAGAAGTTTATAACGTAATACCTAAATAATGGGCTATAAAAATTTAATGTTACTGCATATCTTTGATCCGTAGTCATAGATACTTCTTTACAAATTGTCATCCTATAAAATAGGCAAGCCCCAACTTTCCAATAAAACACCATATGCTGTCCCTTGCATCCTTTTTTTACTTTTGTCCCTTCCCAATTGGCCAAGGAAAAAGAAACATGCTCGAAAGCACAAATGGAGAAAAAAGATGGTGATGGAAGAATTGTATGTGTTGTTTCCTGAATTTTATTATTTCATATAACATTTGTGGTATGTATTCACTACTGAAAAGAATATAAGATTCGTACATAAGTTGCCATTGTGTTTTTTTATACTATATATCATGATATGAAATGTTAGTGCTAGCAAATTCAACATGTGTTTATATTGTTGTAATAGGTGATTTTGACTTCAAGGCGGCCTATACAGACTACCATATCCCCACCCCCTTCGAATATAAACAAGTGAAAGAACATATGTCAACAAGTTCTTCCTGTTACTTCATTGTCCTTGCAAGAATATATAAATTATAACAAAAATGAAGTACAAAAGTGTTAGCTAACTTCTAGTCATCTTATCCATAAACAGCCAAAGGTTTCTCCATATCACAGATTGTAAACATATGAAAATGATCGCCGCAGACTAAACTAATGTAGATTGCCACAGTATTACATAAAAACAACTGTTGGTTATAATCTAAATTATAAATCGTACATTGAAAACTGGTGACAGACATAACCTAATGTAACACTTCGGTGGCTAAAATTTTAAATTTGCAATTTGATAGTGAAGCGTGGCTTTTATCTTTCAAAAAAGTCTGTGACTTTATTGTAAGACGGATTCAACATGGGGCCACCATATTTTGGTGATTAGTAACTTTTTAAGAAGGCACAGGTAATATCTAGCCACCAGGAATTTAAGAATATAGTGACCAAACTGCTACATTAGGTAGAGTTCGGCCACGACTTTTCAGTACTCTAATTTTCCATCATCTCTGATAGATTAATGATGACTTATAACATCTAGTCATCTATCATGAAGTTTAAACCTCATAGAAGAAATCGTTGAGCTCAGAGGTTGTTTTGCACAACATAAGAATTATTCTATATATTTCAGAAATAGTCGAAAGTGGGTGACGTGCTAAAGCAAAACACTACAACATGAAAACATCTGAGCTCAGAGGTTGTTTTTCACAATAGAAGAAAAATCTTCTATATATTTCTGAAAGTCAAAAGTTGGCGATATGATAAAAGCAAAGCGCGAATTAATAATATCAAGAAAACAGCTACGCATGTCACAGATCTCCTATCCTCTTATAGTCATCACACACAAGAGAAACAAGTGCAAGTATACATATATTTTAGAAGAGATAAAATAAGACTTGAGATGGTGCAACAAATTATTTGGTAGATTGATATAGTAACATACAGCACTAAGATCTAAATAACAATATTCCAATAACAGGTGTTGTTGCCTAGTTTTTGATGCCCTCAACCCAAGTATATATTTCACCTTGAATAGATAGTATTTTACACCTATCAGGGCTGATGCAAAAATTTTTGATATGTAATTACTCAGTGTAGTGGGTAGTAAAATTAGCATTAAGGTTTTTATGATTAACGACATCCTTATCAAATTTAATTAGCTTCTAATTCCACTCATGTTGCATTAAAATTTAGATTTGGATTGGTTACACTCCCTTACCCGGACTCACCAAGTGTACCCTCATACCCGTACCTGACTCGACTGGACATGATACATGTGTTTGGCATGAGATCTGAGTTGGATCTTGCATATTCAATTCAGACACTTCATCTTACAACAATCTACGTTCAAAATGGAATAAAAGGCCTCCCAACAACTTTTTTGTAGAGAGTAAGGTAAGGTCCATGATGACTTTCCCAATGCAACCCTTTGATTTTATGCTTTGAATATAACATATATAATCACAAGAAAAGGTTTAATTGATAGAAGGGACTATTTTTTAAAACGTAAAATGAATTAAGAACACATAAATATACAATTATTTTAGGTTTATACACCGAGTCCCCACACCCATGTCCAATTTCAGATCCACATCCAAAAATTCTAATTTTTTTAAACCAAGGATCCAAAACTTTCATCTGCACCTACAAGTCCTGGTAACATTGGGTTAACATTGGGTTACTTAGGTGTCTCCTAACCACAGCAAGGTGTAGCATATTCCCACATAGCACTAGTTCACAGGCATAGGACTATGCAAAATTGCCCAAGTAACATGTAATAGATTTTCATATCCTCACGTGGCGGAAATGGGCTTTCTAAAGTTTGAATTTGTTGAACGAATTCTGAAAATCATATATATTACAATATTACAAAAATATTGTTCTTCACTTGCTATACATAACAGTAAAGCATTTATATGCAGGGTTTGAATTCATTAACAAATGCAGGTCTCCAGTTGCTTATTATTAAAGGTTATATTATGTCAAAATATTACTATGTGATAATGTTAATAGTAATTTGAATTTTGAACCTAACCGCAGCACTCGGAAAGTTCACAAATTCTTATCAGGTGTAGTTAATTGCTTTAATGAGAACCCAATAACCAAACATCCTGTTTTTCCTATTATTCAAGTGCACAACATTCTCATTGACAAAACGATTAGTAGATAGCCATGCTAACAGAGAATTAGTTTATCGTGACACTTAAAAACTCTTTTCCATATATTCTATATATATATATATCTTTGTACCATAATTTTCAGATTAAAGTGTTTAAGGGACTATGAAGCAGTTCATCAATGCCCACAAATGATTGGTGCAGTGTTTGAGCTCTTGTCCTGTTTGCGGGAGGTCAAGAGTTCGAATCACAGTGTGCGTGCGTAATCAATTAGCAAAAATTAGCAAAAAAAACAATTCATCAAATAAAATTAAATCTAGCTACTATTTGAACAAGAATCAATACATTCATCATCAATAATAGCAGAGATTATAACAGGAAAAATAAACAAAATTAAAATAAGTAAATTAGTGAATTAAAGATGTTACCCTGGCAGCTATATTAGGTGAAGTTTGGGGATTAGAATCATCACTAACGACAGAGAAGTCAGCAATAACGACGACGTTTTGCTTGATATCTTCAGAAACACACTTAGTTCCAGTGCTGGGTACTTCCAGCCAAACTGCTCCACCGTAGTTTGAGACAACATAAATTATCAACACAACGTACGGTATCAACTGTGACCGGGCTTTGACTTTGTTAGCCATTAAGGGTGGATGTCAACTTTGTATGTGTGCGTGTGTTTTTTGTTATAAGGGAGTTGGAGAAGATAATGGAGGCTTAGAGATCGGAGGAGATCGGAGGATTAAGGATTTTAGATCTCTTTCTTGTTCCGTTGTTTGATGACTTGTGTAATAATTATAAGAGTTTGGTTCTTGTTCGAGGCGGTTTTGAGGTCACGCCTGTTTGACACCCGGTGCACTGGACGCGCTATGCGAGGTCCGCGGTTAAATGTTAAATATAAAATGGCTACTCTTATTCCTATAATTTGGCACTGAAAATGTTATAATTTGACACCAAAATTTTTTTGATGTGAAAATAGCTCTTACATTTCAATACTGGTTCTATTTTACAACTAAAAAATATATATTTAAATAACATTTTGGTCCAACTCATTAATTTTAATTTAAAGTGGACCTCTTTACATTTCATTATTAAGAATGTGATGATGTGGCAAAAATGATTATAGTCATCTTTGATCTTGTATAGAAGACTAAATATCCACCTATCCAATTATTTATCAATGTATAATTATGCATTAGAGTTTAATTTTATGACTTTGGTCTCATATTATAACTATAAAATTATATATAGCACTTGCACTGGATTTGCTCTCACACGTGAGCGCTCTCTCGCTTTTTAGTAATATATATATATATATATATATATATATATATATGTACATACTTTTATATTAAAGACGTAATATTAAAAATTTGGTTGGTAGTCGGTCTGGTCACCATAATTATAGTAATATTTAAAATAAAACACTCTCATAAATAGATAAATATTCATAACAGAATTATAATATGTTTAATGATTTTCGTTAAAACAGAATAATATATAAAATCCACCCGGTCGGACTAAACAAAATTATACTATTAATCAAATTTTAAATAAAAAATTAAAAAAACTATATATGGTTAGTTGCATTTGAAATGTGGCAGCCTAATTGCAGGATTTAGGGAACAAAGAAGCATTACCATTTTCATGCAATTATGAAGATATTCAAAGATGCTGGATAGAGTAATGTAGCAGCATGAAGTTAGACTAGATTTAGTTTGTCTTATTGTCTTGTCTTACTATCATGTAACTTGGTGATATATAAACCAAGTGTAGCAAGTAAAACAACAACTAATAAGCATTATTTTCAGAGAGATAGATAAAGCTGTATCTGTTAAGCATTTCTCTGTATTTTTTGTAAGTTCTCTTGTAAGCAACTGTATGCTATTCAAACATCACAGAGTTCTCAACTTTATATATATCTTTGGTGGATAAGTTCAAATCCACCAAAAAGTTTTAAAACCTTGTGTTTTATTACTTTGTATTTTGATTTTTATTATTCTTTCATTCCGCACTACTGCAAATGAAACACATTTATATACTAAGTAAAAACATTCTCAAAATAAGAAAAAGTAGCCAGAATTACATTCAACCCCCCTTCTGTAATTCTTGTTGCATTATTTGGGAATAACAATTGGTATCAGAGTAAGCTCTTGAAGTACAAAGAGTGTAAAGATCACAACAATTAACAAGATGAATAAAAAGGATGTTGGAGTAAAGATTCCACATATGGACAAAGACAACTATCACCATTGGAAGGTAAAAATGCACCTACATCTTCTTTCTCAAGATGAAGCCTATGTGGACCCCATTGAGAGAGGTCCTCATGTTCCTATGAGAGCTGCTACAGGAAATGAGCCATCAGTTCCAAAGCCTAGACATGAATGGTCTGATCCAGATATTGAACAAGTCAGGAAAGATAAAAAGGCCATGAATATACTATTTAATGGTGTTGATGGTGATATGTTTGACAACATCATTAACTGCAAAACAGCAAAAGAGGTTTGGGACACAATTCAAATTATTTGTGATGGTACTGAGCAAGTAAGAGAGAACAAAATGCAGCTCTTGATTCAGCAATATGAGCATTTTCACTGTGAAGAAAGTGAGTCACTCACTGTTATATTCAGTAGATTTCAAAAGCTACTGAATGCTCTCAAGTTGCATGGAAGAGTCTGTAAGGTCCCGTATGAGGGCTATTTTAAGATAAAGGGGGGTTGAATAGCTTAATTACCAATTTAAAAATTGTTATGGCATTTTAAAATAATTTATCCCTTTTTAAAACTTTACCGAGTGGTTATGCAGTTTATATTTACGGAAAATAAATTGCAAGGAAAAAAAAATACCCATTGAGAGAGGTCCTCATGTTCCTATGAGAGCCGCTACAGGAAATGAGCCATCAGTTCCAAAGCCTAGACATGAATGGTCTGATCCAGACATTGAACAAGTCAGGAAAGATAAAAAGGCCATGAATATACTATTTAATGGTGTTGATGGTGATATGTTTGACAACATCATTAACTGCAAAACAACAAAAGAGGTTTGGGACACAATTCAAATTATTTGTGATGGTACTGAGCAAGTAAGAGAGAACAAAATGCAGCTCTTGATTCAGCAATATGAGCATTTTCACTGTGAAGAAAGTGAGTCACTCACTGATATATTCAGTAGATTTCAAAAGCTACTGAATGCTCTCAAGTTGCATGGAAGAGTCTGTAAGGTCCCGTATGAGGGCTATTTTAAGATAAAGGGGGGTTGAATAGCTTAATTACCAATTTAAAAATTGTTATGGTATTTTAAAATAATTTATCCCTTTTTAAAACTTTACCGAGTGGTTATGCAGTTTATATTTGCGGAAAATAAAGTGTAAGGAAAGAAAATACCACACAGTGATTTTATCCTGGTTCGCGATGGCGCAACCTCTAATAGATTCGCTCACCCCTACTTCAGTCCCCGAGCTCCTCTCCCGGACTCGGGATTTTCCCTTATAATAAACTCGCTCCTTTAGTAGGCGTAAGAGCCTTTACACCCTTAAAAGTATTTGCCTTTGTGTGGACTTGGCCTCCTTAGCTTTTGTCAGTCTTGGATCTTAGTGACCCGGTCTTAGGTCTTTCATCTTCTTCACGGTGCGAAGACTACTAACTCCCCGTTAGTACGTCTAGGACTTGATTCTTAGAACGAGAATCACTTCACTTCACGTCACTTCACCTCACTAAAAAACTAATAAGACAATCCACGAAACAAACTAAGTATAGAAAAGATGGTTTGAACTAGTATGTGTTGTGAATATGTTGTGAACTTGATGATTTCATTAACAAAACACCTTACTAGATTTAGATTAGTAAAAAATATAGCACTCGATGGATAAGGAATATAATCCCGACGGATGATGATTTGTTATCCATCGAGTGAGTAGCTTGTGTAATAATAAGTCATGAAGCACATTTCTGCAAACACCTTTGTTTTGATTCTGTAGTAGCATATAAGTCATGTTGACTTTAATTAGATATGCAAAATAGGTTGATCAATTGTACATAGATGATGTCTTGTAATTCTGCATAAATGAAATGAAGTCAAGTGCCAAATAGCTATCCGACGGATGAACAAAAATTATACTCGACAGATGATCAACAAGGCAACCCGGTGGATGATCATGTACCCGACGGATAATCAATTCAAACATCTGTTGACAGTGACAACACAGTCACATGCGTCGAGTGTATGCAAAAGGAATGTGAAAGCCTATTCAACTAGGTTTTTGAGAACAAAGAAGCATTGCCATTTACATGCTATTATGAAGATATTCAAAGATGTTGGAATAGAGTAGTGAAGCAGCATATTATTAGACTTGATAGGTTTTGTTTTATTATCTTGTCTTGTTACTGTGTAATCTTGGTGATATATAAATCAAGAGTAGCAATTAGAATAAAAAAGACTAAGAAAATATTTTCTCAGAGAAATAATTGTAAGCTGTATCCTTAGCATTTCTCTGTAAGTTTAGTTGTTCTTATTTGTAAGCAGCTGTGAGCTATTCAACCTTCACAGAGTTCTCTTGATATATATATATATATAGTGGATACATTCTAATCCATCAGAAAGTTTTAAAGACTTGTGTTTTTATCACTTTGTGTTTTGATTCATATTTATCTTATTATTCCGCACTTTGTAAATCAAAACACTGTCATATATATATATATATATATATATATATATATATATATCTTAAGTTAGAACATTTTATAATTCAGAAAAAGTTTCAAGGATTTCATTCAACCTGTAACACCCCCAAATCTGGGGTCGGGGATTCGGGTTGTCACGAGTTCCATTTCCCTTAATAATACTTAACCTTAACAATCAACCAACTGCTGCGTACTGTGACCCCACAATACACACACACATACCGCAAGTTATAGTCTAAGAGATGAATACCAAAAATAACACAAGTTATTTTATTCCACAATTATAAACCATTTCACCTCAAAAGGGTTTCTGAATAATTTACATATTCTTTGCCATTATTACAATTCATAATATACATAAGTCTGGTTCATCAATAGTTGAAAGCCTAGCCTATTGGTAGTTCCTACCTCAGCTACGGCGGCATCAACGCTTCCAGAACACTGTGGAACGTTTCCTAACTGCTTGCGAATTGGAAGCTTGGTCATGTTCATCTTTTCTATCTGTTGTTGTGTGATGAAAGAAGAAAGCAAGGGTGAGCAACAAGCCCACCGAAATAATATGTATAATAATTAACAGTATATGAGCATTCTCATAGTACTCATGAAAGTCTTGGTCAAGAAGAAATGAACCAAGCTGATATCTTAACGCGACCAAGTCGTAAAATATTCAGTATATATATACATATATACTTTTCACAATCTTTGAAATCCTCTGACATGTATAATATACACAGAGTTCCAGTTTATAACTGTATAAAAATACCGTTGCAAGGTGATCTCATATATCTAACCTTGTCTCAACATTTTTCTGAAACCTTTGACATGCACAAGATAACCATTTACTAGATATAAGTTTAAAAGATGAAGTTACAAGATACTCCAATATACTCATATCTTTTCCGAATACTACTTGAACCACCACTGTTCAAGGTATAAACAGTTTCGAAAGTTCATCACATAGATGAGACTACAAGATAAGACTTGAATAGATTCAATCCTTGAAATGTTGTTTAAAAGAAATGAAGTTACGAGATACTTCATTTGAGGGAAACATCATTATAACCGTTTGACCCTGTCAATGCCTCAGCAATCACCCATCCGTAGCCTTTCGATCGAATGCTCCGGGTAGTGTTGCAGAAATATCCAAACTGGATGATGAACTCATTATGGGAGTTTGTCGCGCCAGGAAGACCACTTACGATGATCAGTCGCAGTAGTGCAACCCCACCATTTTCTACATGTAGAGGAGAACCTGTCGGATTTACTTGTCAACCGAACACTGGACTCCTAAGGAATGTACCGTCTTAGCGGAACTTCCAGGCCATTTGGGCCAATATAATAAAGCCGGGCCGGCGCCACTCGACCACTTACGCCACTCCTAGTTCAGATGAAATCCATGACTCTGAAATGTAAAGCTCGTCCCCCCTTCCCCAAGTAGAAACTTGTTGATACGGCTCCACCAAGAAGTCGTATCTAGTTGGAAAGGAAAACTCACCGATATTTCCCAGGCGATGCCTGTTAATGGATTAACTTGTTCCAAGAATTTTACTTCCGGAGTGTTGGGTAAGTAATCAAAAACTCTTTTATCAAAATAGCAACCTTGTTGTGAATATAAAATACACCACAGAGCCGGATCCCTCAGGTTTTGAGCGAGTATTTAAATCCCCTTCGAAAAGAAGATCTTAAATATAAAAAAATGAGTTTTGGGATCCGCTCTAATCTTTTAAAAATCATTTTGAAGACTCGAAAACATTTTTAAGAATGTTTGAAGTAATGTTGATTTAATGAAATAAATCAGTCCCGATATATTAGAAAATATCTGAATATTAGTATTTAAATAATATTCCCATAAGGATAATCTTTATAAAAATAATTGAAGTAGAAATTTTAAAACTCATACTTGAAATGAATAATAAATAACCAAAGATATACTTATACGAAAGTACGATCTTTATTTGAATAATCGAAAATAAGTTTGATTATCAAAACATCATTCTTTAATAAAATAAAGAATATTATTTAATAAATAGGTGGAGTCATAAGTCCTCGAATGAATATTCAAAATAATATTCTTTAAATAAAATAAACGGAGTCATAAGTCCTCGAATGAATATTCAAACTAATATTCATTAATTAAAATAAAGTTATCGAATAAACCTTATTCGATTAACAGTTTTGAAAACTATATATCTATATATATAAATATATATATATATATATATATATATATATTATACTCGGGAACATCGACTCCCGGTTTAGAAAATGTTCACCTTTGGGTCCCCTATACTAAGGGTATACGCAACTACTGCTTATCTCTATCATAGGTATTATGCAACTTATAAGCATTTGAATCAACAATTAGATATCAAGATTACGAAACAGACACGCATATATACCATATCAACATGCTTCAATATATTGCAAATTTGCTAATAACAATCATGCACTTATCACAAGATAATGCATATACATATATTTACATCACAACAACAGTATAATGGGTAGAAAACTTGCCTGAGTGTTCCCGGATAGACTTAAGCTAAGAGTGGGTCCGATAACCTATGAACAACAACATAAGTTGGAATTAAATCTCGGTCGCTTAAGAAACTAGACTTTAACCAATTGAATCCTAACGTTCGCTTATGGTCACTTCTACGCTTAACGAATCATATAAGTCGTTCGAGTACCCTCGGCTCCACCATTTTTAATAAATTAACCATTAAGAATTTTAAGGCGATTCTTTCACGAGTACCCTCCCAACTGCCTAATCCACCTTACATAATTGTTTTATACTCCAATTAGACATTTAAGGTCCTTAACCAAGGTTTCAAAGTAAGGCAAGGGGTAATGGTTCGGTCGCGAAACGCCGTTACTTAAAACGGTCGTTTCTCCTAAACCGTACATCGGATTCAAGCGAACCACATATCAAAACGAAGCTCGTAACATGAACTATCTAAAAATAGCAATGGTCAAAACCTAACAGTGAGTTCACGGGTCCTGATGTTAAGAACAAAAGCAGTCTAAGGTAAATCGGGCATTACGACGGCTATGTTACGCGATTACCAAATTTGTACAACTCAAAATCAATCCACAATCAACCACAATCAACCCATAACCACCAATACAACCAAACTCCATCCATACTTCATTACAAAAGTCCCAACATCTCAAGATTTACCAATTTATACTACCCCTAAACATGAACTAAAGCTATACTTAAGTTCATTAACCAATAATCAAGATTTACAACTCCAAACTCATTATAAATCCAACCCAACTCTAAATATACATGAATCATACTTCCAAGAACTAAACCAAGCATAAAAAATCTAAATATATGGAAGTAAGGCTAGGGTATGAGATTATACCTTCCTTGGTGAGTAAAAGTAACTAAGGAGCTTGGAATCACCCTTGAAAGCCCTTACCAAAGCTTAATCTAATAAAAAACACAAGATCAAACAATTTAAATTTCTTGAAAACACTATTCACTCTCTTCTTAAATGATTTATTGAAAGAGATTGTGAAGGAATTTGGAGCTTAAACTCCTAGGATAGCCATAACTAATCATAAGGAACCTTGGATAATTACCTTGCAATTTAACAATGTTTGGATCTTAGATTTTGAATTTCTTGTCTTTGTAAAAGTGAAGAAGCCGAGAACTTCTTGCTTGGAAAGGTGGATAAAATGTGTTTTTGTGGTTTGTGATTTATTTTGTTGGTTGTTTTGCTTTTGTTTTGATTAATTACCTTTTAACCATGGTAAATTTTGTGTGGTTTATAATCAACCAACACTTCCTTCCCTTTTGGTCATGCTTATGTCATCCTCCTATGTCATCTTCCCACACTTTTCCTCTTCTTGTTGATGTGATGACATAATCATCACTAACCTCTTTGATTAGCTCCTAATTACTTGGCTAATGACCACTAATCTGTTATACGGTTCGCTTAACTTTCGTTTTCGTTTATCGTTTGAGGGATCATACCCGGGATCTTATTACTTGGGTTCCCTTAACCTTTCTCAATACATTATATTCCTTTTATGATCCTCTCTTATAATCCTTGAATTAAAATCCTTTTAATCATGTTACCTTATACTCAATTCTTTCTGTATCTGGTGGATTTTCGGGAAAAATCAAAGTGTTCGAATTTGGATTCTGACGATCTTTACATACACTTATATACCATATAGAGTACTAATAAGATCTCAGAATATCAATAAAAAAACCTTTATAAAGTGTGGCATGAAAAGTTTTCTTATTCAGCATAATCAGCAAAAACACTATTCATAAGGGTTTCAAAAATTCCAAAAATTGGGGTTATTACAGTCTCCCCTCCTTAAAAGGATTCCGTCCCGGAATCAGATACAAAATGAACGGGGATACGCTCTTAGCATTACACTTTCCAATTGTCAAGTAAATTTTCCCACATTGTGGTTCTACCATCAAACTCTGACTAGTTTGATAACCCTTCTCCTAAGCACTTGTTCATTTTCAATCTATAACCCTTCCAGGTTGCTCCATATAGGTTACGTCTGGTTGCATGTCTATGCGCTCATATGCCTCTATTTGTCTGGCATCCGAATTACACTTCCTTAACATTGATACATGGAACACGTTATGAACTTGCTACAGTTTCGGGGGTAGGGCTAGCTCATATGCTAACTTCCCAATATGTTTTAATACCTCAAAGGGGCTAACAATTCGTGGGCTTAGCTTTCCTTTCTTTCCGAACCTCATTCATCCTTTCCAAGGGAATACCTATAACAGCACTAGGTCCCCTACTTCCTATTCTTTGTCCTTTCGTGTCAATTCAACATACTTCTTATGTCCATCTTGGGCTACTAACAACCGTCCTCTGATTAGATCTATTATATCCTTGGTCCTTTGGACTACTGCTGGTCCGAGCATCTTGCGCTCTATAACTTCATCCTAACATAAGGGAGATCGACATTGTCTTCCCTCAAGGATCTCATAAGGCGACATCTCGATAATGACATATGATCTATTGTCGTAAGAAAACTCAATCCGCGATAAATGACCATTCCAAATTCTTTCAAGTCTATTACACAGACTCTCATAATAGCTTCTAGCACTATAGCTTTTGCTTCTCAATACTCCCTATTTTTCTTGTTCGTAGTCATTACTATCTTCCGTACATAATACTATACTGGTTACACTTTTCTCGCTAGAGTTTTATAACCTTTTAATAACCGCGTCAACCTTAGTATCATGAACGCGTTAGATTCGGAATACCACCGCACTGATACTACTTCCTTTAGCTGCTTCCATCTTCGAAAGCTTGATCTATCGTATAGAAGTAAATGATTTTATTGAGAGATCACTATGATCATGAACACTTGTTCTATTGCATAGTTAGTACAGAAGGTGGCCAGCCTTTAGTACTTGACAAGCAATTAAACAACATGTGGTATCCTACTAGGCTTCTATCACACAGATAGATAGTCATTCGGCAATACCTCCCCTTCTGGAAGGGTTGTTCTTCTCAGCTTATACAAAATGAAAAGAAAAGAACGAATTGAAGAGAATTGTATATATGAAAAAAAATATACTGCCATAAAATATCTGGCTTGGAGTCTACCTCTGAACTATAGAGGTTTGTCATAGGAGAACAAAACATATATGTATATATATCAACATCAAGTATTATAACATCGTATTTCACGTGTCTGAATATTTACTATTCCGTCCATCATTCTATGGACCCATGCTCTTGCTCGAGCTTATAAACAATCACCTTTGAAACTCCCTCGACATCGAAAATCGAATCTGGGATTTCATTCTAGACATCATTGGTATTAGAATTCTATGCTTGCATCACAACCTTCCTCGTATAGTAATACGACTCTCTATTCATAAGAAGGAATAAGTATTCAATAGGTAGATAATCGACTTATTTAGTCTATCAATGATAACTTATACATCACCACGACCCGATTAGTGGTACTCAATCTCAACATCCATTCTAATACAACTCTCACAGTTGTAAGTAATCAGCTCATTACTCGCAGAATCATTCCTGCATTACTATGGCCCACCGTTGACCTACTATAGTCATTCGTTTTCCATGAAGTTTTAATAGCTAACCATACGGAGTCCATACATGTCGTATCAAATTCTTCTAAGGAGGCAACATAATCACCATTCCATGATTCATGAAGAACACTCCTGAACTTAGCGTACATATGACATGAAGCAGATAAAATTGCAGAAGAGTTTCAATAAAAGCAACGATAGCAGGTTAATACCATTATTAACCATATGTATTTATTAGGAGACATGATGCTCAAAGGTTCATTTAGTCCTTTCGTAACATGGTCCTGGCTTATCTCAAGATATGACCTTATAAGATAGATAGTCCGCTCACGGCTATTACATAAATTAAATCTTTACCAAACTACTATCACGGTTGAGTATCGCACAATCATCAGAAGGAATGTCAATCTTTCACACCATAATACAACCTTCATGAAATTAACCATTATCACCGTATTCCTCTGGCACGAGCACCAATAATTGTCCTCTTACACTTAAAGTGTTGGCCACCTCTTTGGCCTTTCCTGATAGTAAAATTTTCTTACAATCAATGTCATTTTAACCACCTCCAACTAAATTTTCTACCTCATTTCAATCACTGCTTATGTGAAAATGCTTCTCTTAAGTCCCGGTGAGAAAAAAAAATCACCATTTTTCCATAAGTCATTGCCTTAGTCTTTAGATGTGAACATTGCGACGACTGACTCTCGATCATACTTAGGACGTCTCTTATCTTGGGTCCTTCTTGTTTTCACCAATCTCGACCCTCATTGGATCGATCTATACTTTCTTATGGTTCAACACGTGCCCCACCTGACATTATTATAATTACGTCATATTTCCTTCATCAAAATTTCTATTCTTGAGAACTTTGAATATTACCTTTCTCCTTATAAAACCTCTAAGGTTATCCTTAAATCCTTCATCAGGTACACCCTAGGCACAGGGCATATCAAGATACCATTTACTAATACCAGAATCATTGTCTATATACTTCTGAAAAATTTCTCCACTAATCCTTAAAGGTTGTTGTTACCTTAATCCTTTCCAATTCATACTGTCAAAACTCATGCTGTCCCTATTAAGGGTGAAATGCCAACCTTTATGCATTCCCCTAGGATTCATTTCAAGTTATTGGGGTTTTATCCTTAATTCCACCTTTAAAAGATACTTACACTCTTCCATGGATAAATTAAGTCATATATACTTGATAGATTACCTTATTCAATCATTCTCACTTCGATAGTCTATACTTAATTTCACAATAGCATCCTTATTCAAACTGAGGTCAATCCATATGGCCTCCAAAAGATAACAACGGTTTTTTTTCGCTTTGCTTTCCTAATTTGGTAATGACAACAGGGATGTTCTGGAAGATATTGGTTGTGTTCAACGTGAACTTCTTCTTAATAATTCCTTATTTACTTTTGTTGTTTATCTCAACAGTCATCTCAATGTTAGGATATCTTTCATACCTGGCGTCTCCCTTTCTGGGTATCAAGCCACCGGTCTTACACTTCACATTCTTGAAGGTCACTTCCTTCATTCAATTTTCCTAATTTCTTACTTCCTTGTCTCCTCAGTCTATCCGCGTCTCATTATTTATCCTTCGAACTATCTCAAGGTTTCCTCGAATCCTCCCAACTTACAGGGGATAAAATATATGTATCTCTTATGCCTTCAACCATCAATTTTAACTCATGGTGAATCACCCTCATCCTGACGATTACATACTTTTCTATTTCTATTGCTACGAGTCTTTAGGGTTTCCTCATACCCAACTCCCTTATCATTCCTCAAACTCTATTTCCTTTATTTTCCTTTCCACTTCAGTTTCTTTTTATTTTCCTTTCTCTTATCATTATTTCACGAACCAACACAACATAAGCATTGATTTCAAACATCCCGTCATTCTGGATTCGTGTCCTCATAACGAATCTTGACAACTTTTACAACTTAGATTCATAATTCATCATACTCATCTGCCTTTGTTCTGGCTCTAAAGCTTTTACACTATCTCCATAACCTTGGGAAGTACTTTCCTGAAAACAATTGACTGAACTTAAATCTGTTTATTATAATCTCTTGCTCTGTGCCTTCCTTGGCCTTTCACCAGCGGGTGGCCTCTCTCTTTGGAGGGTAAGTGACAAAAACAGTCTTTTGTGATTCGTCAATCATTTAGAATCTCAAATAATTCCTATATTTCCTTTAGCCAGGCTCTTGCCTCGACTGGGTCAGCTTGTTCCTTGAACTCTGAGAGCTTAGCGACTTAAAGGTCCTGAAAGAATTTCTCACCGCATTGTTTCCTCAGGGTGGTGGTTGGGGATAATAGTCTAAGTTCTGTCTAGAAAGGTCCATAAATTGTCGTATAGGAGTACCGTCTCGGGTCTCCTTTCCTTACTCGACTTCTGTTTCCTTAGTCTGAACGTTCCTTCCTCCTCCCCATAATCGGGGTCATCCTACATGTTTTAAATCCTCATTTTCCACTTCATCATGTTATGGGTTCCTTCTATCTTGATGGCGACCTCCCTGACTATCACATTCAGGGTTTGCTCTAAATCTTATTCCTCAAACTAGCTTTCATCTAAGATCTCATCTTTAAGCTCTTGAACATTTGGAACCCAAATTCTGTAGGAATACCTCATTATTCCCTTATCATCTTTCTCGGTATTAATCTCTTATCTATTTGTTGGCTCTCTGCCTTCATTCATCACTTTTTCTGGCACAATATGTTCTTTTCCAATAATTCGGGCTGTATTGCAATCTCAAACAGCTTTTCGGTACCGGCTCCGGTTACCTTCAATTCTATTTCCATTTTCTCAAAATCTCTTATCAACTCTCCCAAAGACATTTTCATCTTGAGTCTCTCCTTTATACTAAGGGCATTAGCCACCATTTTGGCTTTCCCTGGATGATAAAGAATCTCATAATCGTAATCCTTGATTAGCTCTAACCACCTCCTCTGGCACATGTTGAGCTCTTTCTGTGTGAAAATGCACTAGAACACTTATGGCTTGTGTAAATATCGCACTTTTCTCCATACAAGTAGTGCCTCCAATCTTTAGGGCAAAACTATTGCCACGAGCCCAAGCTCATGGGTGGGGATATCGAATTTTATATTCCCTTAATTGTCTTGACGCGTACGCGATTACCTTGTTGTGCTGTATAAGAAGCACCCTAATTCCTTATGCGAAGCATCACTACAAATCACAAAATCTCCTTTTCCATCCGGCAATGCCAACATAGGAGCCGTCACCAACCTTTGCTTCAGTTCTTGAAAGCTGTTCTCGTATTTTTCTGTCCATTTGAACTTCTCAGTCTTATGAGTAAGCCGCGTTAAAGGGGATACTATCTTTATGAACTTGAGCGAACCTCCTGTAGTGACCGGCCAATCCTACCTCTGGTAGTCGCCCTAACCATGGTCATCAATTCCTCAGTGGTCCTTTATTCATTCTTGTCAGGATCCTTCACGGGATCCTTCTCAGTGATAATCCCTTCTAGGATGACATCCTCAACCGCTACATCCTCAATATGAACATCATCCGGTCCCGTGTTAGGACGCTCTATCGGATCCACAATCTGATCTCCAATAACTAATAAAACATCATCGTGTTGTTGCTCCTCAACCTCAGGGTTCAGAGTCCCGCTACCATATACGATAACGAACTACGCTCCTATCACGATATTTATAAGGGTTCCCATAAGGGTTTTAACTGTCAGTACTACGTTAGGTAGTCCGACTATGAACTTGGCAAGAGTTCTTATTTATCTTAGTGAACTTATTATTTTAACGTCACTACATCTCTGAGGTTTATAACGCTTAGCTCTGATACCATTTCTGTAACACCCCCAAATCTGGGGTCGGGGATTCGGGTTGTCACGAGTTCCATTTCCCTTAATAATACTTAACCTTAATAATCAACCAACTGCTGCGTACTGTGACCCCACAATACACACACACACACCACAAGTTATAGTCTCAGAGATGAATACCAAAAATAACACAAGTCATTTTATTCCACAATTATAAACCACTTCACCTCAAAAGGGTTTCTGAATGATTTACATATTCTTTGCCATTATTACAATTCATAATATACATAAGTCTGGTTCATCAATAGTTGAAAGCCTAGCCTATTGGTAGTTCCTACCTCAGCTACGGCGGCATCAACGCTTCCAGAAAACTGCGGAACGTTTCCTAACCGCTTTCGAATTGGAAGCTTGGTCCTGTTCATCTTTTCTATCTGTTGTTGTGTGATGAAAGAAGAAAGCAAGGGTGAGCAACAAGCCCATCGAAATAATATGTATAATAATTAACAGTATATGAGCATTCTCATAGTACTCATGAGTACTCATGAAAATCCTCTGACATGTATAATATACACAGAGTTCCAGTTTATAACTGTATAAAAATACCGTTACAAGGTGATCTCATATATCTAACCTTGTCTCAACGTTTTTCTGAAAACCTTTGACATGCACAAGATAATCATTTACTAGATATAAGTTTAAAAGATGAAGTTACAAGATACTCCAATATACTCATATCTTTTCCGAATACTACTTGAACCACCACCGTTCAAGGTATAAACAGTTTCGAAAGTTCATCACATATATGAGACTACAAGATAAGACTTGAATAGATTCAATCCTTGAAATGTTGTTTAAAAGAAATGAAGTTACGAGATACTTCATTTGAGGGAAACATCATTATAACCGTTTGACCCTGTCAATGCCTCAGCAATCACCCATCCGTAGCCTTTCGATCGAATGCTCCGGGTAGTGTTGCAGAAATATCCAAAATGGATGATGAACTCATTACGGGAGTTTGCCGCGCCAGGAAGACCACTTACGATGATCAGTCGCAGTAGTGCAACCCCACCATTTTCTACATGTAGAGGAGAACCTGTCGGATTTACTTGTCAACTGAACACTGGACTCCTAAGGAATGTACCGTCTTACGGAACTTCCAGGCCATTTGGGCCAATATAATAAGGCCGGGCCGGCACCACTCGACCACTTACGCCACTCCTAGTTCAGATGAAATCCATGACTCTGAAACGTAAAGCTCGTCCCCCCTTTCCCCAAGTAGAAACTTGTTGATACGGCTCCACCAAGAAGTCGTATCTAGTTGGAAAGGAAAACTCACCGATATTTCCCAGTGGATGCCTGTTAATGGATTAACTTGTTCCAAGAATTTTACTTCCCGAGTGTTGGGTAAGTAATCAAAAACTCTTTTATCAAAATAGCAACCTTGTTGCGAATATAAAACACACCACAGAGCCGGATCCCTCAGGTTTTGAGTGAGTATTTAAATCCCCTTCGAAAGGAAGATCTTAAATATAAAAAAAATGAGTTTTGGGATCCGCTCTAATCTTTTAAAAATCATTTTGAAGACTCGAAAACATTTTTAAGAATGTTTGGAGTAATGCTGATTTAATGAAATAAATCAGTCCCGGTATATTGGAAAATATCTGAATATTATTATTTAAATAATATTCCCATAAGGATAATCTTTATAAAAATAATTGAAGTAGAAATTTTAAAACTCATACTTGAAATGAATAATAAATAACCAAAGATATACTTATACGAAGGTACGATCTTTATTTGAATAATCGAAAATAAGTTTGATTATCAAAACATCATTCTTTAATAAAATAAAGAATATTATTTAATAAATAGGTGGAGTCATAAGTCCTCGAATGAATATTCAAAATAATATTCATTAAATAAAATAAACGGAGTCATAAGTCCTCGAATGAATATTCAAACTAATATTCATTAATTAAAATAAAGTTATCGAATAAACCTTATTCGATTAATAGTTTTGAAAACTATATCTATATATATATAAAAATAAATAAATAAATAAATATATATATATATATATTATACTCGGGAACATCGACTCCCGGTTTAGAAAATGTTCACCTTTGGGTCCCCTATACTAAGGGTATACGCAACTACTGCTTATCTCTATCATAGGTATTATGCAACTTATAAGCATTTGAATCAACAATTAGATATTAAGATTACGAAACAGACACGCATATATACCATATCAGCATGCTTCAATATATTACAAATTTGCTAATAACAATCATGCAATTATCACAAGATAATGCATATACATATATTTACATCACAACAACAGTATAACGGGTAAAAAACTTGCCTGAGTGTTCCCGGATAGACTTAAGCTTAGAGTGGGTCCGATAACCTATGAACAACAACATAAGTTGGAATTAAATCCCGGTCGCTTAAGAAACTAGACTTTAACCAATTGAACCCTAACGTTCGCTTATGGTCACTTCTACGCTTCACGAATCATATAAGTCGTTCGAGTACCCTCGGCTCCACCATTTTTAATAAATTAACCATTAAGAATTTTAAGGCGATTCTTTTGCGAGTACCCTCCTAACTGCCTAATCCACCTTACATAATTTTTTTATACTCCAATTAGACATTTAAGGTCCTTAACCAAGGTTTCAAAGTAAGGCAAGGGGTAATGGTTCGGTCGCGAAACGCCGTTACTTAAAACGGTCGTTTCTCCTAAACCGTACATCGGATTCAAGCGAACCACATATCAAAACGAAGCTCGTAACATGAACTATCTAAAAATAGCAATGGTCAAAACCTAACAGTGAGTTCACGGGTCCTGATGTTAAGAACAAAAGTAGTCTAAGGTAAATCGGGCATTACGACGGCTATGTTTACGCGATTACCAAATTTGTACAACTCCAAATCAATCCACAATCAACCACAATCAACCCATAACCACCAATACAACCAAAATCCATCCATACTTCATTACAACAGTCCTAACATCTCAAGATTTACCAATTTATACTACCCCTAAACATGAACTAAAGCTATACTTAAGTTCATTAACCTATAGTCAAGATTTACAACTCCAAACTCATTATAAATCCAACCCAACTCTAAATATACATAAATCATACTTCCCAAGAACTAAACCAAGCATAAAAACTCTAAATATACAGAAGTAAGGCTAGGGTATGAGATTATACCTTCCTTGGTGAGTAAAAGTAACTAAGGAGCTTGGAATCACCCTTGAAAGTCCTTACCAAAGCTTAATCTAATAAAAAACACAAGATCAAACAATTTAAATTTCTTGAAAACACTATTCACCCTCTTCTTAAATGATTTATTGAAAGAGATTGTGAAGGAATTTGGAGCTTAAACTCCTAGGATAGCCATAACTAATCATAAGGAACCTTGGATAATTACTTTGCAATTTAACAATGCTTGGATCTTGGATTTTGAATTTCTTGTCTTTGAAAAAGTGAAGAAGCCGAGAGATTCTTGCTTGGAAAGGTGGAGAAAATGTGTTTTTATGGTTTGTGATTTGTTTTGTTGGTTGTTTTGCTTTTGTTTTGATTAATTACCTTTTAACCATGGTAAATTTTGTGTGGTTTATAATCAACCAACACTTCCTTCCCTTTTGGTCATGCTTATGTCATCCTCCTATGTCATCTTCACACACTTGTCCTCTTCTTGTTGGTGTGATGACATCATCATCACTAACCTCTTTGATTAGCTCCTAATTACTTGGCTAATGTCCGCTGATCTGTTATACGGTTCGCTTAACTTTCGTTTTCATTTATCGTTTGAGGGATCATACCCGGGATCTTATTACTTGGGTTCCCTTAACCTTTCTCAATACATTATATTCCTTTTATAATCCTCTCTTATAATCCTTGAATTAAAATCATTTTAATCATGTTACCTTATACTCAATTCTTTCTGTATCTGGTGGATTTTCGGGAAAAATCAAAGTGTTCGAATTTGGATTCTGACGATCTTTACATACACTTATATACCATATAGAGTACTAATAAGATCTCAGAATATCAATAAAAGAACCTCTACAAAGTGTGGCATGAAAAGTTTTCTTATTCAGCATAATCAGCAAAAACACTATTCATAAGGGTTTCAAAAATTCTAAAAATTGGGGTTATTACACAACCCCCGCCCCCCCGTCTGTAATTCTTGTTGCATTATTAGGGATTAACAATTTGTATCAGAGCAAGCTCTTGAAGAACAAAGAGTTTAAAGATTACAACAAACAACAAGTTGAATAGGAAGGATGTTGGAGTCAAGGTTCCTTTTCTGGACAAAGATAATTACCATAACTGGAAGGTAAAGATGCATCTTCATTTACTTTCTCAAGATGAGGCCTACGTAGATTGCATAGAGGGAGGCCCTCATGTACCAATAAGAGCTGCAACTAGAAATGAGCCATCAGTTCCCAAGCCAAGGCATGAATGGTCAGATCCTGATATTGAACAAGTCAAGAAGGACAAGAAGGCCATGAATATTCTGTTTAATGGAGTTAATGGTGACATGTTTGACAACATCATCAATTGTAAAACTGCCAAGGAAGTTTGGGATACAATACAGATTATCTGTGATGGCACTGAACAAGTTAGTGAAAATAAGATACAGCTACTAATTCAGCAATATGAGCATTTCGACTTTGAAAAAGGTGAAACTCTCACTGACATCTTTAGTAGGTTTCAAAAGTTACTGAATGCTCTCAAGCTGCATGGAAGAGTCTACCAAACTAAAGATTCTAACCTCAAATTTCTAAGATCCCTACCAAAAGAATGGAAACCAATAACAGTCTCCTTAAGAAACTCACAAGAATATAATGAGTTTACACTAGAGAGACTGTATGACATACCAAAGACTTATGAGCTTCAGATAGAGCAAGATGAAATAATGGAGAAAGGGAGAAAGAAAGGAGGATCCATTGAACTGGTTGCTGAGTTAGAAAAAGAGAAGGAGATGAAGATATAAGCTATTGAGTCTACTTCTAAGGTCTGTGAAAACAATGGCAAGGGGCTGGTAGCAGAAAATGAAGATTCTTTGAGCCAAGATGATATGGATGACATTGATGAACATCTAGCATTTCTTTCTAGAAGATTTTCCAAGCTCAAGTTCAAGAAGAACTTTGGAGCAGCTAAGCCAAATAGAAACATGGTGGATAAATCAAAATTCAAATGTTTCAAATGTGGCTTGGCAGGGCACTTTGCCAATGAGTGTAGAAAGTCAGATTCCAGCAAGAAGAAGTTTGAGCCTGTGGATTATAAATAGAAATATTTTGAGTTGCTCAAACAAAAGGAAAGGGCTTTCATTACACAAGAAAATGACTGGGAAGCAGATGGTCTGGATGAGGATGAAGATGTTAGCTATGTCAATCTAGCCCTAATGGCCAAGTCTGATAAAACAGAGACAAGTTCTTCAAGTAATCAGGTAATCACCACTAACCTTGCACATTTATCTAAAGCTGAGTGTAATGATGCAATAAATGACATGTCTATAGAATTATATCATTTGCGTGTTACACTTAAGTCTCTACTAAGAAAAATACTAAAATCAAAGAAAACAATTTATTTTTAAGTGAGAGAGATAATGCGCTAGAATCTCAGTTTATTGAATTTGAAAAATTGAGAATTGAGTATAAAATTGCTAAGGATGAATTAACCGGGTAATTGAAGAAAGAAGAGATCTTGAAGAAGCAGCTTGAACGAGAACAAGAGGTGATTAAGGCATGGAAAACATCGAGAGATGTTCATGCTCAAATCACCAAAGTTCAAGGTATTGAGTCCTTTTGTGATGAAGCCTGGAAGAAGAATAAGGAGAAGATGGAATCCAATTTCGTTGAAGGATTGCTAATAGATGTGGACTCGACGGATGATGAGAGTCATCCGTCGGATAACCAAAAGGATTATCCATCGAGAGACATAAATCCTCATCCGTCGGCTGTAAGCAAACCTGTGAGTAAAGGCACACTTGTCAAGTTAAATGAAAAATATGGATCAGTTTCCAAAAACTTCATTTCAGGAGAATCTATTCAAGTAAAGAAGGAAAAGAAAGTGAATGTTAGTCATCTGTCTATCAAGCAATTGAATGACAAACTAGAAAAGATTGAGGTTAAAACAGAGGCTAAAAAGAAAAACAATAGAAATGGTAAAGTAGAATTAACAAACACAACAACTACACACCTGATAAGTATGCTCCAAGAAAAATCTGTGTTAAGTGTGGTAGTGTAAATCATATGTCTGTTAATTGCAAAACTGCCATGCCTACTTCCATATCTGTGCAACCTCCTTTTCCCAACATGAATGCCATGCCTTCTATGCCTATGAATGCTATGTCTACACAGAATATGAATGCACAATTTGCTAATATGCCATTTACACCTAATCCTTATTATGCTGCATTTAGTGTGCCTCAAATGCCATTTAGCATGCCCTACTGGAATAACATATTTACTAATATCATGCCATTCCCTGTTAATCAAAATGTGCATGATAATTCTGTTGTAATGAATGGTTTCAAAGGTCCAACTCAAATGACTAAGGATGAATCTGATATCCCCAAGTCAAATGAGATCAAACCTAAGAAACAGAAAAAAAAGCTAACAAGGCAGGACCTAAGGAAACTTGGGTACCAAAATCAACTTGATTTGATTTTAATGTGTGTAGGGAAACAGAAAAAATCTATGGTACTTGGATAGTGGTTGTTCAAGACACATGACTGGTGATTCTACCCTGCTCACAGAGTTCAAGAAGAGAGCTGGCCCAAGTATTACCTTTGGAGATGACAGCAAGGGTTATACTGTGGGATATGGCTTGATTTTAAAAGACAATGTCATCATTAAGGAGGTTGCTTTAGTGGATGGTCTCAAGCATAATTTAATGAGTATCAGTCAGTTGTGTGATAAAGGCAATTCCGTAACCTTCAAATCAGAAGCCTGTGTTGTGACAAACAAGAGAAGCAACAAAGTGGTTCTCACTGGAGTGAGAAAAGGGAATGTATATCTAGCTGACTTCAACTCATCAAATGCAGAATCTGTTACTTGTCTTCTCAGTAAAGCAAGTCAAGATGAAAGTTGGCTATGGCACAAGAAGCTATCCCATCTGAACTTCAAGACCATGAATGAACTTGTAAAGAAAGAATTGGTTAGAGGCATTCCTCAAGTGAAGTTTTCTAAGGATGGACTGTGTGATGCTTACCAAAAGGGAAAGAAAATTAAAGCATTATTCAGAAAGAAGCTTGATTCAACAATTGAAGAACCTTTGCAACTGCTACACATGGATTTGTTTGGACCAGTCAATGTGTTGTCCATCTCAAGGAAAATATTTTGCCTAGTAATTGTAGATGATTTCTCAAAGTTCTCTTGGACATATTTCCTTAAGTCCAAAGATGAGGCTAGTGAAATCATCATCAATCACATAAGGCAAGTCAACAATCATCCTGATTTCAAAGTTAGAAGAATCAGGAGTGACAATGGAACTGAGTTCAAGAATTCAGTCATGAGAGCATTTTATGAAGAAAATGGGATTTTGCATGAGTTTTCAGCAGCAAGAACTCCACAACAAAATGGAGTAGTAGAAAGAAAGAACAGATCACTTATTGAAGCTGCAAGGACAATGCTTGAAGAATCTAAGTTATCAACATATTTCTAGGCTGAAGCTGTAAATACTGCATGCTACACTCAGAATATTTCTCTGGTTAATCAAGCAAAATGCATGACTCCCTATCAATTGTTCAAGAACAAGAAGCCAACTCTAAATTTTCTTCATGTCTTTGGCTACAAATATTATATCTTAAGAAACCAAACTGATCAGAATGGGAAGTTTGAAGCTAAAGCAGATGAAGGAATTTTTGTTGGATATGCTGTTGGTAAAGCATATAGATTCTACAATCTGAGAACCAACATTGTTGTGGAATCAATACATGTTGTGTTTGATGATAAAAAGATTGAAGGATTGCAAGATGGAGATTACCATGAGAGCCTCAAATTTGACAATGTGGAGATGGTTAGTGATGACAGTGATTATGAAAGTGATCAAGAAACAGCATCAAAGGATAATGCAGAAAAATCCACTACCAATGAAGCACAAAATTCAACATCTGTCGAGTTGTAAAATGCTTCATCCGTCGGGAGACAATCTGCTTTATCCGTCGGGAGACAACCAGCTTCATCCGTCGGTACTCAAAATTTACCATCCGTCGGGTCATCAAAAGAAGCTGAAAGTCAGAATAGATCACTTACAGAAAGTTCCCCTTTCTCAAATCAAAGATCCATTAACTCAGGGGGAGTTTCTAATAATCAAAACTCAATCACACATCAAGACAACAATGAGACCTCTTCATCTAGAGCTAATCTACCTCAACAAAGGAAATGGACAAAGGATCACCCCTTTGAGCTTATCATTGGTAATGTATCTTCTAGAGTTCAAACAAGAAGAGCAGCTCAAGAAGAATTCTATATAGCAGCTTCCTCTCTAAGGAAGAACCAAAGAAGGTAGAAGAAGCTTTGTTGGATCCTGATTGGATTTTAGCTATGCAGGAGAAGCTAAACTAATTTGAAAGGAATAAGGTATGGAAGCTGGTACCCAAGCCTAAAGGAAATAATCCAATAGACACCAAATGGGTATTCAGAAACAAGATGGATGAAAATGGCATAGTAGTCAGAAACAAAGCTAGATTGGTTGCTAAGGGCTATTGTCAACAAGAAGGAATAGATTTTGATGAAACATTTGCTCCTGTTGCAAGACTTGAAGCCATCAGAATCTTCTTAGCCTATGAAGCCCATGCCAATTTCAAGGTCTATCAAATGGATGTCAAAAGTGTCATTCTGAATGGAGATTTGGAGGAGGAAGTCTATGTCAGTCAGCCTCTTGGTTTTGAAAATCCAAGTTTTCCAGAATATGTCTACTATCTTTTGAAGGCACTTTATGGACTGAAGCAAGCACCTAGAGTCTGGTATGACACTTTGTCAAAGTTTCTTTTAGAGAATCACTTTACTAGAGGTACTGTAGACAAAACTTTATTCTTTAGAAATGTTAATGGCTCTAGTATACTTGTTCAAATTTATGTAGATGACATTATTTTTGGCTCTACAGATGAGAAACTTTGCAAAAAGTTTGCCAAATTGATGCAAAGTAAGTATGAAATGAGCATGATGGGAGAACTAACTTACTTTCTTGGTTTGCAAGTTAAGCAAGTTAGTGATGGAATATTCATTAGTCAAACTAAATACATTTATGACCTTTTAAAGAAGTTTGATATAATGGATTGCACATCTACAAAAACTCCCATGGCCACTGCAACTAAGCTTGAATTAAACACTACTGAAAAATCTGTGGATATTTCAAGTTATAGAGGCATGGTTGGCTCACTTCTGTACTTGACAGCTAGTAGGCCGCATATAATGTTTGCTACATGTCTTTGTACTAGATTTCAGGATGATCCTAGAGAATCTCATTTAGTAGCTATTAAGAGAATTTTCAGATATCTCAAGGGAACACCAAAACTTGGCATTTGGTACCCTAGAGATTCTGGTTCTGATCTAACTGGTTATTCAGATGTAAATTATGCAGGTTGTAGAATTGATAGAAAAAGTACAACATGAACCTTTTAATTTCTGGGAAACAAGCTTGTGTCCTGGTTCAGTAAAAAGCAAAACTCAGTTTCTACTTCTACAGCTGAAGCTGAATATATTACTGTTGGAAGTTGCTGTGCACAGATTTTGTGGATGAAAAACCAACTTTTAGACTATGGTCTGCAAGTGGAAAAAATTCCTATTTTCTGTGATAACACAAGTGCAATTGCCATCACTGAAAATCCAGTACAGCATTCAAGAACAAAGTACATAGACATCAAGTACTACTTCATAATGGAACATGTAATGAATGGTACTGTGGAACTATATTTTGTTCTAAGTGAAAAGCAGCTTGCAAATATATTTACCAAACCACTGGATGAATCCACTTTTTCAAGGTTGGTAAGTGAGTTAGGTATGCTTAATTTCTCTTGAATTTTTTCAGATAATTTGCAACTTGTAATGCGGCCAGAAATTTAATTGATTTTTCAGTCTTGGATGAAATTTTGGCTAAGTCAAAATTTACATCTCGACAGATGATCTTTATCCATCGAGTCTAATCATCCGTCGATTTACAATCTATTAATAAAATCAATTATTTTTTTGGAATATTTTATGTCTCGACGGATAACGGATTTATCCTCATCCGTCGAATTGTCTTATTCTTTGCCGTTGATTCTCTGAACTTTATCCATCGAGTATACTTACAGTTTGTAAGCATAACACTACGGATAATTGATGGAATTTTTACAGTTTATTTTTAAACGGCTATTTTGGGCAATTCTTATTGGTTACTTTAATTTACTTTATTATTTTTTATAGTTATTTTTGAGAAAGTATAAAAGCACAATTTATTTTCACTACTTTTCTTTTATCATTCTCAAATCATCTGCTCTAACTTCTCTCTTTCTCAAAAGCACTCACTCTCTCTCTCTGCAAGTTTTTACTCTCTAACAATGGCACCAGTCGTAAAGATCATGTCTCAAACTGGATTTATCTACGAGAAGAACAACTTCACAGCCTTAGTGAACAAGGAGATTCAGCAGTCTGGGGACTACCACAAAATGATGGATTTTGTGAAGAACTTTAAACTCAACTATGCCATGCTGGAATCACCCACCATTTACTGTGAGGTTGTTGAAGAAATGTGGACAACTGAAACATACAACTCAACTGATAAGACTATCACCTTCACTATTAAAGGTAAGGAATTCTGTGTTAATAGTGATATTGTTAAAGCATGTTTCAAAATTCCTGATAATACAGTAACTTCTCCACACACAGACACTGACATTGTTAATATGCTTAATTCCATGGGCTATGCACTCTCTAATTCTAAATTAAGTGTGATTAGGAGATTGGGTCTTAGGAAGGAGTTGAGTTATCTGTGTGATGTAGTTACTAAAGTATTTTCTGGTAAAATTAACAATTTTGATTCAGTTAATATCTCGATGCTTAACATGCTTTACATGCTAGTAACTAATAAATTTTTCAACTTTAGTGATCTTGTCATATTTGAGTTGGGGTTTAAGTTAGGTGAACTAAATAAGAGGGGTAAAAATGTTTACTATGCTTGATTTTTAATGATGCTTGCTAACCACCTCTCTAAGGATATTATGCTTGAGAACCCGACCAACAAATTAGATTGTTGGGTTCAAGAAAGGAGAATCATTGCAGATTTGAACAGGGCAAACCATCACAAAGAGGTGCCACTCTTCTACTTTCCAGTTATGGAGGCACCTCAGGTAAGTGAGGTAAGTTCAACTGTCTCTACTTGTTGTGTATATGTTGTGTACTTGATGATTTCATTAATAAAACACCTTGGTAGATTTTACTTAGTGAAAAATGTAGCACTCGACGAATAAGGATTATAGTCCCGACGGATGACTCAATATAGTCCCGACGGATGATGATTTATTATTCATCGAGTGAGTAGCTTATGTAACAATAAGTCTATAGCACATTTCTGCATACACATTGTTTAGATCTTGTAAGTAGTACTCAAGTCATGTTGACTTTATCTAGATATGCAGAATAGGTTGATTCATTGTACATAGATGATGTCTTGTAATCCTGCATAAATGAAATGAAGTCAAGTGCAAGATTTCTACCTGACGGATAAACAACAATGCCATTCGACGGATGATCAACTAGACAACCCGACGGATGATCATGAACTCGACGGATGATCATGAACCCGATGGATAAAGAATTCAAACATCTGTTGGCAGTGACAACACAGTCACATGCGTCGAGTGTATGCAAATAGAATGTGGAAGCCTATTCGACAGGGTTTTAGAGAACAAAGAAGCATTGCCATTTCCATGCTATTATGAAGATATTAAAAGATGCTGGAATAGAGTAATGAAGTAGCATAGTATTAGACTTGATAGTTTTTGTTTTATTATCTTATCTTATTACTTTGTAATCTTGGTGATATATAAACCAAGAAGCATCAAATAGAATAACTAACTAAGCAACCAAGGGAAAAACATTTGTAAGCTGTATTCTTAGCATTTCTCTGCATTCTTAGTTGTTCAACATTTGTAAGCAGTTGTGAGCTTTTTGCTACACAGAGTTCTCTCGATATATATTATATATCTCTGGTGGATACATTCAAATCCACCAGAAAGTTTTTAAAGACTTGTGTTTTTAATTACTTGTGTTTTGATTCATTTGAAGTTATTATTCCGCACTCTGCAAATCAATTCACACTGATATATATATATTAAAGTTAGAACAATTTTATTTAAGAAAAAGTTTCAAGAATTCCATTCAACCCCCCTTCTGTAATTCTTGTTGAATTGTTAAGGGACTAAAAATTGGTATCAGAGCAAGCTCTTGATAAACAAAGAGTTTAAAGATCAACAAAATAACAAGATGAACAAGAAGGATGTTGGAGTCAAGATTCCTTTTCTGGATAAAGATAATTACCATCACTGGAAGGTAAAGTTGCATCTTCATTTACTTTCTCAAGATGAGGCCTATGTAGATTGCATAGAAAGAGGTCCTCATGTACCAATGAGAGCTGCAACTGGAAATGAGCCATCTGTCCCCAAGCCAAGGCATAAATGGTCTGATCCTGATATTGAACAAGTCAGGAAAGATAAGAAGGCCATGAATATCCTGTTCAATGGAGTTGATGGTGATATGTTTGACAACATCATCAATTACAAAACTGCCAAGGATGTTTGGGATACAATACAGATTATCTGTGATGGCACTGAGCAAGTTAGGGAAAATAAGATGCAGCTGCTAATTCAACAATATGAGCATTTTCATAGTGAAGAAAGTGAGTCTCTCACTGACATTTTTAGTAGGTTTCAAAAACTACTAAATGCTCTGAAGCTGCATGGAAGGGTCTATCAGACAAAAAACTCCAATATGAAATTCCTTAGATCTCTTCCAAAGGAATGGAAACCAATGACAGTCTCATTAAGAAACTCTCAAGATTATAAGGAGTTTACTTTGGAGAGAGTGTATGGCATCCTGAAGACTTATGAGCTTGAAATAGAGCAAGATGAGGGGATGGAGAGAGGAAAGAAGAAAGGAGGATCCGTTGTACTAGTTCCTGAGTTAAAAAAAGAGAAGGAGATGAAGATGGAAGCTGTTGAGTCAACTTCAAGGGTCTGTGAAAACAAGGGCAAGGGGCTGGTAGCTGAAAATGAAGATTCTTTGAGCCAAGATGACATGGAGGATATTGATGAACATCTAGCATTTCTTTCCAGAAGATTTTCCAAGCTCAAGTTCAAGAAGAACTTTGGAGCAGCCAAGCCAAATAGATACATGGTGGATAAATCAAAATTCAAATGTTTCAAATGTGGCTTGGCATGGCACTTTTCCAGTGAGTGTAGAAAGTCAGATTCCAACAAAAAGAAGTTTGAGCCTGTTGATTATAAACAGAAATACTTTGAGTTTCTCAAACAAAAGGAAAGGGCTTTCATTACACAAGAAAATGACTGGGCTGCAGATGGTCTGGATGAAGATGAAGATGTCAGCTATGTCAATCTATCCCTAATGGCCAAGTCTGATGAAACAGAGACAAGTTCTTTAAGTAATCAGGTAATTACTACAAACCTTGCACATTTATCAAAAGCTGAGTGTAATGATGTTATAAATGACATGTCTACAGAGTTATATTATTTGTGTGTTACACTTAAGTCTCTTACTAATGAAAATGCTAAAATCAAAGAAAACAATTTGTTTTTAAGTGAGAGGAATAATGTGCTAGAGTCTCAGTTCATTGATTTTGAAAAATTAAGAATTGAGTGTAAGATTGCCAAGGAGGAATTAACTGAGTCCTTGAAGAAAGAATAAATTTTGAAGAAGCAGCTTGAACGTGAACAAGAGGTGATTAAGGCATGGAAAACATCTAGAGATGTTCATGCTCAAATCACCAAAGTTCAAGGGATCAAGTCCTTTTGTGATGCAGCCTGGAAGAAGAACAAGGAGAAGCTAGATCCAAATTTAGGTGGAAGGAGTGCTAACAGATGTAGACTCGACGGATGATGAGGGTCATCCGTTGGATAACAAAAAGAGTTATTCGTCGAGTGATGTAAATCCTCATCCGTCGACTGTGAGCAAGCCTATCAGTAAAGCCAAACTCGTTAAGTTAAATAAAAAGTATGGATCAGTTTCCAAGAATTTTGTTGCAGGAGAATCGAGTCAAGTTAAGAAAGGGAAGAAGGCTAATGTTGGCCATATGACTGTCAAACAAGTGAGTGACAGACTTGAAAAGATTGAGGTTAAAACAGAGGCTAAAAAGAAAAATACTAGAAATGGTAAAGTAGGGATTAACAAACACAATAACTACACACCTGATAAATATGCTCCTAGAAAAATCTGTGTCAAGTGTGGTAGTGTAAATCATTTGTCTGTTAATTGCAAATCTGCCATACCTACTTCCATATCTGTGCCACCTCACTTTCCCAACATGAATGCCATGCCTCATATGCCTATGAATGCTATGCCTACACATAATATGAATGCACAGTTTGCTAACATGCCATTTGCACCTAATCCTTATTATGCTGCATTCAGTATGCCACAAATGCCATTTAGCATGCCTTACTGGAATAACATGTTCACTAATAGCATGCTATTCCCTGTTAATCAAAGTATGCATGATAATTATGTTATGATGAATGGTTTCAAAGGCCCAACTCAAATGACTAAGGATGAATCTGATATCCCCAAGTCAAATGAGATAAAACCTAAGAAACAGAAAAAGAAAGCTAACAAGGCAGGACCCAAGGAAACTTGGGTACCAAAATCAACTTGATTTGATTTTGATGTGTGCAGGGAAACAGAAAAAATCTATGGTACTTGGATAGTGGTTGTTCAAGACACATGACTGGTGATTCTACCCTGCTCACAGAGTTCAAGGAGAGAGTTGGCCCTAGTATTACTTTTGGAGATGATAGCAAGGGTTATACTGTGGGATATGGCTTGATTTCAAAATACAATGTCATCATTGAGGAAGTTGCCTTAGTGGATGGTCTCAAGCATAATTTGCTGAGTATCAGCCAACTTTGTGATAAAGGCAATTCAGTAACCTTCAACTCAGAAGCCTGTGTTCTGACTAACAAGAGGAGCAACAAAGTGGTTCTCACTGGTGTGGGAAAAGGAAATGTGTATCTAGCTGACTTCAACTCATCTAATGAAGAATCCGTTACTTGTCTTCTCCGCAAAGCAAGTCAGGATGAAAGTTGGTTATGGCATAAGAAGCTATCCCATCTTAACTTCAAGACCATGAATGAGCTAGTAAAGAAAGAACTGGTTAGAGGCATTCCTCTAGTGGAGTTTTCTAAGGATGGATTGTGTGATGCCTGCCAAAAGGGAAATCAGATTAAAGCATCATTCAGAAAGAAACTTGATTCAACAATTGAAGAACCTTTGCAACTGCTACACATGGATTTGTTTGGACCAGTCAATGTGTTGTCCATTTCAAGGAAAATATATTGCCTAGTAATTGTAGATGATTTCTCAAAGTTCTCTTGGACATATTTCCTAAAGTCTAAAGATGAGGCTAGTGAAATCATCATCAATCACATAAGGCAAGTCAATAATCATCCTGATTTTAAAGTAAGAAGAATCAGGAGTGACAATAGAATTGAGTTCAAGAATTCTGTCATGAGAGCATTTTGTGAAGAAAATGGAATTTTGCATGAATTTTCAGCAGCAAGAACTCCACAACAGAATGGATTAGTGGAAAGGAAGAACATATCACTTTTTGAAGCTGCCAGGACAATGCTTGAAGAATCTAAATTGCCAACATATTTCTGGGCTGAAGCTGTAAATACTGCATGCTACCCTCAGAATATTTCTCTGATCAATCAAGCAAAATGCATGACTCCCTATCAATTGTTCAAGAACAAGAAGCCAACTCTAAATTTTATTCATGTGTTTGGCTGCAAATGTTATATCTTGAGAAATCAAACTGATCAGAATGAGAAGTTTGATGCTAAAGCAGAAGAAGGAATTTTTGTTGGATATGCTGTTGGTAAAGCATATAGAGTCTACAATCTAAGAACCAACATTGTTATGGAATCAATACATGTTGTGTTTGATGATAAAAAGATTGAAGGACTGGAAGATGGAGATTACCAAGAGACCCTCAAATTTGACAATATGGAGATGGTTAGTGATGACAGTGATGATGAAAGTGATCAAGAAATCGTATCAAAGGATAATACAGAAAAATCCACTATAAATGAAGCACAAAATTTAAAATCTGTCGAGTTGTATAATGCTTCATCCGTCGGGAAGCAATCTGCGTTATCCGTCGGTAGACAACCAGATCCATCCGTCGGAACTCAAAATTCACTATCCGTCGGGTTATCAAAAGAAGCTGGAAATCAGAATAGATCACCTATAGAAAGGTCCCCCTTCTCAAATCAAAGATCCACAAACTTAGGGGGAGATTCTAATAATCAAAACTCAATCACACATCAAGACAACAATGAGGCCTCTTCATCTCGAGCTAATCTACCTCAACAAAGAAAATGGACAAAAGATCACCCCTTTGAGCTCATAATTGGTGATGTATCTTCTAGAGTTCAAACACGGAGAGCAACTCAAGAAGATTATCTATACATCAGCTTTCTTTCTAAGGAAGAACCAAAGAAGGTAGAAGAAGCTTTGTTGGATCCTGATTGGATTTTAGCTATGCCGGAGGAGCTAAACCAATTTGAGAGGAATAATGTATGGAAGCTGGTGCCCAAGCCTAAAGGAAAGAATCCAATAGACACTAAATGGGTATCCAGAAACAAGATGGATGAAAATGGCATAGTAGTCAGGAACAAAACTAGATTGGTTGCTAAGGGCTATTGTCAACAAGAAGGAATAGATTTTGATGAAACATTTGCTCCTGTTGCAAGACTTGAAGTCATCAGAATCTTCTAAGCCTATGCAGCCCATGCCAATTTCAAGGTCTATCAAATGGATGTCAAAAGTGCCTTTCTGAATGGAGATTTGGAGGAGGAAGTATATGTCAATCAACCTCCTGGTTTTGAAGATCCAAATTTTCCAGAACATATCTATTATCTTTTGAAAGCACTTTATGGACTAAAGCAAGCATCTAGAGCCTGATATGACACTTTATCAAAGTTCCTTTTGGAAAATCACTTCACAAGAGGTATTGTAGATAAAACTTTATTCTTTAGAAATGTTAATGGCTCTAGCATACTTGTTCAAATTTATGTAGATGATATTATCTTTGGCTCTACAGATGAGAAACTTTGTAAAAAGTTTGCCAAATTGATGCAAAGTAAGTATGAAATGAGTATGATGGGAGAACTAACTTACTTTCTTGGTTTGCAAGTTAAGCAAGTTAGTGATGGAATATTCATTAGTCAAACTAAATACATTTTTGATCTTTTAAAGAAGTTTGATTTAATGGATTGCACATCTGCAAAAACTCCCATGGCCACTGCAACTAAGCTTGAATTAAACAGTACTGAAAAGTCTGTGGATATTTCAAGTTATAGGGGCATGGTTGGCTCACTTCTGTACTTAACAGCTAGTAGGCCATATATAATGTTTGCTACATGTTTATGTGCTAGATTTTAGGCTGATCCTAGAGAATCTCACTTAGTAGCTATTAAGAGAATTTTCAGATATCTCAAGGGAACACCAAAACTTGGCATTTGGTACCCTAGAGATTCTGGTTTTGATCTAACTGGTTATTTAGATGCAGATTATGCAGGTTGCAGAATTGATAGAAAAAGTACAACAGGAACCTGTCAATTTCTAGGAAACAAGCTTGTGCTCTGGTTCAGTAAAAAGCAAAATTCAGTTTCTACTTCTACAGCTGAAGCTGAATATATTGCTGCTGGCAGTTGTTGTGCACAGATTTTGTGGATGAAAAATCAATTGCTAGACTATGGTTTGCAAGTTGAAATGATTCCTATTTTCTGTGATAACACAAGTGCAATTGCCATCACTGAAAATCCAGTACAACATTCAAGGACAAAGCATATAGACATCAAGTACCACTTCATAAGGGAACATGTAATGAATGGTACTGTGGAACTACATTTTGTTCCAAGTGAGAAGCAGCTTGCAGATATGTTTACCAAGCCACTGGATGAATCCACCTTTTCAAAGTTGGTAAGTGAGTTAGGTATGCTCAATTATTCTTAAATCTTTATGAGATAATTTACAAGTTGTAATGCAGCCAGAAATTTAATTAATTTTTCAGTCTTGGATGAAATTTTGTCTAAGTCAAAATTTACATCTCGACGGATAATCGTTATCATCGAGTTTGATCATCCGTCAAAATATAATTTGCTAATAAAAATCAATTATTTTTCTGGAATATTTTATGACTCGACGGATAACATTTTATCCTCATCCGTCGAATTATCTTAATCTTAGCCGTTGATTTCCTGAACATTATCCATCGAGTATACTTACAGTTTGTAAGCATAACACAATGGATAATGGGTGGAATTTTTATAGTTTATTTTTAAACGGCTATTTTAGGCAATTGTAATTGGCTACTTTATTTTAATTTATTATTTTTGGCAGTTATTTTGGAGATAGTATAAAAGTTTATTTTATTTCCATTGCTTTTCTTTTATCATTCTCAAATTATATGCTCCAATTTCTTTCTCTTTCAAATCACTTACTCTCTCTCTCTACAAGCTCTTATTCTCTAACAATGGCGCCTGTTGTCAAGATTATGTCTCAAACTTGGTTCATTTATGAGAAGAATAACTTCACAGCCTTAGTGAACAAGGAGATTCAGCATTCTGGTGACTACCACAAAATGATGGATTTTGTGAAGAACTGCAAGCTTAGCTATGCCATGCTGGAATCACCCACCATCTTTTGTAAAGTTGTTGAAGAGATGTGGACCACTGCTACATATAACTCAAATGATAAAACCATCACACTCACTATCAAAGATAATGAATTCTGTATTAATAGTGATGATATTAAAGCATATTTCAAGATTCCTTATAATAATATGACCTCACCACACACAGACACTGATATAGTTAGTATGCTTAATTCCATGAACTATGCTCTTTCTACTTCTAAGTTGAGTGACATTAGGAGATTGGGTCTTAGGAAGGAATGGAGTTTCATGTGTGATATAGTGACCAAGGTCTTTTCTGGTAAAATCAGTAATTATGATTCTGTTAATATTTCCATACTTAACATGCTCTACATGCTAGTTACAGATAAGTACTTTAATTTTAGTGACCTTGTTCTGTTTGAGTTGGGTTTTAAATTAGGGGAGTTAAATAAGAGGGGTAAGAGTGTTTATTATGCTAGATTTTTCATGATGTTAGCTAACCACCTCTCTGAGGAAATTGTGCTTGAGAACCCAAACGACAAATTAGATTGTTGGGTTTAAGAGAGAAGAATCATTGCAGATTTGAACATGGCAAATCATCACAGAGAAGCGCCACTTTTCTATTTCCCTGTAATGGATGCACCTCAGGTAAGTGAGGTAAGTTCATCTATCCCTACTACTATTCCAACCTCACTAGTTTCTTTGAGTTCTAGTGTAGCTATGGCAACTATGTCAATGACCCAACAGTTCCTACCCAAGCTACCAAACTAACAAAAATTTAAAAATCCAAATCAAAGAAAGCCCCCTCTGGTATCTCTCAAAAGATGCCAGTTGCAAAATCCACCAAAACCAAAGAGGGGAGTGTGAAGGTGGGAAAGGTAGGTGAGGGAAAGGGTGAACATAAAAGAAACCCTAAGGATAAGGATGGAGAGTTGAGTGGTTCCCAACCTAGCCACAATGCAGTTTCCCAACAAACTGCAGTGCTTAAAAAGGATAAAAGCTCATTTCTAGTTGCATCCTCCCTAAAGGATGTAACTATTGAACAAAGCTCTCAACCAAGAGCACAGACCAAGAGGGTAAGGGACACAAGCTCACCCCAAACTTATGCCAGAAAGAAGAAATCCAAAACCCTTGGGGATGCACAGGGTACACACACTGTGCAAACTGGTGCTAAAGACATAGTCACTGCACCTTCTCAAATTCAGCTTGATGTGGCTCTAATAAATGTGGAGTCATAGCCAAAATCTCTAGTAATAGAAGCACCTCACACACCAAATTCTCCCACAAATTCTCTGAATGTGGATGTGATCAACACATCAATTCCTGATTCCCCTTCTTTAACTTTGTTGGGGAAGCTAAAATCTAATGCAAGTGAGCATCATCTTTTAGATAATTTGTTGGGTCACTTGCCAATTCTTTCAGGAACTGTTGAATCATCTGTGCCCAAAATATCACCAATCAGCACAGAGTCCACAATAGTTTCTATTCCAAGTTCATTCATTTCTACTCTCTCGATGGATATTGCTCATCCGTCAAGTAGTAACTGCATCCCGACGGATAAGCTTAACAGCAGTTATCCGTCGGTTAGAAAAATTACTAACCCGATGGATATTACTCATCCGTCGAGTGTCTCTGCACATCTTCAAACTTCATTCATTTCTAGTGCAGAAGAATTAGTGGTTGTACAGTCACTCTTAGGATTGAGGGCAGAGAGTGCTATGAGTGAGAGTCTGGGTTGCTCCCAGGGAAAAGGAGAGCAAAAGAGTGAAAATATGTAATCCATTTCTTCAGGATTGGCAAAAGAAAGTGAGAGGAGTCCCACCTTAGATGGTGAAGGTGAAGGTGTGAGGGTGGGGAGCCAGGGTGAGACCCTGATACAACAAAAGAGAGAACACGAGAGAAATGCAGGTTGAAAGGCATATGTCATAGCCTATTTGTTTATTCGAGGATTTAACTCAATTCAAATAAGAATGTAGTAAGTAAATAGTGGATCTATCGTCAGAGAGATCTCACAGAGTAACATATGTCAAAGGATTAAGTAACATTGTTCTTATATAGACTTGATGACTTAATTCACTGGAAGAAGCTCAAGCAATTGATCAAGCCTCAGTGATATAAATCAAGATTGTGGATTTAATCAAGTGACAGAGATCTCGTCAGGGTATCAATTAATTACAAGGATTTAGTCTGAAGAAAATCAAGAGTATCAAGGTCAAGGCATGAAGAAATGTCACGGAAGTTAGTCACTCATGAACCAGACAGTACATCGAGTGTCAACATTGAAGTGGTGGAATTGATTCATAATTTTCAGTGATTTTTAGAAGATATTCAGAAGAATGGTTGCTGCTCAAGATCAGTATTAATTCTCTATTAATTAATTAAGTCATATAATTTAATTAAGAAAATAAATTATATCTGCAAAGATTAATTTATTGATTAATTGAATTAATTGATTAATTAATTCAGAATTAATATTAAGGATTTTCAGAATTTAAATTGGATTAAAATCTATTTAAATTCAACAAGACAATCTGATTGTACTAATATGACAATCGGTATGATAATTGATAGTCCTACCGAAAGTCATGCTAGTACAAACAATGGTCTTGCCGAAAGTTCTACTGGAAATTTGATAGTCCTACCGAAAGTCTTTCTAGTTCAAATGGATTGTCTTGCTGAGCTAATTGGATTGTCATTGCAGTTCATTCTATTCGGCTGTTTGATAAAAAGAAGCAGAAGCAACATAATTCATTAACAGAGCATAGCATTGAATATCTTTCAGCAGAACACAGAACAAAAGAAACCTGCAGAGAAATTATTGCAAATTCACAGATCATTTATATCTAGTATTTATTGTTAAATCCAATCCACTAGAAATACTTTTCTTGTTCTTGTGTAACTATCTAGCGGATCGAAATCCCTAGAACTTAATCTCAAATTGCTTTTAGCATTTGATCTTTTTATTGCAAAAATAGAAAAAAGTTCATGTCGAATTTATTCTAAATTTGTAATAATTGATTTGAGATTAATCCCTTGTAAACGATACCGTTGTTGTAACACCTTTCAAGTTTAATAATAATTTTATTTAACTTGAACTTTATTTCACCTTTTTTATTCCGTATTTTATTCGATTAAACGGTATTGTTTGTATTCAACCCCCCTTCTACAAACATATTGAGACCTAACAATTGGTATCAGAGCCTTTTGATTAACGTACAAATCAAGATCCTAGACTTTTGTGTTTCTTTCACTCCTTGAATTTTTTATTCACTCAAAAATTCATAATGACTACACAAAAAGGTGGAACCGTTAAAATTCCACTATTCGATAAAGAAAATTATGTTATGTGGAAGAAGAAGATGCTATTGTTTTTACAAGTTGCAAATTCCAAATATCTGGAAGTGTTAAAGAAGGGTCCTAAAATTCCGATGGTTATTGAACCAGAGGTAATAGAAAATGATGTGGTGATTACCAAAGCAAGAACTTATGTGAAAGATCCTGAGGATTTTTCTCCTGCTGAAAAAGAAGAAGCCTCCTTGGATGCTAGCCTTCAATTAATTTTAGTAGATTCCCTTGATCCCTTGATGAATAGACATGTGATGAACTGTAAAGATTCCAATGATATCTGGGAAACTATTGAGGTTATTAATGAAGGCACAGAGGAAGTTAGGGAGAACAAGTTAGAAATCCTAACCTCTGAGTATGAATACTTTAAATCCAATCCAGGAGAAGGAATCACTGAAGTGTTTGAGAGGTACAATGCATTGATCAACAACCTGAATATTAATGGTAAATACTATTCCATCAGGGAGGTCAACAAAAAGTTCCTTTTAACACTGCCAACTCATCTCGAACATAGAATCACTCCATAAGAGAAGCAAGAGATCTGAGTGAGATTTCTTTGGAAAGGCTCTATGGTGTGTTAAAGACTTATGAGTTGGAGCAGATTCAGCAGAAGGAAGTTTACGGGAAAGGAAGAGTGGTCAGCACGTCTACTGCTCTAGTAGCTGATGAACAAAAACAACAACCACAATATCAACAACAATTTCAACAGTCAGAAAGAATGGTACAGTCTTCCAAGGTTGAAGAAAATGTGATAGTAGCAGAATTTGATCCTCCTACTACAAATCAATCAGGAGATGATTTTTATTCCTTGGAAGAACTGGAGCAATTGGAGGATGAGTCAATGGCCCTGATTGTCAAGAGATTCTCAAATGTCAGATTCAAAAGAAATCCCAAGTTCAAGTACAAGTCCAACTACAACAGATTCCAGAAAGGTGGATCTTCATCCTCTAACACCAGCAGTGGTGGGTACAAAACAGGGATGGTTGATCGAAGCACCATTCGATGCTTCAACTGCAATGAGTTGGGACACTTTGCCACATAATGCAGGAAGCCAAAACAAGTTAGGAAGAACTCTTACGATTCTAATCAGAAGAGTAAATCTGAAAGGGATTACCTGGCAAAGGGAAGAAGCTGGGATGATACTGACAGTGAAGATGAAGAAGTTGGGAATCTTGCTCTCATGGCTAGTGATGCAAACACCTCATTGTCAAGAAAAGAGGTAAAATTTACTGATGCTGAATTAGTTTATCATCTAGGAGGTTCCTTAGTGCCCGTCGTGATAATGAATTGTTAAATCACAAATCAAAGACCTTGAGAAAGAGGTCAATGAATTAGGACTTGTGCACATTAATCAAGATAAATTAAAAGAACAAGTATCTTTTCTAGAGAATAAAGTTGACTGTTATAGACAACTCGAATCTATTCTCAAAGACAAGATCACCGGTCTTGAGGCTAAGGTTAAAGCTTACTTTAATTCTTGTTCGAAGTCTAAAGAGTTTTACAATAAGCAAGCTATTAATCAAACATCTGGAATAGGTTATGATTACAATGTTGTTATTGGAAAATTAGGCATAAACTCCCCTCCTCATGTCTGTGCTAAAGGCAGGGAAGTACCACATGTGCTTAAGGGTGTTGATGAACCTCTCTATAAAGAATCAATTGCTGAACCATTTGATGAGACCTCATTTATTATTCAAGAAGAAATCCGTGCTGAAGATCATGCTAATGAGAAAGCTGTCTCCAAGTCAAGTGTGTCAAAGGTTCCAGTCAAAGTTGTGAAAGCAACTGAGACTAACTCAGACACACATGAGTTGGATAACACAAATGCCATGTCTACCATGCATAAGTTGCCTATTGTTAATCCCTCTCATAAAGCATGTGGTGTTCCTGATTGTATGTCTTGTGCTTTTAATTTGATGTATGCTTATTTTAATGGTAAGCATGTTTCTAATGATAAGACTACTCCTCGTCAGCATGTGAATAATAGAAAGCATGATAGGTCTAAGACTGCTAGTCCTCCTAATGCTAGAAAGGAGACATTTGTGCCTAAGCCTAAACAAAAATTTGTCAAGGCTGTTCACAAGGTCAAATGTCCAGTCATTGAGAAAGTTGAGAACATTAAAATTAAGAATGTTGTTTTGCCTGATAAAGGCCAATTTTACAAGTATGCTGGACCCAGCCAAGCTTGGGTTCCGAAGAAGGTCTAATCCATTTGTATTGCAGGGTATTAAACAGGTACAACCGGTAGTGTGGATTCTTGACAGCGGATCGTCAAGACATATGACCGGAGATAGAGCCCTGCTATCAAATGTGGTTGAGAAAGCTGGCCCAGTGGTTACCTTTGGAGATAACAACAAAGGTTTAATGGAGGGATATGGCTGTTTGCTAGCTGTAAATGTTATCATTGAAAATGTATATATTGTGCAAGGACTTGAACACAATCTGCTTAGCATTAGTCAGTTCTGTGACAACGGCTACAATGTTTTATTCGACAAGCTGAAGTGTCAGATTCTGCACAAGAAAAATGAAAAACCCTCCTTGATGGGAATCCGGAAAGGAAATCTGTTCGTAGCTGACATGAACTCTGGAAGCAATCCTGAAGTCAATTGTTTCTATGCAAAGGCATCGTCAGATGAGAGTTGGCTATGGCACAAGAGACTTTCTCATCTCAATTTCAAAACAATGAATTCTCTTGTCAAAAGAGAGTTGGTTAGAGGTCTGCCTCAGCTGGAATTCTCCCCAGAAGGACTATGTGAGGCTTGCCAGAAAGGAAAGTCAAAGAAAGCAAGTCACAGAGGCACTGACACATCTTCCATAACTGGTGTTCTGCAATTATTGCACATGGATTTATTTGGACCAGTTAATGTCCTTTCGATGTCAAAGAAGTGTTACTGTCTTGTGATAGTTGATGACTATTCCAAGTATACGTGGGTTTTATTCCTTCACTCTAAGGATGAAACACCACAAGTTGTGATTGATCATATCAAGTTGATCGAGTTAGATTCTAATGTCCCTGTTAGAGCAATAAGGTCAGATAATGGAACAAAATTCAAGAATTCACTTCTCAATGGATTTTGTACAGACAAAGGGATTACCAGAAAATTTTCAGCTCCTAGAACCCCTCAGCAAAATGGAGTGGTAGAAAGGAAGAATCGTACATTGATTGAAGCTGCAAGAACGATGTTAAGTGAATCAGGTCTTCCAATGTATTTTTGGGCTGAAGCTGTCAATACTGCATGTTATACTCAGAATCGAACTCTAATCAACAAAGACTTCATGAAAACTCCTTATGAGATTTGAATGAACAGAAACCTTCTATCAAATACTTTCATGTATTTGGTGCCAGATGCTTCGTGCTCAAGGATGGAGATGATCGTCGTGGTAAATTCGAGGCAAAGGCATATGAGGGTATTTTTGTTCGATATGGAAGAAGATCATACAGAGTGTATATAATTGATCAACACAAAGTAACTGAAAGTGTCAATATTACATTTGATGACACTAAACTCCCTAGTATCCAAACTGAAGATCCTTCTGAGAAATTGAAGTTTGATGATATGTCAGATTCAGAATCAGAACATGGTCAAGAACCTGAGGTTGTTGCTGGTGAAGAACCTGTTAATCATGATGATACTCAAGGTAATGGTGATGGAAACTTTGGCAACAATAGAGATACCACTGCTACTGACGGAGAATCTTCAAGTCAACATGGCAACAACTCAGGGGGAGATGCTGAAGGATCAACTAGTAGGACACAACATCCCAATGAATTTCAAGGCGAATCATCAAGATCAAATCTTCCAAGACAGACTCATCCTTTTGAGTTGATTATTGGTGATCCAGATGTTGGAGTCAGAACTAGACGTGCTACTCAAAATGAGTGTCTGTTCTCAGGATTTCTTTCTGAGATGGAACCTAAGAAGATTGAGGAAGCACTGACTGATCCAGATTGGGTGATTGCTATGCAAGATGAACTCAATCAGTTTGAACATCAACAAGTCTGGAAACTGGTACCTAGACCTACACACAAGAAAACTGTTGGTACTAGGTGGGTATTCAGGAATAAACTAGATGAAGATGGTGTGGTTACAAGAAACAAAGCAAGACTGGTAGCTAAAGGGTATTCTCAAGCTGAAGGCATTGATTTTGATGAAACCTATGCTCCAGTGGCAAGACTAGAGGCCATCAGGATATTTCTGGCATTTGTAGCATTCTCTAACTTTAAAGTTTATCAAATGGATGTCAAGAGTGCCTTTCTGAATGGAAAGCTGGATGAAGAGGTATTTGTAGAGCAACCTCCTGGTTTTGAAGATCCAGATCATTTGGATTTTGTCTACTTTCTGTTCAAGGCTATCTATGGACTCAAACAGTCTCCGAGAAAATGGTATGATACTCTTTCTGAATTTCTTATTGAAAATAGCTTTATTAGAGGTGTCATAGACAAAACTCTCTTTTCTAAAAAGTATAAGAATGATACTATATTAGTCCACGTCTATGTGGATGATATAATATTTGGGTCTACAGCATGATGGGAGAGCTGAAGTTCTTTCTTGGATTACAAGTAAATCAAAGGTTAGATGGAACTTTTATTTGTCAATCCAAGTATCTCAAAGAACTCCTCAAAAAGTATAATCTAGAGGATTCTGCATCAGCAAGGACTCCATCAACTACAGCTGTCAAGCTTGGACCATGTGAAAACTCCATTAAGGTGGATGTCACAAGCTACAGAGGTATGATTGGCTCGTTACTCTATCTTACTGCAAGTAGACCAGATATTATGTATGCTACATGCTTATGTGTAAGGTTCCAAGTGGATCCTAGAGATATTCATCTCGTTGCTGTTAAACGAATCTTAAGATATCTTAAGGGAACACCAAATCTAGGTATTTGGTACCCTAAAGAATCTGGTTTTAACCTTGTTGGATATACAGATTCAGATTACGCAGGAAGTGTTGTTGATAGGAAAAGCACCTCAGGGAGTTGTCAATTCCTAGGTAGCAGACTAGTCTCATGGTATAGCAAGAAACAGCAAACAGTTTCAAATTCAACGGCCGAGGCTGAATATATTGCTGCTGGAAGCTACTGTGCTCAGATCTTGTGGATTAGGAATCAGCTACGGGACTATGGCTCTGTATTGAACAAAATACCTATTCTATGTGACAATACAAGTGCAATAGCCATCACCAACAACCCTGTGCATCATACAAGGACCAAGCACATTGACATCAGGTATCATTTTATTAGAGAGCACGTCATGAATGGTACTGTTGAACTATTTTTTGTTCCAACAGAAGAACAAATAGCAGATATTTTCACTAAACCTCTTGATGAATCCACATTTACCAAATTAGTTGGTAAATTGGGTATGTTGAATAGCTTTAGTGATTAAACTTGTGAATATCTGAAATCTGTTCTTGAGTGAATTTACAAATGAATTTTTCATAAATGAAAAATTCATTTGCAAATTTATTTTATCATTTTCCAAAATTTCTTGCTTATTTCTATGTAATTTTTATTATCTTATCTTATTTATTTACTCAACTTGTTAATTTTAATGTCTCAGAATATTTTATTTTCTCTAAAAATATTTTTCTATGAATTTTATTTGCTAAAATTCAAAAGAAATCTATTTTTGGACTGAAAATATTATTATCTCTGAAATATTTTATTTATGTAAATATTTTCTGCCATATTCATTTCAGTTTTCTGTAATTATAATATTTTCTATATTCTGTTTTTTTATATGTTTTTAACAGTTTTTATGTTAATTATTCAGCATATTTAAATACTTAATTTATTTTATACTAGAATGACAATCGGCTAGACAATTGAAATTGTCTTGCTGAAAGTCATTCTAGTACAAATACATGTTTATTTTTAAGTCAGTTTAATTTTAAAACTGGCAAGATAATCGGTATGACTATTGATTGTCATGCCAGTAATAAAATTAATATCAGATATATTATGTTTTATTTTGTACTGGTATGATAATCGGTATGACTATCAGATTGTCATACCAGTTATATATATTATTATTTGTTTTGTTTGTTTGTTTTGTTTTTTGTTTTCTCAAATTTGCCTTGTATGACTATCGGTATGACAATCGGTAAGACTATCCCGAATTGTCATACCAGTTGTCTACTTAACAGTTTTTGTTTGTCTTGTTTTATAATTCATTCACTTCAGTTTTTCTTTCAAATTCCATCAGTTTTTCTCTCGTTTTTTTCTCTCTCTCTCTCTCTACTCGATCTTAATCAAACTGCCTCCATTGTCTTATTGCTCGAGTTTTTACTCAGCTTCTCAAAAAATCATCACTCCTGTGATATATATACATACACGTATATACATACAGAAGTGCTGTCGATTTTTTGTTAAAAAAAATCAGTTTGTGATTGTTTGATTTTGGGTATTTTTATTTTAATTTCTGTTTTGTGTCTTGTGGTTTTTTCAAATCTGCTTTTGTGAGTTAAGAATTTTAACGAGATACATTTCTTTCTAAATTTTTCGATTATAATTGATTTAATTCGAATTATTAAATTAATTTAATTAATTCGAATTTTCTTAATATTATTCTTAAAATTCTGAAAGTGTGTGTCTTATCGTTATTTTTAAATGGCTCTCAATTTCCAAATTGTTTCGCATAATCTTGTTGGTTATTTTAATCCAGATAAATGTGATGTAGAAAAATTTAAGCTGTGGATTAGATTTTTAAATGACCATTCGATTGTTAGCTCTGCTATTAAATCAAATGTGATTTTAAATGTTGATCTGCTAAGACTGATTTGCACAACCTCTACTGTGGCCGATGATTTTAAATATTTTTCATTCACCGTGGCAAACACACAGTATGTGGTTGATGAAACAGTCGTCAATCGAGCTTTAAATTTTCCTATGGACAATTTCTGTAATTTGCCCTATGAAAATGATATTTCAAACTTTTTCCATGCTATTCACTATCAGGGGGTAATTAATTTAACCAAGTTATCAAAATCCAATTTGGTGTCTGAATGGGACATTTTCTTCGATACACTTTCTAAAGTGTTTGCCAACTGCACTAAATCCAACTTTCACAACATCACTTCCACTCTGCAGTATATTGGTCTTGCGGTTGTTTTCAATCAAAGAATCAATTTTGGCAAACTACTTTTACCCATTCTTTTGAGACATCTCACTACTGCTTTACGTGATCATTCTACAAATCGTAGGGTCTCGTGTTACTATGCTCATTTTCTCATGCTCACAGCAGAACATATTCTCTCACCTGAGCATAAAGCCCTTTTTGCTAACTCCGCAGTAACCAAACCCCCTCCTGTAAGCAAAAAGATTTACACCCGCCAAGACACAACTTTCAAATTCATGCAAGTTCCAGTACTTGTATCTGCTTTCATGGCCACTTATATTCCCTTACCTATCTTCAATCTTCCCGGTCATGAACAGCAAACTCAACCTCCAGTGGTTCAAACCACCCAGGCTCAAGCATCAGATGCTCTTCCTCTACAGGTAATAGTTCCTCAAACTCAACCTATTCCTACTTCTGTTGAAAGACCCCCAGTGGTTGATAGGACTGACCATGAAGTTGTAGAACCACAGCTTCAATCCCAGGTTATAGAGTCAAACACAGAGTCACAACCTATCTCAACCTCTCCCCCACTGTCTAAAATGTTGCCTAGAAGGTTAATAGGAAGTAGTTTGTTGGTGGATGTGAATGAACCCTCAGCTCTGCCTCCTCCGAAGAAAAGAAGAACATTTACTGAGGCATCTGAAAGCCCATCCTTGTCCTCCCAACAGGACATGGACTTTGAAATGGCCACTGAAGAGTTACTAGAAACATTCTCTCAACATGATGAATCTATTAAAATTCGCCATAGGGCCATGGCATCCTGTACTGAGTCAAGCACAATTCCATTACTCACAATGGAAGCATACAGACTAGTAGATGATACTCAGGACACGGTGCGAGGAGTGCACATAGAGTCGATTACAGTGCCTGCCATAGTTACGACAGAAGAGTAGTCACATGCTTCTGAGGGAAAATCTGACTCTCAGCCACCTTTAATAGAGTCATTTTCTCCCCTCCCAGATCTAACACCTCTGGCTCCCTCACGGGATTCTCCACTCGCAGATTTATCTGGAGAAAGTGGAGGGCAACTCGGTCAATCTATCCCTGAAGCAATTCAGACATCTATTTCACATGAAATGATAGGTTTGACTGAGGATCGGGACTCGCGAATATCCATTGTACCACCACTGACCTCTCTTGAAGAGGCTAGGGTGATTTTAAATGCAGGTACAGAAGATCAGCCTTAAGAAGACTCCTCACGAGCAATTATATTAAGAGATACACATGCACGTGAGTTGAGTGAATTAAACAGGAGAGATATTCATGTGAGTGCACACACATACACAAACACTGAAAATCTGTTAGCTCAAATTGCTGATCTCAAGGAACAACTTGCAAAAAAAAAAAAAGTCAGGCTGAAGCTCAATCATTCAAAGCACAAGTGGTTGAACGGTCTTCTTCTTCCACCTCTGTCAATAATTAGCTGGCTCTTATCAGGACTGAAATATCAGATTTGAAGACATCTGTTGTACCGAAGCTAAACTCAATCCAGGCATCTCCAACGTTATCAGCTGACGACATTTCAAACTTCTGCTCTCTACATACAAGAATGACTTCTCTTGAAGACTTGGTTAAAATGAATCATTCAATGGATTCCTCCAGATTTCTAAAGATAGAGACGGGTATGGAACATCTGAATGAAGGGATGAAGCACATGTACTACATGATCAAAAATTCTCACTGTCCCAATGAAGAACAAAGGACTTTCTTTGAAGGGCCGTCTGGTGGAGGCTCAGGCTCGGGAGGTGATGGAGGTCATGAAGGATCTAAGGGAAAGTCTGTAGAGGATTCCTCAACTAAGGGGGAGAAGAAAGGGAGAAGTGAAAAGGGAAAAAAAAAGAGTCATCTGCTGGAGGCACAGGGAAGCCTGATGATATCTACTATAGTGGAGAACATGATGACTTTGATATTTGTGACGTTCCCACTGAACCAGTCTTGGAAGATAAAGATGGTTTCTTTGAAGCTGAGGAGGAAAGTGATTTTGGAGAATGGGAAGAGGAAGCTCAAGTGGATCCTCTGTTTGAGAAATAGTTTCAGCAGCAGCAGTCAGAGATGAAAAGAAAAGAAGCTGAACTCAAAAAGGTATCCCAGATCACTGACATGAGGAAAGACATACAAAGAACAAAAACTCTTCAAAAGCAACATCTTCATGACATTAAGGCTCAAGAAAGGAGAAGAGATGTCAGACTGAAGATGGGTGAAAAATGGGATGAAGCTAGGAGAGTACTTGATATGCCTCAGCTGAGCACAAACAATGATAGACAATTTCTACATCTTCTGGACAAGCTGGAGATCTCTAATCCAAACAATGACATGTACATGAATGCTATAAAGACTGAAGTCTCAAGGATCACAGCTGCCTTTGACAGATCACTAAATGAGATGAGCATATTTGTATATTGTCAGAGCGAAGGATCTTTCAAGGTGTCACTTCATCTGTTTGAGAATCATTCTTCGTCAGAGATTTGGGTTCTTCTCAACAAAGTCAAAAGAAGCTCAGAATTGAATGAAGTTCTTAGAGAAAGACTCAAAGAGTTTGCCAGCAGGGCTAGTCCTCAAGTGGTCAACAATCCTCATCAGGTAAGATTCTTTAAGTCTGACTGTCTTCAAATCTGCCAGCTCGATTCACAATCTCTTAAAGACTACTCAGCTAAGCATCTGGTCTGGATGGAACATCACCTAAGAACTGCTGGATATTCATCCATGTTGAAAACTCAAGCAGCTGATTTGATTCAAGCTTATTGTGAAAAGAATATTAAAAGGTACAATCAACTCAAGAATAAACTAAAGACAGTTGGAGTTCAACCAGTCAGGCCAGACATCTTCACTTCAGAAAAGGATCGTGTCTTTGACAAGGAGTTGCTTCAAGATTTGGAAGAAGGTGATGAGTTGGAAGAAGGTGAAGTCGGAAGAGAAGACAACTGAATTCAATTAGCTCAAAACTCAATGTAATATGATTAGAGCTTTATGAATCAAGATAGACTAATGTAGTTACATGTTCAGGCTAGAGGAACATCTATCTTGTATTCACTTGTAAATTTCGTTTGGAATCTGGAAAATGTTAAATATAATCCAGAACTTTTCTGCTATTTACTTTGCATTACTGTTTATATCTTTTTCTTATTTGTTAGTTGAGTTATCCTCTAGGTATTTGTTGTTATTGTCTAACAAACAAATAGGGGGAGATTGAAAGGCATATGTCATAGCCTATTTGTTTATTCGAGGATTTAACTCAACTCAAATAAGAATGTAATAAGTAAATAGTGGATCTATCGTCAGAGAGATCTCACAGAGTAACATATGTCAAAGGATTAAGTAACATTGTTCTTCTACAGACTTGATGACTTAATTCACTGGAAGAAGCTCAAGCAATTGATCAAGCCTCAGTGATATAAATCAAGATTATGGATTTAATCAAGTGACAGAGATCTCGTCAGGGTATCAATTAATTACAAGGATTTAGTCTGAAGAAAATCAAGAGTATCAAGGTCAAGGCATGAAGAAACGTCACGGAAGTTAGTCACTCATGAACCAAACAGTACATCGAATGTCAACATTGAAGTGGTGGAATTGATTCATAATTTTCAGTGATTTTCAGAAGATATTCAGAAGAATGGTTGCTGCTCAAGATCAGTATTAATTCTCTATTAAATAATTAAGTCATATAATTTAATTAAGAAAATAAATTATATCTGCAAAGATTAATTTATTGATTAATTGAATTAATTGATTAATTAATTCAGAATTAATATTAAGGATTTTCAGAATTAAATTGGATTAAAATCTATTTAAATTCAATAAGACAATCTGATTGTACTAATATGACAATCAGTATGACAATTGATAGTCCTACCGAAAGTCATGCTAGTACAAACAATGGTCTTGCCGAAAGTTCTACTGGAAATTTGATAGTCCTACCGAAAGTCTTTCTAGTTCAAATGGATTGTCTTGCTGAGCTAATTGGATTGTCATTGCAGTTCATTCTATTCGGCTATTTGATAAAAAAAAGCAGAAGCAACATAATTCATTAACAGAGCATAGCATTGAATATCTTTCAGCAGAACACAGAACAAAAGAAACCTGCAGAGAAATTATTGCAAATTCACAGATCATTTATTTCTAGTATTTATTGTTAAATCCAATCCACTAGAAATACTTTTCTTGTTCTTGTGTAACTATCTAGCGGATCGAAATCCCTAGAGCTTAATCTCAAATCGCTTTTAGCATTTGATCTTTTTATTGCAAAAATAGAAAAAGTTCATGTCGAATTTATTCTAGATTTGTAATAATTGATTTGAGATTAATCCCTTATAAACGATACTGTTGTTGTAACACCTTTCAAGTTTAATAATAATTTTATTTAACTTGAATTTTGTTTCACCTTTTCCGCATTTTATTCAATTAAACGGTATTGTTTGTATTCAACCCCCCTTTTACAAACATATTGAGACCTAACACAGGTACATGAGTTATAAGGATGGATGTCATTGCTAGTGAGTCAATGAATGTCCAGGATGCAGATAGGGAGGGACTATCTCAGCAATCTCAAGCTATTTTAGATTCCACCTCCCTTGATGCTGAGGCATTTACTCATCATGTTCCAGCTTATCAACTTCTAGCTGAACAGGCCAATGACAATGCAGAAAGGATGCTCAATTTGGTGCATACCACTCAGTCAATGCTAAGAGCTAAGGATGCCATCACAGCTTTGCCTTCTACAGCTGGTGATGTGGATTATGAGACTGGTGGTTCAGTAGATTTCTTTGGTGATGAAGGTGGAGATAGTGAAGAAGAGGCATTGGACATAGGGGAGAAGTAGGTTCAAGTTCAAGATCAGGAATGCCATCATGGGCATTTTCAAAGCACTGCGATGAGCACTACTTCAAGATAACCCTGATTCAACTAATCAATCAGACAAATACTGCTCTTCAAACCACTACAAATGCCAACACCAAGAAGCCCCTTTAAGCACATCTTGCTTCTCTGCAACTACAAAAAATTCAAGGCTTCCAACATACTAGAGATGTTAACACCATCAAGGGTGCTATTGATGAGATGAAGAAGGCCATTTCAGACAAAATAGATTCTAAACTTCCAGAAGCCACAATGCTTGACATCAAGAGGCATCTCTGGAAAAATTCTGATCTTGCAACAAAGATAGATGCTTTGGATACAAGAATGTCAGATATGGAAGCATCTCTAACAACCATTCATCTGCATGAAGCCTAACAGACAGATTTACTTCAGAAACTGGTGGCTGCTCAAACCTCCTCCTCTACTCAACTTGATGATAACAAAAAGGGGGAGAAAGGACCAAGTGAGGGGGAGAAGCTTCAAATTCAAATCAGTAAAGTAATTGTGCCCACAATTACTTTCACCAAGCCACCAGTAACAAATAGTATAGATCTGATCAATGTAGCAGCAGCCAACATAAGAGCAGCTGAAAAGGAGCAGTTGAAGCCAATCAACTGGGAGAAAATTGATGAGGACATACAAAGGAAGTTTGGGCTAGTAAAGGAGCCAGTAAAGTCAGCCATTCATCACTCTGAAGTCAAACAGATCTCTGTGAATAAAATGAGCATGAACTATCTGGAAAGAGGACAGCCATCCTGCATCAAATCTCCAAAAGCTGAAATTATTCTGAAGCCAAGGGTGAACTATCCAAAATCATCATTAAAGAACCCTTTGGATACAGTGTATGAGACACCTAAACCTGATGAGAAGAAGCTTTTGTCAAGGTCAATTGCCTTCTACAAGGATCCAGCTGATTCAGCTTTAAATAAAAGAATTGCTAAAGTTTTCAGGAATGTGAAAGAAATTTATGTGGTGGCTGGACATCCTCAATTTGCTCAAGCAAAGAGAGAAGAAAAGGCAAGACTGAAGCAGGAAAAGAAGCAAGCTATTCTAGATGCCAAAAAGGCTAAGCAAAAGAAAGTGCAAGCTGCTATCTTGGGCAAGCTACAAGCTGTGAAATCAACACAACAGATTCCTTCTCACCCATCTGGAATCACTGAATCTAAAGATCTAAAGAAGCAAGTTGAATCAGAACAGAAGAAATCTCCAAGATACAAGGAATTGGCCAAAAGAACCAAAAGGAAACTGGATTTTGTTGATAAGGAATTGGAGGATCAGTTTTCTAAGGAATCCACTTCAACTACAATGCAAGCATCAAAACCCACTGTGGTATTTGAAGACATCAAGGTGGTGGAACATTACAGAAACATTCATGGTGAACCTATTGTGCCTAAGGATGAACCAATAGACTGGGAGAGCCTACCAATTCCTGACTTCAATTTTCCAATCCTTAGCAAGCCAAAGAGAACAAAGTCAAGGGCAGTCAAGAAAGTGAAGTTGTCACCTCTCAAATCCAAATATCTAGTCCAAGCTAAATCTAAAGTCAACAAGGGAGATTACATGTACTTGTGTGATATCAAGGAATTCTTTGATCTAAATCTCTATATGGATGAACTAGAAGAAGTGAGAGGAATTGATGCATACAGAAATCTACCTGAAAGGTTAGTTTTCAAGTACAAGGGAGGAAAGGAGATTCAATGGCCACTTCACAGGATCCTTCAAGAAAGCCAAGCTGTACTGATTAAGGTTTATTCATCTTTCAAGAAGAACTTTGGGTTCAATGTAACTGCAAGAAGATTGGTTCTAAAGAAGATTGGAGGACTGAGGAGTTTTAGAGCTAAAGATTCACTCCCAAAGACTCTAATTATCCCTTACACAGGGAAAAGAGTGCATCTAAGGCCCTACTGGCTGATGGAGTTCATGGATGACAAAGGAGTGAGAAGATTCTTCAGATTAGAAGACCAATTGAGCATCTCTAGCAATGAGACTCTCTTGGAGATGTAAGAAAAGCTAAATCTCTCAGAATCTGATGAACTGGAATTCCACAGACAGCTCCAAAATCAGATAGATGAAAACAACATAAAGCTTGGAAAGAGATCCAGACCTACTAGGAACTAGATAAATCTGCTCAGGCTAGAGGAGCACCTTGAAAATGACTGTGACCTAAACTTTGTACATTCTGTTAATTGAAGCACTTTAAAGTATTATCTACTTTCTTTTAAAGTTGTATTTTTAGGGTGTTTTGTTATCATCAAGTTTCTCTTAATTTATGGCTACAATTCCAGTAGACATAAATTGGGGGAGATTGTTGTGTATATATTGTGTAATTGATGATTTCATTAACAAAACACCTTGGTAGATTTTACTTAGTGAAAAATGTAGCACTCGACGGATAAGGATTATAGTCCAGACGGATGACTCAATATAGTCCCGACGGATGATGATTTATTATCCATCGAGTGAGTAGCTTATGTAACAATAAGTTTGTAGCACATTTCTGCATACATATTATTTAGATTCTGTAAGTAGTACTCAAGTCATGTTGACTTTATCTAGATATGCAGAATAGGTTGATTAATTGTACATAGATGATGTCTTGTAGTCCTACAATAATAAAATGAAGTCAAGTGCCAGATTGCTACCCGATGGATAAACAACAATGCCATTCGACGGATGATCAACTAGACAACCCGATGGATGATCATGAACTCGATGGATGATCATGAACCCGACGGATAAAGAATTCAAACATCTGTTGACTGACAACACAGTCACATGCGTCAAGTGTATGCAAATGGAATGTGGAAGCCTATTCAACTGGGTTTTAGAGAACAAAGAAGCATTGCCATTTCCATGCTATTATGAAGATATTAAAAGATGCTGGAATAGAGTAATGAAGTAGCATAGTATTAGACTTGATAGTTTTTGTTTTATTATCTTGTCTTATTACTCTGTAATCTTGGTGATATATAAACCAAGAAGCAGCACATAGAATAACTAACTAAGCAACCAAAGGAGAAACATTTGTAAGCTGTATTCTTAGCATTTCTCTGCATTCTTAGTTGTTCAACATTTATAAGCAGCTGTGAGCTTTTTGCTACACAGAGTTCTCTTGATATATATTATATATCTCTGGTGGATACATTCAAATCCACCATAAAGTTTTTAAAGACTTGTGTTTTTAATTACTTGTGTTTTAATTCATTTGAAGTTATTATTCTGCACTCTGCAAATCAATTCACACTGATATATATATATTTATTTAAGTTAGAATAATTTTATTTAAGAAAAAGTTTGAAAAATTCCATTCAACCCCCTTCTGTAATTCTTGTTGAATTTTTAAGGGACTAACACTACTCTTCCAGACTCATAAACTTCTTTGCATTCTAGTGTAGCTATGGCAACTGTGTCATTAACCCAACAGTTGCCTACCCAAGCTGCCAAACCTAAAATTTCAAAGACAAAGACAAAGAAAGCCCCCTCTGGTGTCTCTCAAAAGATGTTAGTTGCAAAATCCACCAAACCTAAAGAGGGGAGTGTGAAAGTGGGTAAGAAAGGTGAGGGACAGGGTGAACATCAAAGAAACCCTAAGGATAAGGTTGGAGAGGTTAGTGTTTCCCAGCCTAGCTACACTGCTGTTTCCCAACAAACTGCAGTGCTTAATAAGGATATAAGCTCATTACTAGTTGCATCCTCCCAAAAGGATGTGACTATTGAACAAAGCTCTCAGCCAAGTACACAGGCCAAAAGGGTAATGGACATTAGATCACCCCAAACTTACACTAGATAGAAGAAATCAAAGACCCTTGGGGATGCACAGGGTTCACACACTGTGCAAACTGGTGGTAAAGACACAGTCACTACACTTTCTCAAAGTCAGGTTGATGTGGCTCCAATAAATGTGGAGTCACAACCAAAATCTTTAATAATAGAAGCACCTGAAACACCAAATTCACCCACACACTCCTTGAATGTTGACATGATAAACACATCACTTCCAAATTCTCCATCTTTAACTCTCTTGTAAAAGCTAGAAATCCAAGCAAGTGAGCATCATCTTCTAGATGATTTATTGGCTCACTTGCCATTTTTTTCTGAAACTGTTGAGACATCTATGCCAAAATTCTCATCAATCTGCACAGAATTCACAATAGTTTCCATTCCAAACTCTTTCATTTCTACTCACTTTATGGATATTGTTCATCTGTCGAGTAATGATTATACCCGACGGATAAGCTTAACAGCAGTTATCCGTTGGATAGTCAATCTGCTAACCCGACGGATATCTTGTTAGGTCACACACACTGTAGAAGGAGGGTTGAATACAGTGTATATCACAATCAAATCGAATTCAAAGAACAAAAGTAACAGAAACAAACTTTATTAAATTCTGTTATAATGTAGAACTGTCCTCTCTCAGTGATGAACAAAAAATATCACGAGAGCTGCTAGGTTTACAATGAATATTATTCTCGATAATGATAACACATATAGTGTAAACCCTATGTCTGTGTTTATATACTACACAGTTACAAGATAACCTCTAATTGATATGGAATATAATTCTGCTTACTAAAATATATCAATCAGATATCTTTTCTCCCAAGTATTCTATTCTTCATAGAATTCCTTCTTCATGCATATCTCTTCTTGCATTTGTCTTGATCTTCTTTCCTTTCAATCAGCCGCCTTCCTTACCTGAAAGTCTCCTTAAGTCCTGATATTATCTCTTGATAAATATCTCCCGAACCTTAAGTTCTGATAACTTAAGTTCTGACTTCAGTATAAGTGCTGATTTCCAGTTAAGTACTGATTTGTCCTGTTTAAGTAAGATCTAAAAACTAAACACAAATCATATTAGACATGACATTATCAAATATATCTAACAATCTCCCCCAACTTATAAATTAGTATAATATACAAGTTTAACAGATATTTGATGATGTCAAAAACATTAAGTACAAATGCATGAAAATTTGACTAGATAACTACAACTTACAGTCCTTAAAGCTTAACCAACTTTAACTTCTGATAACAACTTTAGTCTGTATACACATCAGAATTTGAGCAGTTGTAGATCTTGACTTGGCTTTAATTTTTGATCTCTTCGATGTCAGGAGTTGTTCTGAGATAGTTCTTTAATAAACATCTCTCAGCATATTTGAGTTCATCAATCATTCTCCTTTTAGCATTCTTCAATTCAACTGTATCTTCACCAATTTAAAAGATAGCAGCCCTGAGATCATTTATTTTACCTATCCTTATGTCCTGATCCAGTCTGATCAAATATGCCTTGTCAGACTCAAGATTGAATTCTACATCCTTATAACCCAGAAAGGTAGTTATAATCTTAGCAGAGTTAGGCTTCATCTCGACAATATCACCCTTGTGATCTCTGTACTTGGGACAGTATGTGCTGTCAGACTTTACAGAATAAAGCTTCTTCTGTCTCTGAATTTGAGTCTTCAAATAATTTGCAGCACTTTCTGTTAATCTGTTCTTCACTTGAAGTAAGAATATAACATGTTCTAATTCCTCATAATACTTCAGTGGTATAGCATTTTCCCTTATGTGGTAAACCCTTCCATTTGTCATGAAATATAACAAGATATGTTCTTTCAAGAAGGTATGGTAAACCATCTGTACAGATTCGAGTTGATTCAATCTTTCAGGAGTTGCTCCAACACCTGGTTCACTTAAGGAAGTTGGATCATTGGTTGTGTTCTGCACTCTTCTTTCATCAGCACTACCCAATCCAGATTTATCTCTTGCTTCCTTTCCAGTAACCACTCTTGCTTCAAAACCACTTGCTGCAGTCTTCAGAGGTTGAGTCTGTTTGGCTTTAGTGAATCCTGGTAGGAGTAACTTTGAGGATTTAACATGAGCAATGTCAGAGGTTTCCTTTGACTTATCTTCTGATATCAAGCCAACTTGATCTATGTCAGAGGTTGCTTGCTTCAGTGTCATATCAGAACTTACTATATCTTGACTCTGAACAACTTGAGCCATGTCAGAGGTTGTTTGAGAAATCTTCCTTGAAACCAGAGTAAGATTAGCATCTTCATCAGATATTTCTTCATCCATAGGAGGCACATAAACCTTTACATGTTCTCCAACTTTTTCTTTGCCCTTGGACCTTGGATCTATCTGCAATTGTGATTTGACCTTGGTTGCCGCAGGATTTGTCCTTTCTTTTATCACAATGCCTTTAGCCGTAGGAAGTTTCTTTTCAACAACAGAAGCTTCAGATTTGGAGATGACTTTTTCTAACTTGAGTCTAGCTTCTTCTTCCTTTAGACTCTCAAAGTCCATTCCTGGATTTTCTTTCAGAAATAACTGTCTTGAAATTTCCTCATCAAGTTCCAAAAGTTCATCAGAACTTATCATTTTACCAGTATCAGAAGTTATTCTTCTCCCAGTATTAGAACTTGTTCTATGACTTCTAGTTCCAGCTTTACTTGATGAATGATCTTTACCTTGACCATGACCTCCACCCATTCCAGAGTTTCCCTGGTCATTACCATCATCCTTTCCCTTTAGTGTCTTAACAGGTTTGCATTTGGACTTAACTACTTTCTCCCCCTTTTTGGCATCAGCAGGTAAAAGAAGAGAGACAAGCAATTCCACTGAGGATTGGATTTCATTTAGTTGAGATTGCTGAGAAGCTTGATTTTTCAAAATTTCATCAATCTGAGACTGTTGCTTCTCTTGGGTTTTCTCAATATAGGCAATTCTGTCAAAGGTAGGTTTGAAAAACATCTTCTTGTCCAGCTTGACAACTGTATCTTACTAATTCAAGGATTCTTGAATCTTGTCCACCTTGGCCTGAGTTACAGATTGTTGACCTTGAAGGTTCCTTGTACTAAGTACAGTAACTCTTAGTTGTGTCTTGAAATTATCATTGACTAGCATCTCATCAGCTTTTGCCAAGTGCTGAGCAAGAATCTTTTCAGAAGGAACAAAACTGACTGAGTTCCATTCTTTAGTCCACTCCTGTCCTCTAGAAGTTTCAATCCAAGGGACTGGTGCTTCCCCTGTAACAAACTTCTTGACTATCTCAGCTGTTGAAGGAGCTTGTAGAGGTGCATGGCCAGAAAGACCAGTTGCATCAGCATCTGCATTTGTAGCAGCATTACCAGTATCATCAACATTTGCAGCATCGGAACTTACAGAGTCAATATCTTCAGCATCCTCTGATAAAAGAACAGTATGAGAGGCTATGGAGGCTTCAACATCATCCTCTAAGTGCTGATCTCCAACTATGTTCTGATCAACAGCCATATTCTGATGCTCACCTAAAATCTGATCTTCAGTATCTAGATGCAGAGAAGGTGTTGTAGGCAATTCTGAATTAAAATCAGCATCAGGAATTGGTGTTGTTGGTGGAGTGACTTGAGTTGGTGGAGCTTCTAGATACAAAACCTGAGGCACTTCCAAGGTATGGATGTCAATTTCATCACTTGGCCCCTGGTTATCAACATGTACCGGAGATACTGGAGGTGTGGGAATGTGAGTAGTTTCTGGCTCATGTAGTGGAGAGTGATGAGTTGCATGAAGGTCTGGATCAGCACTAGGAGAATTGTAAGCTTCAACAGGGTCTTATGAGATTAGAGATTCATGACCCCCTTTCTTAGCTGCTGCTTCCATTCCTTTACCAGAATCTTCAGGCCTTTTTGCCAATAATCTGAATCTTTTAGCTTTTGAGGAGTCTTTAGGAGCTTTATCATCAGTATTACGCTTTCTAAGCCTTTTTAGGGGCCTAGAACTCCCAATATCAACATCCTTCTGAGAAGAGACCTTCTCAGCTTCTCGAACAACAGGTTCTAATACAGGAACCTATTCCTCAGCATCTGATTCATCTCGCAGAATGAATCTCCTTCTCTTCTGTTGTGTCTGAGGTACTTTCTTAGTCCTCTTAGGTTTGGAAGATGAAGGCTGCACTATAGGATCTGAAGGTTGAGGTTGAGAAGTTTGAGGTGGTTGAGTAGAGGTGGTAGGTGCTGATGGATGAGGTTCAGATGGTTGAACATCTGGATATAATGTAGTGTATTTAACTGGATCGTAGTTTATTAAGGCTTGTTTGACAGATAAAGGAATTAGGAGGGGTCTTAACACAACCTTCTTATTATCAGTAGATAATAAGTCATTAAAAGCTCTTTTAGCTATTCTGAATGATGAAATTAATTCACTAGCATTTCGGGGCTTATTATCACAACAAAAACTATAGATAAGCTGACAGAATCTAGAAAAATAAATAGTAGTTCTATCTTCTGTCATTCTATCCCCAATAAAACCTAAGACAACACTTGCATAGTCAAAATCAGTTTGATTTATGAGACCATACCTGATTTGTTGGCTGAATATGGGAGTTGCATCGAAATTGGAACATTTGTTTGCAAAAGCCTTGGTTATGCAATCAAAGAAGAAACTTCATTCCCTCCATATGAAAGATCTCTTCAACTGGCCCAACTTTGCCAATGTCCTCTCATATCCCAGACTGGCCATCATGTTTTGAAGAACTGGCTCGTCAACAGTAGAATAAACACAGTTCTCAGGTAGCTGCAGTGCTTGTCAAACCGTAGACAATGTCACAACATACTCATCCTCCCCTGATGAAAAAATAATACTTGGGGACCCTTGAGCACCACCATCATCATATACACCGCTTCTCCAGAACTCCAGTACTTGAGTACCAGAGACTGCTTCGGGTTCGGTCAGAGCATACCCAATATCAGAACTAACAAGAAAGTCCTGAATGAAGTGAAGTTCAGATGGTGCTTCTGACTTGCTAAGAATAGCAGAGAAGTTATTAGGAACAAACGTAGCTCCATCGAAAATTATGTCCTTGGGTGCCATGAGAGATATGTGAGAAAAAAATGCCTGTAAGGTGTTTGATAAAACGTCTGTCTGAAAAATCGTAAGTAGATGAGAGAGAATAAAAGTAAAAAGAGAGAGATAAAATATGAAAGTAAATAAAATATTTTACAATCTTTTCTCCCTTTTACTTATACACGGTAAGAAAATAACCGTTGAGACACCCGTCAGACATGCAGCAGTAAAAGATAATGAATGGGCACGGGTATTCAATAATCATTACTTATCACATGCATTTTTCAAGGAGAAAAACCGTTCCACTTACCAAGTAATCCCATTAATCAAGGACGTTCAGTTTTATTTTAAATTTTAAAACTGTTCCCAAGAAATAAATTATTATTACTGCTGTACCAATATTCTGTAAAAATATGACCAATGAGAGAATGAACATAAATAAACCAAGTAAACAAATACTGCCACGTCAGAATCAGAACTTGATTTGCATCAGAGCTAAAAAGGTCATCAGAATATGGTTAGTATCAGGATTTAATAAATCATCAGAATAGGAAACGACTCAGAGACAAAATCTTGCAAAAAGATAAAATTTCATTAATATATTAAGCAAATATATTTCATGAAACTTAAATTACACGCTTAAATTACAAGATTGTCCTAAGCTATAATTCCTAACATCAACAGCTTTAGTCCTAGTTTAAGAAGACTGACAAAGCTGATGGTGAAGAGAAATGGATGGCTGCAATTAATTCTTCTTCCTACTCTCAACAAAGAGAACAACAAGATGAATGATCCGTTCTTGCTGTCGGAGAGCTTCTCTCCTTTCCTCTTCCAGACGCTCAAGATGGCGATGATAGTCCATATAGAAGAATAAGAGGTATGTGAGAACCTCTTGGGGAACTGAGTCCCAGATTTCATCAGGAATGGCAGTGACATTCCACTCCTGCCGCCAATCAGCACAGCTCAACTCTATATTAAAAGTGTCATACTTCAGGACCAAGTTGAAACGAACCATGTTTTAGATGAGGATGTAAAAAGAGTGAGTTTGAGAGAAAATGAGAGATGTGTTGGCTAGAATGAGGTGTTGGTTTATATAACCAATAGAATACTAAGAGACGCAAGGAAAATTGAATGGTTATAGGTAAAAATAATTATACCTCGTCTCCCTAGACTGATGAGAATAATAACAGCCATTGGAAGCTTAAAACATGATTTAATGCGCACACGAAACAAGTGAAAATTACTGTGCATAGACGCGTACCACTAACCCAAGTTATGTTAACTGTTAATATCTCACCCAAACATATTCTGATTTTAAATAAGACTATTTCAGATTTTAACCACAAATAAGTCAAGTAAAGAATCAGGATTTAATATCAGAACTTAGACTTATATTAGAACTTAACAGTCATCAGAACATGATTCCTTAACTCGAAAGGTGAATGCCTATTTCTGTAATTCTTCACACAAATGTTGATGTCGTTTCTTCAGAACTTAATCATCAGAACTTCCATCAGAACTTGTCCTCAGAATTTATGCAACTGACACTTAAACTGTTCATCTAAAAGAACATTTATGACCACAGTAATTTTCATCATTCATATGGAGGGTATGTGTGTGCAGTAAGCTAATTATCAGATAAAGATTAAAGTCTGATTCACTTCAGTACATCTTAGAAATAAGGCATAACTAAGAACTTTGCTTAAAATCTTTCATGATTCTGAAGTCTACTTTAGAATGAGTTCATGCATGAGTCCACCTCAACTGTTTTGTGCTCATTTTATGCATCTTTTGAAATTCCATTTTACAGTGGCTTCTCAGTGTAAGTGAGTCACGACTGCTTATCAGAATTTATGCTATTTTTAGAGTATTTCTCCAGTAACCATAGAGTGTGAAAAGTCACCAAGAAAATATTTATTTTACTTCACTGATGCATATTACTTAATACCAGTAATGCACTTGGGTCTTCCCTTCCATATTTTTTACTCTAGATCTCAAAGGAGTACCTGATTTTAATTTCTTTTTCTTTTCTTTTGATAAGTGAGGCTTATCAGCACTTAATACATTCACTAGATTTACCGACATCAGAACTTAATAGATAAGAAGCATTATTCTAGTTTTTGACTTAGCAATAAGATAGACAAAGTAAACTTAACTAAGCTCAATATCAGAATTTGCTTGTGTTAATAGATTTCCACATAAAAAATTACTTCAAACATGTGATCTTTAGTATATTAAAGACTACTAGGTCAACATCTAGCATAGTTATCCTCATTGGAATTAATAGTTATAGAAACATTCATATCACTATCTGAGTTTAGAAATTCTCATCAGATAACAATCAATACTTAAGTAATTTTCAATTAAGCACAGAATACACAAAGATAGTAATATCTGTAAATACTGATTATAAAATCTGATGAAACAGAACATAAACTAAGCAGACTTAGAGAAAGAACCTGAAACCATTCCAATTTCATTTACCAATCTTGTAAAAATAGCTTCACACAGTGGTTTTGTGAAGATATCTGCTAGTTGTTGATCTGTTGGAACAAAGTGCAATTCCACTGTACCTTCATTCACATGTTCCCTTATGAAGTGGTACCTAATGCTGATGTGTTTTGTCATTGAGTGTTGAACTGGATTACCTGTCATAGCAATAGCAGTTTGATTATCACAGTAAATAGGGATTTTAAAATATGTCAACCCATAATCCAGTAACTGATTCTTCATCCAAAGAATCTGTGCACAACAACTTCCTGCAGTAATATACTCTTCTTCTGCAGTTGATGTGGAAATTGACTTTTGTTTCTTGCTAAACCAAGAAACCAATTTGCCTCCAAGAAATTGGCAGCTTCCACTTGTGCTTTTCCTGTCAATTTTGCATCCTGCAAAATCTGCATTTGAGTAACCTATTAGTTTAAAATCTGATTATCTGGGATACCACAATCCCAGATCAGCTATACCCTTAAGGTACTTGAAAATTCTTTTCACAGCAGTTAAGTGAGGTTCTCTTGGATCTGCTTGAAATCTTGCACAAAGACAGGTAGCATCCATTATATCAGGTCTACTTGCAGTTAGATAGAGTAGTGAGCCAATCATACCTCTGTAATCAGTAATATCTACTGATATACCGGTTTCCTTATCCAATTTTATTGTAGTGGCCATGGGAGTGGATGCACTTGAACAATCTTGCATTCTAAATTTCTTCAACAAATTTCTGGTGTACTTGGATTGACAAATGAAAGTGCCTTCTTCATTCCGCTTGACTTGAAGGACCAGAAAATAGCTAAGTTCCCCCATCATACTCATTTGATATCTTGACTGCATCAATTTGGAAAACTTCTTGCAAAGTCTGTCATTTGTAGAACCTAAAATGATATCATCAACATATATCTACACCGAAAGTAAGTCCTTTCCATGGTTGAGATAGAATAAGGTTTTGTCAATAGTTCCTCTGTTAAATCCACTTTCCAGAAAAAACTGAGCTAAAGTGTCATACCATGCTCTTGGAGCTTGCTTAAGGCCATAAAGTGCTTTATCAAGCATGTAGACATGATTTGGAAATTTGGAATCTACAAAGCCCAGAGGTTGTTCAATATATACTTCCTCTTCCAATTCTCCATTGAGAAAAGCACTTTTCACATCCATTTGAAAGAGTGTAAACTTTTTGTGAGCAGCATAAGCCAAAAATATCCTTATGGCTTCCAATCTAGCAACTGGTGCAAATATTTCATCATAATCAATTCCCTCCTGTTGAGAATATCCTTTTGCAACCAGCCTTGCTTTATTCCTTGTAATTATGCCATCACTATCAGTTTTGTTTCTGAACACCCACTTTGTACCAACAACAAATCTGTTCTTTGGTCTTGGCACTAGGGTGCAGACTTTGTTTCTTTCAAATTCATTTAACTCATCCTGCATTGCTTGCACCTAATCAGCATCTTGAAGAGCTTCTTCCATTTTCTTTGGTTCACTCTGAGAAAGAAAAGAATTATAGAGACATTCATTTGAAGTAGTTGTTCTAGTTCTGACACCTGCATCAGGATTTCCAATTATTAAATCAGGTGTATGTGATTTAGTCCACTTCCTTGCAGATGGAAGGTTTTTTCTAGAACTGGATGCTCCCCTATGATCCATGCTATCTTCATCAATATTTTCTGATGCTCCCCCCTGAAATTATGCTCTCTGAGTTGGATCCTTCAGAAATTGAGTTTCCAGAATTATCAGAACTTGGCTCATCAGAACTTGATGAATCAGAACTTGAAGAGCCAGTTGTAGGTTCTGATGCTTCTTGAGATGTGATTCTATCTTCAGTATGCTCCCCCTGCACAGGTGCATCTTCCTTTGGCGTAGTCACCACAGTTTCAATAACATCAGAGTTTAATCCATCAGAGTTTGCAGTATCAGGATTTAGACTGTCAGGATTTTCAGTATCAGAATTTAAGTCTTCATTTTCAAATCTCAGCTGATCATGATCATTGAAATCTTCAAGTCCAGTAATCTTCTTATCATCAAAAGAGACATTGATAGATTCCATGACAACCCTTGTTCTTAAATTGTAGACTCTGAAGGCTTTTGTGGAAGGTGGATATCCAACAAAAATTCCTTCATCGGCTTTTAAATCAAATTTGGATAGCTGTTCAGGATGAGTCTTAAGAACAAAACACTTACATCCAAATACATGAAAATACTTCAGATTTGGCTTCTTTTTCTTCACCATCTCAGATGGTGTCTTTCCATGCTTATTAATGAGTGTATCATTCTGAGTAAAACAAGCAGTCTACACAGCTTCAGCCCAAAAATAGGTTGGTAGCTTTACTTCATCAAGCATTGTTCATGCAGCTTCAATAAGAGTTCTATTCTTTCTTTCAACAACTCCATTTTGCTGTGGAGTTTCAGGAGCAGAAAATTCCTGCTTGATTCCATGGTCTTTGCAGAACTCTTCCATGATCAAATTCTTGAACTCAGTGCCATTATCACTTCTTATTATCTTCACTGAATCTTTGACCAATTTATCCAGTTGCTTGACATGATCTATCAAGATAGATGCAGTTTCACTTTTTGTGTGCAAGTAATACACCCATGTGTATCTGGTGAACCATTCCACTATGACCATTTCATATTTCTTCTTTGTAATAGACATGATATTAACCGGACCAAATAGATCAACATGTAGTAGGTGATAAGGCTCAAGTATTGATGACTCAGTCTTGCTCTTGAATGAAGATTTTCTTTGTTTTGCCTTCTGACATGAATCACAAAGGCCATCAGGAGCAAAAACTGATTTTGGAAGTCCTCTCACAAGATCTTTCTTGACTAGTTCATTTATGTTGTTGAAATTTAAATGAGAGAGTTTCTTGTGCCAATTCTAACTTTCTTCAATTGATGTTCTACTTAACAGACAGATTGCAGAACCATCAGTACTTGTTGAAAGCTTGGCTTCATAAATGTTACCATGCCTGTATCCTTTCAGAACAACTTTGCCTGTAGATTTGCTTACAACTTCACAGTGTTCTTCAAAGAAATCCACATGATAACCTCTATCACAGATTTGACTAACACTCAATAGATTGTGTTTAAGTCCTGAGACCAGAGCTACTTGTTTAATGATGACATTCCCAAGATTGATATTGCCATATCCCAGTGTTTTTTCAATATTGCCATCTCCATAAGAAACACTTGGGCCAGCTTTCTCCATAAAGTCTGATAGCAGGGCTTTATTTCCAGTCATATGTCCTGAGCATCCACTGTCCAGAACTAGGATGTTTTTCCTGTTGCCCTGCAATCACAAAGACCACTAATGATTAGTTTTATGGACCCAGACTAGCTTGGATCCTTTGGCCTTATTAAGTTTGTTAACATTTGCAGCGGATTTAGCATCAGAGTTTATGTTAATGTTTTTCTTATCAGCATTTATACTATCAGACTTTATATCAGAACTTACACTAGAAGGAACAATGCTAACTTTCTTTAAAGAAGGTTTTATTTGATAATAATCATAGTACAAACTATGATATTCCTTACAAGTATAAATGGAATTCCATAAACTACCACAATGAAAACAAGAATTTTGTGGCCTATATCTAACAGACTGACTCTTAAATCCTGACTTTGAAGGTAAGGAGTTTATGTTCTTATTCTTCCTGCAAAAAGAAGCCAGATAGTTAGAACTTCCACAGTTATGACATGTTTTTCTAGGAGCATTAGGAACAGGCTTATAATCATTGCTTTTATTCACACCTTCCTTTCCATTCCTATTTTTCCTAGGTGACTTTACCTTGTTTACATTCTTAACATCTTTCAGCTTATGCTTAAGCTGCTTCTTTGACATTAAGACTACGTTGACTTCAGTTGGCTTTTCCTCTTTTAGTTTGTCAGAAGTTAATTCCTCTTTAACTTCTGATTTCTCAGTATCAGACTTTACAACTACAAACTTAACAGGTTTTACCTTTGGCTTTTGTTTAACAATTATAGGCTTAATTTCTACAGTTCTTTTATCATTCTTATCATCTCCATAACCTAAGCCCTCTTTCCAGTTTCCACTACTTAACAAATTCTGAGTTGTTCTGCCAGAGTTAGTCCAAGTCCTGATAATCTCTCTTTCCTTTTCTAACTCAGTTTTTAGAGATTCATTCATTTAAATACTTCATCCCTAACATAGAGAGCATCATCTCTATCTTTTCGAGTTTGATGGAACATGACTAACTCTTTTTCTAAATAATCATTCCTCTTTTTACAAGCAAGATTTTCAGAAGTTAATCTTTCACATGTTAAAGTTTGATCTCTATAACTAATGAACATGATTTTAAGATATCTTCTCAACTCATTCATATCATCAGTATGAAAGGCATAAGTAGTTTGAGGTACCTTTAACTCAACAGCTTCAGAACTGCTATCAGCATTTGCCATCAAGGCATAGTTCTCCTCACTTTCAGAATCTGAAGTGTCTGTCCAGCTTTTTTCTTTGTGACAAGATCCTTGCCTTTGTCACTCTTCACTTTCTTGCAATCAAGAGATATGTGGCCTTTCTCACCACAGTTGTAGCATTTGACATTTGTGTAATCTCCTCTGTCAGACTTCCCTCCTTTGCCTTCAGATTTTCTGAAACTCTTCTTATCAGAACTTGCACCTTTCCTGGAAAACTTCTTTCCCATCCTGAATTTTCAGTATGCAATCCTTGTGATTCCTTTCACCATAAGAGCACACAGCTTCATCATCTCTTCATCAGCATCAATCTCAGGAAAGCTTTCAGTTTCTGAGTCATCTTCACTATCAGAACTTGATGACTCAGTATCAGACTTTGTGATGAGCGCTTTTCCCTTGCCTTTCCTTGAGGTAGCTGCTTTGGGGGATTCTTCCTCAACCTTAAGAGCAACTGTCCTTGACTTTCCTCCTTTCCTCTTGCTTCTTTGTTCCATCTCAAGTTCATGAGTCTTAAGCATCCCATAAATTTCATCAAAAGTTATTTCTTCAAGATTATAGTTGTCTCTTATAATTGTGGCCTTCAAATCCCAACTTTCAGGAAGAGCTAACATGAATTTAAGGTTTGAATCTTCAAGATCATACTCCTTATCAACTAGTGACAAATCATTCAAGAGTTTGACGAATCTGTCATATAAATCGGTCAATGACTCATTAGGCTTTGAGTCAAAGTGTTCATACTCTTGAGTGAGTATAGTCTTCCTGTTCTTCTTAATCGAATCAGTTCCCTGGCATCTTGTCTCCAAGGCATCCCATATCTCCTTTGCAGGCTTGCAGTTAATTACCCTGTTTGACATTACATTATCAATGGCACTATACAGCAAGTGTCGTACCTTAGCATCCTTAGCAATTGATGCGGTATCTTCAGCAGTGTAGTCACTCTTCTCCTTTGGTACAGACTTTGCTGCTTCACCTGCAACTGTAACATCGAGTTTGGTTGGCTTGTGAGGTCCTTCATTGATTCTGTCAAGATATTCTGGATCTGTAGCTTCCAGAAACATAATCATCCTCACCTTCCATATGGGATATTTAGATGGTTTCAATATGGGAACTCTAATAGCCTCATATCGACTATGGATTTGAGTCTTTGGAGGTTCTTCAGTTTTGGTGGGCTTGGTTGGAGTTTCTGCTTCAAACATGATTGATTTTGGATCTTAAAATGTTTGTGTGTTAACAGATAGGCTCTGATACCATTTGTTAGGTCACACACACTGTAGAAGGGGGGTTGAATACAGTGTATAGCACAATCAAATCGAATTCAAAGAACACAAGTAATAGAAAACAAACTTTATTAAACTCTGTTACAATGTAGAACTGTCCTCTCTCAGTGATGAACAAAATATCACGAGAGCTGCTAGGGTTACAATGAATATTATTCTCGATAATGATAACACATATAGTGTAAACCCTATGTCTGTGTTTATATACTACATAGTTACAAGATAATCGCTAATTGATATGGAATATTATTCTACTTCCTAAAATATATCAATCAGATATCTTTTCTTCCAAGTATTCTATTCTTCATAGAATTCCTTCTTCATGCATATCTCTTCTTGCGTTTGTCTTGATCTTCTTTCCTTTCAATCAGCCACCTTCCTTATCTGAGAGTCTCCTTAAGTCCTGATTTTATCTCCTGATAAATATCTCCTGAACCTTAAGTTCTGATAACTTAAGTTCTGACTTTAGTATAAGTGCTGATTTCCAGTTAAGTACTGATTTGTCCTGTTTAAGTAAGATCTGAAAACTAAACACAAATCATATTAGACATGACATTATCAAATATATCTAACATATCTCTTATCTGTCGAGTGTCTCTATATAGCTTCAAATTTCATTAATTATTACAAGTGCAGAAGACTTAGTGGTAGTGCAATCACTCCTAGGATTGAGGGAAAGGAGTAAAATGAGTGAGAGTCTGGGTTGCTCCCAGGAAAAAGGAGAGGAAAAGAGTGAACAAATGTAATCCATTTCTTCAGGATTGGCAAAAGTGAGTGTGAGGAGTCCACCTTAGATGGTGAAGGTGAGGGTATGAGGGTGGGGAGCCAAGGTGAGACCTTGATGCAATAAAAGAGAGATCAAGAGAGAAATGCAAGTACAGGAGTGATAAGGATGGAATCCATTGTAAGTGAGTCAATGAATGTCAATGATGCAGAAAGGAAAAGGCTATTTTAGCAAGAATATCAAGCTGTTATAGATTCCATTTCCCTGGATGCTGAGACATTTACTCACCCTGTGATAGCTTACCGAACTCTAGTTGTACAGGACAATGAGGAGGCTGAAAGATTGCTGAACTTGGTGCATACTACACAATATTTACAAAGAGCAAATGATGCAATCACTGCTATGCCTTCCAACATTGGCAGTGACTTTGAACTGGATGAAGCTTCTTTTGGGGATGTTGATGGGGATGATGAGGAAGACATCATGGACATAGGGGAGATGCAGCTGTTCCTGCCTGGATGCTTACAAAAGAATGTTCCTACTCACATCTCTAATCAACTCTATTCAAGCTAATTCATGACACCCAAGCAGCCATTCAGGCATCTTCCAATGCTAGCACAAAGAAGCTACTCACAGCACATCTTGAAGCCCTCCAGCTGCATAAGATTCAAGCCCTTCAACACAGTCAGAGTGTGGATGCAATCAAGTAGGAAATTTTTAAAGTCAAGCAAGATGTTATAGAAAGGATGGATGCTAGACTTCCTGCAACCACCATGACTGAAATTGCTCAAAAACTAAGGAGGCTGATCTCAATAGGAAAGTTGAGATCATGGACTCAAGACTATCTGTTGTAGAGAAGTCAATGGCCAAGATACTAGACAATCAAGAAGCTCAGACTGCACTTCTCCAATAGTTGGTGGCTGATCAACTTCCTCCCATACAACTTGTTGATAACAAAAAGGGGGAGAAAGGACCAAGTGAGGGGGAGAAGCAGCTCAATATTCAAGTTAGTAAAGTAATTATGCCTACAATTGCTTTCACCAAGCCACCAACTACAGACAACATTGATCTGATTAATGAAGCAGCAACCACATTGAGAGCAGCTAAAAAGAAATAGTTGAGCCCAATCAACTGGGAGAAAATTGATGAGGACATTCAAAAGAGGTTTGGGCTAGCAAAGAAGCGAGAAAAATCAGCTATTCATCACTCTCAAGTCAGGCAAATCTCTGTAAATGAAATGAGCATGAATAATCTGGAAAGAGGACAGCCATCCTGCATCAAATCTCCAAAGGCTAAGCTAATTTTGAAGCCAAGGGTGAACTATCCAAAATCTTCACTAAAGAACCCCTTTGACATAGTGTATGAGACACCAAAGCCTGATGAAAAGAACCTGTTGGCCAGGTCTATAGCATTCTACAAGGATCCAGCTGATTTAAAATTGAAAAGAAGAATTGCTAAAGTTCTCAGGAATGGTAAGGAAATTTGTGTGGTGGCTGGACACCCTCAATTTACTGAAGCAAAGAGAGAAGAAAAGGCAAGATTGAGGCAAGAAAAGAAGCAAGCTGCTCTAGATGCTAAAAAGGTCAAACAAAAGAAGGAGCAAGCTGCTATCTTGGCCAAGCTACAAGCTGTGAAACCCACACAACAAATTTATGCACAAAAATATTTAAAATTGTTGAATCTCAAGATCAAGAAATGCAAAATGAACCTCCACAGACAAAGAAGCCAAGGTACAAGCAAAGAATCAAGAGAAAATTGGATTTCAGTGATGAGGAGATGGAAGGGTACTTTCCCAAAGAGTCTATATCTACAATAACTCAAACATCCATGCCCTCTGTGGCACATGAAGAATTCAAGATAGATCCATCCAAGAACTTCCATGGTGAACCTATCATTCCAAATGATGAACCAATAGGCTGTAATAGTCTACCAATACCTGAACTCAATCTACCTCACTTCATAAAGCCAAAGAAGACAAAGACCAGAACAGTCAAGAAAGTGAAGCCCTCAACTCTCAGATCCAAGTCCCTAACCAAAGCTCAAACCAAAGTCAACGAGGGAGACATCATGTACATCTGTGACATCAAGGAATTCTCAGATTCAAACCTCTATCTAGATGAACTGGAAGAAGTTAGAGGGATTGATGCTTACAGGAATCTACCTGAAAGGTTAGTATTCAAGTATAAGGGAGGAAAAGAGATACAGTGGCCACTTCATAGGATCCTTCAAGAAAGCCAATCTGTGCTGATAAAGGTTTACTCATCCTTCAAGAAGAACTTAGGATTCAATGTGACAGCTAGAAAACTTGTTCTGAAGAAGATTGAAGAACTGGTATTAGAGCCAAAGATGCACTCCCAAAGACTCTAACTATTCCTTACACAGGGAGTAGAGTACATCTAAGGCCCTATTGGCTGATGGAATTCATGGATGATAAAGGAGTTATAAGATTCTTCAGATTAGAAGACCAATTGAGCATCTCTAGCAATGAGACTCTTTTGGAAATGCAAGAAATACTAAATCTCTTAGAATCTGATGAACTGGAATTCCACAGACAGCTCCAAAATCAGGTAGAAGAAAACAACAGAAAGCTTGGAAAGAGATCCGGATCTTCAAAAAAATAGATTAATCTGCTCAGGCTAGAGGAGCACCTTGAAAATTACTGTGAGCAAATCTTTGAACATTTTTGTTAATTGAAGCACTTTACAGTTTTATCTACTTCCATTTAAATTTGTATTTTTAGGGTGTTTTGTTATCATCAAGTTTCTCTTAATTTATGGCTACAATTCCAGTAGACATAAATTGGGGAAGATTGTTGTGAATATGTTGTGAACTTGATGATTTCATTAACAAAACACCTTAGTCGATTTAACTTAGTGAAAAATGTAGCACTCGACGGATAAGGAATATAGTCCCGACGGATGACTCAATATAGTCCCGACGGATGATGATTTGTTATCCATTGAGCGAGTAGCTTGTGTAATAATAAGTCATGAAGTACATTTCTGTAAACACCTTTATTTAGATTCTATAGTAGCATATAAGTCATGTTGACTTTAATTAGATATGCAGAATAGGTTGATCAATTGTACATAAATGATATCTTGTAATTCTGCAAAAATGAAATGAAGTCAAGTGCCAAATAGCTACCCGACGGATGAACAACAATGCTACTCGATGGATGATCAACAAGGTAACCCGACGGATGATCATGTACCCGACGGATAATCAATTCAAACATCTGTTGACAGTGACAACACAATCACATGCGTCGAGTGTATGCAAAAGGAATGTGGAAGCCTATTCAACTAAGTTTTTGAGAATAAAGAAGCATTGCCATTTCCATACTATTATGAAGATATTCAAAGATGCTGGAATAGAGTAGTGAAGCAGCATAGTATTAGACTTGATAGGTTTTGTTTTATTATCTTGTCTTATTACTGTGTAATCTTGGTGATATACAAACCAAGAGTAGTAATTAGAACAAAAAAAGACTAAGAAAATATTTTCTCAGAGAAACAATTGTAAGTTGTATCCTTAGCATTTCTCTGTAAGTTTAGTTGTTCTTATTTGTAAGTAGCTGTGAGCTATTCAAGCTTCACAGAGTTCTCTTGATATATATATATATATATATATATATATCTGGTGGATACATTCTAATCCACCAGAAAGTTTTAAAGACTTGTGTTTTTATCACTTTGTGTTTTGATTCATATTTATCTTATTATTTCGCACTTTGCAATTCAAAACACTATCATATATATATATATATATATCTTAAGTTAGAACGTTTTATAATTCAGAAAAAGTTTCAAGAATTCCATTCACCCCCCCTGTAATTCTTGTTGCATTGTTAGGGATTAACAGTATGTTACTGTACTAGCCCACAAATAGTATAATATTCAAATAAGAATATTAAAACTAAATAAGAATACTTGACTTAAGATAATAAATAGTAGTCCATGTATTTTTATGATTACTCCTTTATAGATTAAATAGATAGGTGGAGTAATATGAGAAGTCTTTTTATATTAAGCACTTATGGCTTATGACTTCTTTAGTATTCTTCTTCTTTCGATTATATATTTATAGATCGAAGAATACTTTAATTACAACCTCGGAGTTGTAATTTTACCTTTAAGTATATCAACTTATGGTTTTAAGGTATACTTGTATATTGATGATTATAAGGTCAAAGTATACTCTTTTAACTTCAAGCACGTTTATAAGATTTATGAGTCTTAACCAAGATCCAAATAAGTTAAGTGCAAGTAATTGGCTTAAGATTGTGCTTTCGAAGTTTGGATGAATAATTACGAGTATTTTATAGATATCATAGTATAACCCCACGGAACACTGAAAGATGTTAGAAGGGGCTTATACGATATGACTCGTAATTATTTATATACACGATATGTGTTATCCAAGATCTAATTAAATAACGTGAAATTAATTGGCTAACTCGTGGATTTGATTCGTCCTTAATTTTAACGGATAATTACGAAGTGTTTATAGATCGAGTTCTAATCCCCCAAAACACTAAAGATGTTAAAAGGGATTAAAACTATACTCCGTAATAATTTATGTGCATGAAATGTGTTATCCAAGATCCAATTAAATAAAGTGCAAGTAATTGGCTAACTCATGAACTTAATCCGTTTTGATATTTGACAAATTACGAAGTGTTTATAGATCGAGTTATACAGAACACTAAAGATGTTAGAAGGGATTAAAACTTTACTTCGTAATATTTTATGTGCATGAATAATTGTTAGCCAAGGTCCAATAATAAAAAAAATTGGCTAACTCGTGAACTTGGGTCAAATATAATCTCCCATTTGGAGATAAAGTACATTTGTTTATAGATCTTCCTTTTTGAGATGATTTATGTGAAGATCAAGTACTTATTCGAATTCCGAGGTCGAATCTTAGTTCTCTTGAGAACTTTGTTTATAAGAGATCTTGTATTAGAGCTTAAGATGAAGTAGAGAAATTAAGTACAAAGCTCAAATAAAAAGAACTCAAATAAGAAGCTAAAAGTTACCACTTTTGAAGAACGGTCGGAAAAGTTCACCAAAAAAATTCGCCGGAGGTTCGACCGGATTTTGACACTTTGGTCGAACTTGGGCAGCCCTTCGGGAGGCTGGAAAGTGGTAGTGGATAAGCTGACTTGGTGGAATAAAGCTTGGTTGGGTGAAGCTAAGTTTGGGTTTCAAAAACCTTGTATATATGTAAGTATATAGAAGATAGAGAAGGTTTTTGAGAAGAAGCGTGTGTATAGAATTTGAAAGAGATGAAGAGAAGCACTTCTTAAAAAAATCCCAGCAACTTTGTGGCTCTTTAGCTTGAAGAAAATTGGTTGGGGTGGGGGTTTATTTATAGGAGGTGTTGGGTGGATTGAATGGTGGAGATTTGAGGAAAATGGATGGTGGATGGTGTATGTCACATGGATTGATGACTTGGCAAGTAGGTTGTCTTTCTTTGACATAGCCATATAAGACAAACAACTTTATGGATTATAAATCTCATCTGAGATATTTGAATATATATATATTTTCCTTTTTCTTTTAATCACTGTTTAATCACTTTAATTAAGGATTAACACCATTAATTATGACCACCTTAAAAACTTCTAAATAAATACCATAAAAATATAAAAAATACTTAAATAATATAAAATAATGTACTGCAAGTTTTGGTCAACTTTAGTCAATGGTAACTAGGTCAAACAGGGTCAACTGTGGGACCAACTACCTCGATTTTTGTGCCTGGACAAAAATTCTCTGAATGCTAAATTTTTTTTACCATACTTAGAAAATACTATTGAAATGGTCCATACCAAATTTCAAGTCAGTATAGTATGTGGAAGTATTTTATCTAAAAATAAAACCGTTCTGTCAGTTTTTCTTCCGAGTGAAAATATCATTGTTCGTGAAATAAAGGAGATGGATCTTTTGACCAAAGTTTTGACTTGAATAAATAATTAAAATATATTTATTTATATATAAAATATATTTGGATGATAGGAAATGTGTTTTAGTATTTTTGAATAATTTTCTCCGAGAAATGCTGATTTTAAGAAACGGGAGAAAATTGTTGTAAGTATACAAAAATGAGTTGTAGAACTGGATATTAATATTCCAATCATGAATATTAATAATATTTGAATAAAATCTCTTTTTATATATGTAAAGATATATTTTGGAGCAAAGAGTTAAATATTTTTGATATAGCACGAGACCTCTAAAGAATATTTCTGCAATATTCCTTTTTCGAGCTAGTTGCCATATTCTTGTTGCAACATAGATCTAAGAAATATCATATCTTAATGTTTCTTATTTGGTCCTATTGTCTTAGAGATATATTCCATAAAGTTATAATTTTGATATTTTACAAAAATGGAATATCTCTTTTATCTGTTTAGAAGACATGATTTTGCTAGTTTGACTTTGACTTTGATTTGGATCAATTAAATTCATGTCCTAATGGAGAGGATCTATGTGTTCTTAATTTTATGTTTAATCGTACAAATACCAAAATAAGTAATATATCGAAGATATCCTTTCAATCTTCCCCTTTTTGGTATTTGCCAAACAAACATAAAATTATCAGTGTGTGCTTCCCCTTGGTGTATGCATGAATTTTTCAAAAAATATTTTGCACATAAAACATTTAATTACTTAGAGATTAAATCTCTTTCTTGAGATCCTACAAAATATTTTTGTTAGATGTATCGTAAAAAAATAGAAGCACAGATAGATCCTTGTATATCAAAAAGATAGCAATTTGAAAATGAGGGGTCTAATTCTCTTATACTTGTTCAAATTGAGCATCTAATTTCTCTTCCCCTTTTGTTTGGTATATGCCAAAAAAGTGTATATAGAGTTTTATCTAAAAGCATTAACTCTAGAAAATAGCAAAAGAGGTACATAACAGCAAGTACCAGTACAACATCACATATCAGACTTCATCAAACAGCAGAATCAAGCAAACTTAACCAATTACATTTCTATCAGCATCACAGATATGAACTAAATCAGGCAAGTTATCAATCAGTTGACCTCTAGCACCCATATTAACTTCTTCTTAGTCATGAATCATAGCAGTGTTATCATGCATAGGGATTTGAAAGGAAGTGACAATGTCATTATCATTCATGCAAGGAGTTCCTAGAGTAGATGCAGCCAAATGCTCTAAATATGCAATCCTATGTTTGCAAGAGGCAGGGAGACTCTCTAATTCTCCTACTTTTTCTTTAATCTCATTATTTCTTCCTCAACCCTCTTAAGTTCAAGTTTTAACTCATGAAACATGATTTTGACAGACTCAAACTTAGACAGAAACACATCTTCCTCTCTTATGAATTGAGGAATAACTATGGGAGTTGCCTCTTGAGGCTCACAGTGCATCAGTGGCACTTGTAGCCTAATGTGTTCATTAGTGATTTGAGAATCAACAAGATTTGAAAATGCTTCAGGCATGTTAATGTTGCAAAGTGTAAAGAAGGATGAGATTAGCATACCATACGGCATATAATCTACAAGATGTGCATTGATCATGTTTAGAAGAATAACATAAGATATACTGAAGTGGATTTTGTTAGTGCAGAGAAGATACATGATTTTAATATCAAAGAAATCAAAGTACTTACTTTGATTTGGTTTTGGCATAACATTTGCCCTAATGATTAGAGCAAGATGCTGAAATATGCCAGTGAAGTGTTTGAAATGAATACCATAATTAACATCATAGAGACCATCAGGAATATCAGATTTATAAAAAGTGCCAAGCATTAGGTCAAATTCAGATTTGTTAAAAATAAATAGAGAGAAGATATCCTCACAAGGCAACTCACACAAATGCAAAGGTAAATGCAGTGCCCTATTAATGTTTTTGTTATCAACATAAATGACCTTTTTGTTGACAGATGTAGTGAAATGAAGTAGGTCATCTACCCCTTTTATGATATTCATGTTACAATATAACTCTCCCATGAGGTATGTGCTGTAGTGCTTATCTAAGTTATACATGAGACTATCCCACCCAGCACTTCTAATTATGAACTCTACTTCACCCTTCACATCAACACAAGTGCCAGGTTGGACATTTTTGACAAGTTCAAGAAACTTTTTGGAGTTTGAAGGGTTTGACAGTTTTGGTGGAAGGGGCTTTGGTGTGTTCATAGAGGTGTTTGGATTTTGTCTTAGATTGGCCTTTCTGGTGTAAACTTTGGCTTGAAAAGGTTTAGAAGGTCTAGGATTAGGGGATTTAGGGTTTTGATATTTTCTGCTTTGATAGAAAGGGATGGTATGGTTCTTGTATCCCTTTCTGAATTATCTTGGAGGGAAATGTCTGTTGTGATAGTGTTTAGGTTGTGAGGTTTGAACAGTTTTGAAGACTGATGTTTTATGATGGTGAAACTGATTTTTCTCCATATCTTCAAGAAGATATGGGTTCTCAATCAGTGGACTGGGCTTAGGGTAAAAAATATTAGCATTTGGATTCATGTTGCAAGTGAAGTGAAGTTTATGCAACTATCTAGTGTGTGTGTGAATGCAGCATACAAGATATGCATATATATAACCATTTAACACAGATGCAGAGAAAAAAGATTTTAAAAATTAAGATCTTAGAAATTGTTTATTGTTCATGAACAATGAAAATCATTTAATGCATGCATTGCTGTGTTACATAAAAGTCCAAGTTCTTTATGAATAGATACTAGGATGATGCATATGAATGAGTGATGTAATGCATCACATATACACAGATGCATGGATTAGTACAGCAGAGAATAAAGAATGTATAAATTATTTGTCTGTGTTTCTACTTTAGAAAACAGTACAGTACATAAGTACATATTTTTGAAATCTGTGTGACATAAAGTTTATATCATAGCTTACTCTATTACACAGAAACTGTACTTTCAGTGCAGGTGCATTTAAGGATGTGCTGTGTGTGAAGTGAGTTTGAAATAAAGACTGAGTTTTTAATGCAAATTTTATAAAATCTATTACATTTATTTCTCAAGGCAAGGCTGTTTAATGCAATAAAGTGCAGACTGCAACAATGAGAATGTAAGATGCTTTAAACACTTAGCATATAATAGTCAATGATAAGTACCAATTAATTCATATTACATTTATATCAGATAGCAGTTAATGAACTTAATAAAGAAGAACACACACTAAATAATTAGTTCCTAGAAATCTAGGTGGCCATTGATCACAACAGTGATCCAGATACAAGGTTGCTCATGGCCTCCTTGCCAGGTCTTACTATGAGGGCAGTGTGTGTTTGTGCAAATATTTACTAATCATTAACCAAAGTTTAATCTTGCACAGAACTGATTAAGCTAAGAATACAAGTCAAATAGGATTACTGAAATTATCATGACATGTTGTTGCAGTAAGCAAGTAATCCAAAAAGCACAGAATTTTTGATCTTATTAACATGTTATTACATTTATCTTATCGAGGGATTCCATAGCACTTAGAGATGATCAAGTGTTCTTAAACTATCTATCACATATGCAAAGTATGTAATTACACATTTAATTCATACATTTAGCATAGAGAAGAATGACAGAGTCTTTATATATAAGTTTCATTTAAGATTTATAACTCAGACTTTTCCAGACTCACCTTAAACTATATATAAGATTCTTTAACAGATTAAAGTAGTTAATCTATAAGTCATCTAATTAATTCAACATATTCTGATTTAGTATAGGTTTTAAATCTCAACAACTAATTTCAAACAGAATTACCAGATTTAGATTACACAGATATATCTATCAAGTAAATCAATTTTGATTAATTAACAATAAATTTCAGCACAACTAGTTTGCTTCTTAGTGTACTTAATCAATATAACTCAGGCAATTAATTTAACAATTCTCAAATTGTTAATACAAGCAGAACAATTCTCATAGCAGAAAGATTCAGTTATATATATATATATATATATATATATATATATATATATAAGTACACACCACCAGTCAGAACATAGGTACATATATATATATATAAAATCAAAATTTTGACTTACGAACATACAATATTCATATATTTCACTACTGTTAACCATTTTTAATCACAGCAACAAGAATATAGTCGAATTCAATTCAACTGAGTCGCAAATACAATAATCAACTCCAATCTGACCAAGTAACATTAACATGAATCAAAGCATCAATCATAATTCATATCCAGGGTTCATATTCTCAATTCAAGCAGAAATGAGTCATTAAATCTATTCAACACAGATTTTCAGGGACTCAAATAATACCTTTTAATGGAACCTAAAGGAACAGTTTCCAAACTGAACTCATAACCTAAAAAATTTAATTTTAAAACACAGTTATAAACTCTACATCAACCATATGATTTTGCAATAATCCGAAACTTTATACTTTTAATTCGAGCAAACACAAAATAAGCTAAATATCAGATCACAACTGTATCATAAACACATCATAAACCATTTACTTCATTTATATCAAGAATAAGATACGATTTAATTGAATTATGCTCAAATCAATTTCAGTCGAATGCCCTTAACCATAGATTCAAACAAATGAGAATGAAACAAACAAGAAAAACTCACCTGAGCCTATAGTCTGGCCTGACTTATTTGAGTTACCCGGTGGACTCAGTTGCAGACTGAGTCATCTTCCGATTCACCCTTTTTCGTCGCATGCAGCCGTTGTATCTTCTTCTCCGAGTAGATAGTGTAACAATCAGTCTTCTCATCTTGATTTGAAGAGGAGATTTCCGTTGAGGTAGTTTCAGCTCCGAGAGCCATTAAGCATAGATTTACTACTTCTTCACTATCTTCCGGAGCTTCTTCATCTTCACTTAGATCCCAACCATTTTCGGCCACGAGACTTCATCCCTTTGAAAGTTTAGGACATTCTCTTTTATAATGACCGGGTTGTTTACACTCGAAACACACATCTTGTGTTTCTTCCGGTGATGGATCTTTAGGTTTTGGAGGAGTGTAAACAGGATGGTTTGTAGAGGCATTGGCGTTATAATAGGTATTTATGTTTTGATTGCCTTTGCCTTTATTGTAGCTCGTTGACGGATAATTACTCTTATAGTTGGAAGAATAATTTTGAGAGTAATTTGGCCTTCCGTTTGAGTTAAAAACTCTTTGTTGATTATTTGATTTGAGGAAGCCTTTTCCGTATCTTTGAGCTTTACTTTGAAGCATACGACGAAGCTGTCGCGTGAGTAGAGCAATTTCACTCTCATCGAGATTTTGGAGTTCCTCATTTAACTGCTCGTCGTTTTCATCTTCATCAATTAATATGACTTTTAGAGCCATATTTTTCTTTTTATCCTCCACTTTTGGAGCAACCTTTTCCGGAATATTATCTTCTTCGTAAGCACGAAGATTTCCGAATAGGTTATCAATCTTATACTCATTTAAGTTGTGCATCTCTTTTATAGTAGTGACTTTAAACCTTCCAACTAGGAGGTAGAGATTTGAGCACTTTTCTATTCTTTTCATTTTTAGTATAATTCTTTCCAAGTTGAGATAACTCATCGATAATACGAGTAAATCTTGTTTCCATATCATTGATATTTTCTCCTTCTTGGAGTTTAAAGTTCTCGTATTCTTGGATCAATTTATCCATCTGAGAATCTTTTATATCAGTGGTTCCTTCATAGGTTACCACTAATTTGTTCTACATTTCTTGTGCCGACTTGCAAATATTTACTCTTTTGTAATCTTTTTCTGCAAGTGCACTTGTGAGAACCATTTCCGCCTTGGCGGCTATATTCATTGTGGCTTCTTCCTCTAAGTTGTATTCACTAACCTTTTTTTCGACGATGATGTCATCGATAATTTTGGTAGGAATGCGAACACCGTCTTCGATAGCCATCCAAACTTTGACTCCTTGAGATCTAGCATTAATGCAAAACCTCGTTTTCCATGTTCCAAAGTTGGTGCCATCAAATAGAGGAGGTCGTGAGCTAGATAGACCTTCACCACATCCAACGGGATTAATATACGCCATTCCAAATCACATTTTGTTGTGTCTGTAAATCTGCAAATCACTTAACAAACACGTTAAAAACCACCGCTCTGATACCAATTGTAAGGTCCCGTATGAGGGCTATTTTAAGCTAGAAGAGGGGTTGAATAGTTAAATACCAATTTAAAAATTGTTATGGTAAAATTAAAATAATTTATCCCTTTTTAAAAATTTATCGAGTGGTTATGCAGTTTATATGTGCGAAAAATAAAGTGCAAGGAAAGAAAATATCACACAGTGATTTTATCCTGGTTCGTAATGGCGCAACCTCTAATAGATTCGCTCACCCCTACTCCAGTCCCCGAGCTCTTCTCCCGGACTCGGGATTTTCCCTTATAATAAACTCGCTCCTTTAGTAGGCGGAGAAGCCTTTACACCCTTACAAGTATTTGTCTTGGTGCGTAACACAAGGGTCACCACCTCAAAATAAATATAATACCTACACAATTTATCTTAAACAATAACTCCCCGCTATTTCTTCAAAGTTGTTGTAGAGCCTTTGTGTGGACTTGGCTTCCTTAGCTTTTGTTGGTCTTGGATCTTTGACCCGGTCTTGGGTCTTTCCTCTTCTTTACGGTGCGAAGACTACTAACTCCCCGTTAGTACGTCTGGGACTTGGGTCTTAGAACGAGAATCACTTCACGTCACTTCACCTCACTACAAAACTAATAAGACAATCCAAGAAACAAACCAAGTATAGAAAAGATGGTTTGAACTAGTATGTTACTGTACTAGCCCACAAATAGTATAATATTCAAATAAGAATATTAAAACCAAATAAGAATACTTGACTTAAGATAATAAATAGTAGTCCAATTATTTTTATGATTACTCCTTTATAGATTAAATAGATAGGTAGAGTAATATGAGAAGTCTTTTTATATTAAGCACTTATAGCTTATGACTTCTTTAGTATTATTCTTCTTTCAATTATATATTTATAGATCGAAGAATACTTTAATTACAGCCTCGGAGTTGTAATTTTACCTTTAAGTATATCAACTTAAGGTTTTAAGGTATACTTGTATATTGACGATTATAAGGTCAAAGTATACTCTTTTAACTTCAAGCACATTTATAAGATTTATGAGTCTTAGCCAAGATCCAAATAAGTTAAGTGCAAGTAATTGGCTTAAGATTGTGCTTTCAAAGTTTGGACGAATAATTATGAGTATTTTATAGATATCATAGTATAACCCCACAGAACACTGAAAGATGTTAGAAGGGGCTTATACGATATGACTCGTAATTGTTTATATACATGATATGTGTTAGCCACGATCCAATTAAATAGCGTGAAATTAATTGGCAAACTTGTGGATTTGATTCGTCCTTAATTTTAACGGATGATTACGAAGTGTTTATAGATCGAGCTCTAATCCCCCAGAACACTAAAGATGTTAGAAGGGATTAAAACTATACTCCGTAATAATTTATGTGCACGAAATGTGTTAGCCAAGATCTAATTACATAAAGTGCAAGTAATTGGCTAACTCTTGAACTTAATCCATTTTGATATTTGAAAAATTACGAAGTGTTTATAGATCGAGTTATAATCCCCCAGAACACTTAAGATGTTAGAAGGGATTAAAACTTTACTTCGTAATATTTTATATGCATGAATAAATTTTAGCCAAGGTACAATAATAAAAACAATTGGCTAACTCGTGAACTTGAGTCAAATATAATCTCCCCTTTGGAGATAAAATACTTTTGTTTATAGATCTTCCTGTTTGAGATGATTTATGTGAAGATCAAGTACTTATTTGAATTCTGAGTTCGAATCTTAGTTCTCTTGACAACTTTGTTTATAAGAGATCTTGTATTAGAGCTTAAGATGAAGTAGAGAAATTAAGTACAAAGCTCAAATAAAAAGAACTCAAATATGAAGTTAAAAGTTACCACTTTTGAAGAACGGTCGGAAAAGTTCGCCGGAAAATTCGCCAGAGGTTCGGCCGGATTTTGGCACTTTGGTCGAACTTGGGCAGCCCTTCGGGAGGCCGGAAAGTGGTAGTGGATGAGCTCACTTGGTGGGATAAAGCTTGGTTTGGTGAAGATAAGCTTGGGTTTCAAAAACCTTGTATATATGTAAGTATATAGAAGAAAGAGAAGGTTTTTGAGAAGAAGTGTGTGTATAGAATTTGAAAGAGATGAAGAGAAGCACTTCTTGAGAAAATCCCAGCAACTTTGTGGCTCTTTAGCTTGAAGAAAATTGGTTGGGGTGGGGGTTTATTTATAGGAGGTGTTGGGTGGATTGAATGGTGGAGATTTGAGGAAAATGGATGGTGGATGGTGTATGTCACATGGATTGATGACTTGGAAAGTATGTTGTGTTTTTTTGACATAGACATATAAGACAAACAACTTTATGGATTCTAAATCTCAGCTGAGATATTTGAATATATATATTTTCCTTTTCTTTTAATCATTGTTTAATCACTTTAATTAAGGATTAAACACCATTAATTATGACCACCTTAAAAACTCCTAAATAAACACCATAAAAATATAATAAATAATTAAATAATATAAAATAATGTCCTGCAAGTTTTGGTCAACTTTAGTCAATGGTAACTAGGTCAAACGTGCTCAACTGTGGGACCAACTGCCTCGATTTTGGTGCCCGGACAAAAATTCTTTGAATGCTACGAAATTTTTACCATACTTAGAAAATACTATTTAAATGATCCATACCAAATTTCAAGTCATTATAGTATGTGAAAGTATTTTATCTAAAAATAAAACTGTTCTGTTATCTTTTCTTCCGAGTGAAAATATCATTGGTCGTGAAATAAAGGAGATGGATCTTTTGACCAAAGTTTTAACTTGAATAAATACTTAAAATAAATTTCTTAATATATGAAATATATTTGGATGATAGGAAATGTGTTTTCGTATTTTTGAATAATTTTCTCCGAGAAATGCTGATTTTACGAACCGGGAGAAAATTATTGTAAGTATACAAAAATTAGCTGCGGAACTGGATACTAATATTTCAATCATGAATATTAATAATATTTGAATAAAAACTCTTTTTATATATGTAGAGATATATTTTGGAGCGAAGAGTTAAATATTTTTGATATAGCACGAGACCTCTAAAGTATATTTCTGCAATATTCCTTTTTGGAGCTAGTTGCCATATTCTTGTTGCAACATAGATTTAAGAAATATCATATCTTGATGTTTCTTATTTAATCATATTGTCTTAGAGATATATTCCATAAAGATATGATTTTTATATTTTACAAAAATGGGATATCTCTTTTATCTGTTTAGAAGACATGACAGTCTCTTTAAGAAACTCTCAAGATTATAAGGAATTTACCTTGGAAAGACTGTATGTGTAAGGTCCCATAAGAGGGCTATTTTAAGCTAGAAGGGGGGTTGAATAGCTTAATTACCAATTTAAAAATTGTTATGGCATTTTAAAAATATTTATCCCTTTTTAAAACTTTACCGAGTGGTTATGCAGTTTATATGTGCGGAAAATAAAGTGCAAGGAAAGAAATTACCACACAGCGATTTTATCCTTGTTCCCGATGGCGCAACCTCTAATAGATTTGCTCACCCCTACTCCAGTCCCCGAGCTCCTCTCCCGGACTCGGGATTTTCCCTTATAATAAACTCACTCCATTAGTAGGCGGAGAAGCCTTTACACCCTTACAAGTATTTATCTTGTTGCGTAACACAAGGGTCACCACCTCAAAATAAATGTACTACCTACACAACTTATCTTAGACAATAACTCCCCGCTATTTCTTCAAAATTGTTGTAGAGCCTTTGTGTGGACTTGGCATCTTTAGCTTTTGTCGGTCTTGGATCTTAGTGATCCGGTCTTGGTTCTTTCCTCTTCTTCACAGTGTGGAGACTACTAACTCCCCGTTAGTACGTCTAGGACTTGGGTCTTAGAACTTGAATCACCTCACGTCACTTCACCTCACTACAAAACTAATAAGATAATCCACGAAACAAAACAAGTAGAGAAAGGTTTATTTTGAACTAGTATGTTACGGTACTAGCCCACAAGTATTATAATATCCAAATAAGAATATTAAAACTAATTAGTTATACTTGACTTTGAATAATACAAGATGGTCAAGTATATTTATAATTACTCCTTTATAGACTAAAATAGATAGGTGGAGTAATATGAGAAGTCTTTTTATATTAAGCACTTATGGCTTATGACTTCTTTAATATTCTTCTTTTTTCGATTATATATTTATAGATCGAAGAATACTTTAATTACAACCTCGGAGTTATAATTTTACCTTTAAGTATATCAACTTAAGGTTTTAAGGTATACTTGTATATTGATGATTATAAGGTCAAAGTATACTCTTTTAACTTCAAGCACGTTTATAAGATTTATGAGTCTTAGCCAAGATCCAAATAATTTAAGTGCAAGTAATTGGCTTAAGATTGAGCTTTCGAAGTTTATACGAGTAATTATGAGTATTTTATAGATATCGCAGTATAACCCCACTGAACACTAAAAGATGTTAGAAGGCTTATACGATATGACTCGTAATTGTTTATATACACGATATGTGTTAGTCAAGATACAATTAAATAGCGTGAAATTAATTATCTAACTCGTGGATTTGATTCGTCCTTAATTTTAATGGATGATTATGAAGTGTTTATAGATCGAGTTATAATCCCCCGGAACACTAAAGATCTTAGAAGGGATTAAAACTATTCTTCGTAATAATGTATGTGCACGAAATGTGTTAGCCAAGATCCAATTAAATAAAGTGCAAGTAATTGGCTAACTCGTGAACTTAATCCGTTTTGATATTTGACAAATTACGAAGTGTTTATAGATCGAGTTATAATCCCCCGGAACACTAAAGATGTTAGAAGGGATTAAAACTTTACTTCGTAATATTTTATGTGCACGAATAATTATTAGCCAAGATCCAATAATAAAAATAATTAACTAACTCGTGAACTTGGGTCAAATATAATCTCCCTTTAGGAGATGAAGTGCTTTTGTTTATAGATCTTCTTCTTGAGATGATTTATGTGAAGATCAATTACTTATTCGAATTCCGAGTTCGAATCTTAGTTCTTTTGATAAATTTGTTTATAAGAGATCTTGTATTAGAGCTTAAGATGAAGTAGAGAAATTAAGTACAAAGCTCAAATAAAAAGAACTCAAATAAGAAGCTAAAAGTTACCACTTTTGAAGATCGATTGGAAAAGTTCGCCGGAAAATTCGCCGGAGGTTCGACTGGATTTTGGCACTTTGGTCGAACTTGGGAAGCCCTTCGGGAGGCCGGGAAGTGGTAATGGATGAGCTCACTTGGGGGGATAAAGCTTGGTTGGGTGAAGCTAAGCTTGGGTTTCAAAAACCTTGTATATATCTAAGTATATAGAAGAGAGATAAGGTTTTTGAGAAGAAGTGTGTGTATAGAATTTGAAAGAGATGAAGAGAAGCACTTTTTGAAAAACTCCCAGAAATTTTGTGGCTTTTTAACTTGAAGAAAATGGGTTGGGTTGGGGGTTTATTTATAGGAGAAGTTGGGTGGATTGAATGGTGGAGATTTAAGGAAATTGGATGGTGGATGATGTATGTCACATGGATTGATGACTTGGCAAGTAGGTTGTGTTTCATTGACATAGCCATATAAGAAAAACAACTTTATGGGTTCAAAAACTCAGCTGATATATTTGAATAAATATATATTTTCCTTTTCTTTTAATCATTGTTTAATCACTTAAATTAAGGATTAAACGCCATTAATTATGACCATCTTAAAAACTCCTAAATAATTATCATAAAAAATGATAATTACTTAAATAATATAAAATGATGTCCTGCAAGTTTTGGTCAACCTTGGTCAATGGTAGCTAGGTCAAACGTGGTCAATTGTGGGACCAACTGCCTCGATTTTTGTGCCCGGCCAAAATTCTCTGAATGCTACGAAATTTTCACCATACTTAGAAAATACCACTTAAATGATACCTATCAAATTTCAAGTCATTCTAGAATGTCGAAGCATTTTATCTAAAATAAAATTGTCCTGTCAGCCTTTTCTTCCGAGTAAAAATATCATTGGTCTTGAAATGAAGGAGATGAATCTTTTGACCAAAATTTTGACTTGGATAAATACTTAATATATATTTCTTAATATATAACATATATTTGGATTATAGAAAATGTGTTTGAGTATTTTTGAATAATTTTCTCCGAGAAGGACTGATTTTACGAAACGAGAGAAAATTACTGTAAGTATTTATAAATGAGTTGCAAAAATGGATATTAATATTCCAAGCATGAATATTAATAAACTTTGAATAAAAATATTTTTTATTTATGTTAGAATATATTTTTGAGCGAAGAGTGAAATATTTTTGTTATAGCACGAGACCTCTAAAGAATATTTCTGATATATTCCTTATTCGAGCTTGTTGCCATATTCCTGTTGCAACACAGATCTAAGAAATATCATATTTTGATATTTCTTCTTTGATCATATTGACTTAGATATATATTCCATAAAGATAAAATTTTGATATTTTGCAAAAATAAAATATCTCTTTAAAAGAAGTGATTTAGCTAGTTTTGACTTTTTGACTCTGATTTGGATCAATTAAATTCATGTCCTAATGGAGAGGATCTACGTGTTCTTAATTTTATGTTTAATCGTACAAATACCAAAATAAATAATATATCGAAGATATCCTTTCAATCTTCCCCTTTTTGGTATTTGCCAAACAAACATAAAATTATCAGTGTGTGCTTTCCCTTGGTGTATGCATGAATATTTGAAATATATTTTGCACATAAAATATTTAATTACTTAGAGATTAAATCTCTTTCTTAAGATCCTGAAAAATACTTTGTTAGATGTATCATACAATAATATATTGAAGCATAAGATAGATCCTTATATATCAAAGAGATAATCATATATTAAAAAATTAGGGGTCTAATTCTCTTATATTTGAATTTGAACATTAGGGGTCTAATTTCTCTTCCCCTTTTATTTGGTACATGCCAAAAAGAGTGTGATAATCATATACTTAAAATTTAAAAATAAGATATTTATGCTATTAAGTCATAGATGACAATGCCATTTTATATATTCATGTATTTATTTGATGGTTATCAGTTTGATCATAATGCAGTGTTGTACAACCATTCTAACCATAAGTTTTTATTCCAATAGAGACATTTGTAATCATGAACAAGAATTTTAAACAATTGATATTTTAAAGAAGATTTCATTTTGCAAGATATCAATTGTATTACAATCAGATGTAGTATTAGAAGTTATTTTTATCTATGAGTTTTATCAATTGTATTAATAGAAAACAATGGTTCTAGTGATTATCATGCATTTGTAATATTGTATTCTAGTGATTAACATGCATTTGTAATGGTCAAATTTGAAAATATGTGTGCATGTTAATGATTTTGAATTATGCATACAGCCACTTTTGTACTTTTTCAGTCGTAGAACTTAACATGATACACGAATACAGGGCTTAGTGTTGTACAATGCATTTTAATTTGTCAATCACAATTTACACAAACTGTCACTAATACAATCTATTTTCTCGATACAAAGTCTAACACTAATACATACTATTTTATCATTTAGACGATTTTGGCTATTTTCATGTTACAAACTCTAACACTGATACAATCTATGTCTATTCTAGGTCTGAGTAATAGACTATACAGTTTGGAAATCTAATACATACTAAGGAAAAACCACATTTCTAAAACAACCGATCAGAAGAACAATATATATAAATCCACAATATTGGTACTCAATAAATTTTACACAGTCAATTTCCACAATAGGTACAGTTGGATTGGTTTGATACTAGAACATAATACATCAATCTGGTGTGTGTATGTGAAGTAAAATGAGCAGAGGTTAAAAATTTATACCTGTTTTACCTTGTGGATGCTGAAAGATTGCTTAGGAAGTTAAGTTTTGTTCCTTGTATACTTTGAGAAGCTCTTGCTGGGATTCAAGGAAATCGAATTTGCCATTTTTCATATGGAGTTCATCAGGGACATTTGAGTTTCCTGCATGTCAGTTAGATACAATACAAGGACCACCCTTTGGTAATCTTTCAATATGAGTAATACACAGAGGGTATTAAAGACAGATTACATATGCATTGTATAAAATATCTGGTCATAGTACATACATCAGATTTTTCATCAATTTAAGTTCATAAACTTTGAAGATTCTGCATACTGGTTAGTGAAAATATATATTTTGACTTCTGATTTTGTAAATATTTCTTTTAAGTAAAAATCAGAAGTTACTAAATACCACAAGATACTGGACATGGCAGAGTGCAATAAGAATGAATCTGATAAAACATGACTGACTCTTATCAAATTACTAACTTACCACTATACTGGCAGTTTCATCATAATTAGAATAGAGAAACATGATAGTGTAAACATTGTTCCTGCATAAGATAGATAAAGACAGATTAACCAGTTACAATAAAACAAGCCATGATATATTACCAAAAGTGTTCTCAATAATCAGTGTGGTTCACTGATTATTTAGAACAAAATCCTGAACCTGTTTTAAGTCATTACAAACCAAAAAAGTGCATACACTTCAGAAATTCAAAGATTAACAGAATTTAAACATTACAAACCAACAAACAACACAGAATCCTTTAAGTTACAAGAATTTAAACATTGCAACTATCTAGTGTGTGTGTGAATGCAGCATACAAGATATACATATATATAACCATCTAACACAAATGCAAAAGAAAGATTTTTTTTAAAAGATTAAGATTTTAGAAATTGTTTACCGTTCATGAACAGTGAAAATTATTTAATGCATGCATGACTGTGTTACACAAAAATCCAAGTCCTTTATGAATTGATACTAGGATGATGCATATGAATGAGTGATGTAATGTGACACATATATACAGATGCATGGATTAGTACAGCAGAGAATAAAGAATGTATAAATTCTTTATCTTTATTTCTACTTTAGAAAACACTACAGTACATAAGTACATATTTTAGAAAACTGTGTGACATAAAGTTGATATCATAGCTTACTCTATTACAAAGAGACTGTACTTACAGTGTAGATGCATTTAGGGTTGTTTTATGTTTGAAGTGAGTTTGAAAGAAAGACTGAGTTTTTAATGCAAATTTTATAAAATCTGTTACATTTATTTCTCAAGGCAAGGGTTGTTTAATGTAATAAGGTGCATAATGCAACAATGAGAATGTAAGATGCATTAAACACTTAGCATATAATACTCAATGATAAGAACTTAATCAATTCATGTCATATTTATATCAGATAGCAGTTAATGAACTTGATAAAATAGAACACAGATTTAGCAATTAGTTCCTAGAAATCTAGGTGGCCATTGATCACAGCAGTGATCCAGATACAAGGTTGCTCATGGCCTCCTTGCTAGGTCTTACTCTGAGGGCAGTGTGTGTTTGTGCAAATATTTATTAATCATTAACCAAAGTTTAAGCTTACACATAACTGATTAAGCTGATAATACCTTTGGGAGAATAGAATACATTGTTAGATATATTTGATAATGTCATGTCTAATATGATTTGTGTTTAGTTTTCAGATCTTACTTAAATAGGACAAATCAGTACTTAACTGGAAATCAGCACTTATACTAAAGTCAGAACTTAAGTTGTCAGAACTTAAGTTATCAGGAGATATTTATCAGGAGATAATATCAGGACTTAAGGGGACTTTTAGATAAGGAAGGCGGCTGATTGAAAGGAAAGAACATCAAGACAAACGTAAGAAGAGATATGCATGAAGAAGGAATTCTATGAAGAATAGAATACTTGGAAGAAAAGATAACTGATTGGTATATTTTAGGAAGCAGAATTATATTCCATATCAATTAGAGATTATCTTGTAACTGTTTAATATATAAACACAGATATAGGGTTTATGTGTTATCATTATCGAGAATAATATTCATTGTAACCCTAGCAGCTCTCGTGATAATTTATTCATCACTGAGAGAGGACAGTTCCATATTGTAACAGAGTTTAATAAAGTTTGTTTTTCTGTTACTTGTGTTCTTTAAATCGATTTGATTGTGCTAAACACTGTATTCAACCCCCTTCTACAGTGTGTGTGACCTAACAAGTGGCATCAGAGCCTTCTGTTAACACACAAACAGTTTAAGATCCAAAATCAATCATGTCTAAAGTAGAAACTCCAACCAAGTCCACCAAAACTGAAGAACCTCCAAAAACTCAAATCCATAGTCGATATGAGACTATTAGAGTTCCCATACTGAAACCATCTGAATATCCCATATGGAAGGTGAGGATGTCTATATTTCTGGAAGCTACAGATCCAGAATATCTTGATAGGATCAATGAAGCACCACACAAGCCAACCAAACTCGCTGTTGCAGTTGCAGTTGCAGGTGAACCAGCAAAGTCTGTACCAAAGGAGAAGAGTGATTACACTGCTAAAGGTATCTCTTCAATTGCTAAGGATGCTAAGGTACGACACTTGCTGTATATTGCCATTGATAATGTAATGTCAAACAGGGTAATTAACTGCAAGACTGCAAAGGAGATATGGGAAGCCTTGGAGACAAGATGCCAGGGAACTGATTCAATTAAGAAGAACATGAAGACAATACTCACTCAAGAGTATGAACATTTTGACTCAAAGTCTGATGAGTCATTAACTGGTTTATATGACAGATTTGTCAAACTCTTGAATGATTTGTCACTAGTTGATAAGGAATATGATCTTGAAGATTCAAATCTTAAATTCCTGTTAGCTCTTCCTGAAAGTTGGGATTTGAAGGTCACAACTATAAGAGACAACTATAATCTTGAAGAAACAACTCTTGATGAAATTTATGGGATGCTCAAGACTCATGAACTTGAGATGGAACACAGAAGCAAGAGGAAAGGAGGAAAGTTAAGGACAATTGCTCTTAAGGCTGAGGAGGAATCCCCCAAAGCAGCTATCTCAAAGAAAGGCAAGGGAAAAGCTCTCATCATAAAGTCTGATACTGAGTCATCAAGTTCTGATAGTGATGATGACTCAGAAACTGAAAGCTTACCTGAGATGGATGCTGATGAGGAGATAATGAAGCTGTGTGCTCTTATGGTGAAAGGAATCACAAGGATTGCATACAGGAAATTCAGAAAGGGAAAGAAGTTTTCCAGGAAAGGTGCAAGTTCTGATAAGAAGAGTTTCGGAAAATCTGAAGGCAAAGGAGGAAAGTCTGACAGAGGAGATTACAAAAATGTCAAATGCTACAACTATGGTAAGAAAGGCCACATATCTCCTGATTGCAAGAAAGTGAAGAGTGACAAAGGCAAGGCTCTTGTCATAAAGAAGAAAAGCTGGACAGACACTTCAGATTCTGAAAGTGAGGAGAGCTATACCTTGATGGGAAAATGCTGATAGCAGTTCTGATGCTGCGGAGTTAAAGGTACCTCAAACTACTTATGCCTTTCATACTGATGATATTAATGAGTTGAGAAGATATCTTAAAACCATGTTTATTAGTTATAGAGATCAAACTTTAACATGTGAAAGATTAACTTCTGAAAATCTTGCTTATAAAAAGTGAAATGATTATTTAGAAAAAGAGTTAGTCATGTTCCATCAAATTTAGAAAGATAGAGATGATGCTTTCTATGTTAGGGATGAAGTACTTAAAATGAATAAAACTCTAAAAACTGAGTTAGAAAAGGAAAGAGAGATTATCAGGACTTGGACTAACTCTGGCTGAACAACTCAAAATTTGTTAAGTAGTGGAAACTGGAAAGAAGGCTTAGGTTATGGAGATGATAAGAATGATAAAGGAACTGTAGAAATTGAGCCTATAGTTGTTAAACAAAAGCCAAAGGTAAAATCTGTTAAGTTTGTAGCTATAAAGTCTGATACTGAGATATCAGAAGTTAAAGAGGAATTAACTTCTAACAAACTAAAACAGGAAAAGCCAACTCAAGTTAACATAGGCTTAATGACTAAGAAGCAGCTTAAGTACAAGCTGAAAGATGTTAAGAATATAAACAAGGTAAAGTCACCTATGAAAAATAGGAATGGAAAGGAAGGTGTGAATAAAAGTAATGATTATAAGCCTATTCCTAATGCTCCTAGAAAAACATATCATAACTGTGGAAATTCTAACCATCTGGCTTCTTTTTGCAGGAAGAATAAGAACATAAACTCCTTACCTTCAAAGTCAGGAGTTAAGAGTCAGTCTGTTAGATATATTCCACAAAATCCTTGTTTTTATTGTGGTAGTTTATGGCATTCCATTTATACTTGTAAGGAATATCATAGTTTGTACTATGATTATTATCAAATAAAACCTTCTTTAAAGAAAGTTAGCATTGTTCCTTCTAGTATAAGTTCTGATGCAAAGTCTGATACTGTAAATGCTGATAAGAAAACTGTTAACATAAACACTGATGCTAAATCCGCTGCAAATGTTAACAAACTTAATAAGGCCAAAGGATCCAAGCAAGTCTGGGTCCTTAAAATTAATCATTAGTGGTCTTTGTGATTGCAGGGCAACAGGAAAAACATTCTAGTTCTGGACAGTGGATGCTCAGGACATATGACTGGAAATAAAGCCCTGCTATCAGACTTTGTGGAGAAAGCTGGCCCAGGTGTTTCTTATAGAGATGGCAATATGGGAAAAATTCTGGGATATGGCAATATTAATCTTGGGAATGTCATCATTGAAAAAGTAGCTCTGGTCTCAGGACTTAAACACAATCTGCTCAGTGTTAGTCAAATCTGTGACAGAGGTTATCATGTGGATTTCTTTGAAGAACACTGTGAAGTTATAAGCAAATCTACAGGCAAAGTTGTTCTGAAAGGATACATGCATGGTAACATTTATGAAGCCAAGCTTTCAACAAGTACTGATGGTTCTGCAATCTGTCTGTTGAGTAGAACATCAATTGAAGAAAGCTGGAATTGGCACAAGAAACTCTCTCATTTAAATTTCAATAATATAAATGAACTAGTCAAGAAAGATCTTGTGAGAGGACTGCCAAAATCAGTATTTGCTCCTGATGGCCTTTGTGATTCATGTCAGAAGACAAAATAAAGAAAATCTTCATTCTAGAGCAAGACCAAAACATCAATTCTTGAGCCTTATCACCTACTACATGTTGATCTATTTGGTCCAGTGAATGTCATGTCTATTGCAAAGAAGAAATATGCTATGGTCATAGTGGATGAGTTCACCAGATACACATGGGTGTATTTCTTGCACACAAAAAGTGAAACTGCATCTATTTTGATTGATCATGTCAAGCAACTGGATAAATTGGTCAAAGATTCTGTGAAGATCATAAGAAATGATAATGGCACTGAGTTCAAGAATTTGATCATGGAAGAGTTTTGCAAAGACCATAGAATCAAGCAGGAATTTTTTGCTCATGGAACTCCGCATCAAAATGGATTTGTTGAAAGAAAAAATAGAACTCTTATTGAAGTTGCACGAACTATGCTTGATGAAGCAAATCTACCAACCTATTTTTGGGCTGAAGCTGTGTAGACTGCTTGTTTTACTCAGAATGCAACACTCATTAACAAGCATGGAAAGACACCATATGAGATGGTGAAGAAAAAGAAGCCAAATCTGAAGTATTTTCATGTATTTGGATGCAAGTGTTTTGTTCTTAAGACTCATCCTGAACAGCTATCCAAATTTGATCTAAAAGCTGATGAAGGAATTTTTGTTGGATATCCACTTTCCACAAAAGCGTTCAGAGTCTACAATTTAAGAACAAGGGTAGTCATGGAATCTATCAATGTCTCTTTTGATGATAAGAAGATTAATGGACTTGAAGATTTCAATGATCATGATCAGCTGAGATTTGAAAATGAAGTTTTAAATTCTGATAATATAAATCTTGACAGTTTAAATCCTGATACTGCAAACTCTGATGGATAAAACACTGATATTATGGAAACTGTGGTGACTACTCCAAAGGAAGATGCACCTGTGCAGTGGGAGCATACTGAAGATACAACCACATCTCAAGAAGCATCAGAACCTATAACTGGCTCTTCAAGTTCTGATGAGCCAAGTTCTGCTAATTCTGGAAACTTAAATAATGAAGGATCCAACTCAGAGAGCATAATTTCAGGGGGAGCATCAGAAAATGTTGATGAAGACAACGTGGATCATGGGGGAGCGTCCAGTTCTAGAGAAAACCTTCCATCTGCAAGGAAGTGGACTAAATCACATACCCATGACTTAATTATTGGAAATCCTGATGCAGGTGTCAGAACTAGAACAACTACTTCAAATGAAAGTCTCTATAATTCTTTTCTTTCTCAGACTGAATCAAAGAAAGTGGAAGAAGCTCTTCAAGATGCTGATTGGGTGCAAGCAATGCAGGAAGAGTTAAATGAATTTGAAAGAAATAAAGTCTGGACGCTAGTGCCAAGACCAAAGAACAGATCTGTTATTGGTACAAAGTGGGTGTTCAGAAACAAAACTGATAGTGATGGCATAATTACAAGGAATAAAGTAAGGCTGGTTGCAAAAGGATATTCTCAATAGGAGGGAATTGATTATGATGAAACAATTGCACCAGTTGCTAGATTGGAAGCCATAAGGATATTTTTGGCTTATGCTGCTCACAAAAAGTTTACAGTCCTTCAAATGGATGTGAAAAGTGCTTTTCTCAATGGAGAATTGGAAGATGAAGTATATGTTGAACAACCTCCAGGATTTGTAGATTCCAAACTTCCAAATCATGTCTACAGGCTTGATAAAGCACTTTATGGCCTTAAGCAAGCTCCAAGAGCATGGTATGAGACTTTAGCTCAGTTTTTTCTGGAAAGTGGATTTAACAGAGGAACTATTGACAAAGCACTGTTCTAGCTCAACCATTAAATGACTTACTTTTGGTGCAAATATATGTTGATGATATCATTTTTGGTTCTATAAATGACAGACTTTACAAGAAGTTTGCCAAACTGATGCAGTCAAGATATCAAATAAGTATGATGGGGGAACTTAGCTATTTTCTGGGCTTTCAAGTCAAGCAGAATGAAGAAGGCACTTTTATTTGTCAATCCAAGTACACCAGAAATTTGCTGAAGAAATTTGGAATGCAAGATTGTTCAAGTGCATCCACTCCCATGACCACTGCAATAAAATTGGATAAGGATACTGGTACATCAGTAGATATTACTGATTACAGAGGTATGATTGGCTCACTACTCTATCTTACTACAAGTAGACCTGATATCATGTATAATACCTGTCTTTCTGCAAGATTTCAAGCAGATCCAAGAGAACCTCACTTAACAGTTGTGAAAAGAATTTTCAAATACCTTAAGGGTACAACTGATCTGGGATTATGGTATCCTAGAGAATCAGACTTTAAGCTAATAGGTTACTCAGATGCAAATTTTGCAGGATGCAAAATTGACAGGAAAAGCACAAGTAGAAGCTGCCAATTTCTTGGAGGCAGATTAGTTTCTTGGTTTAGCAAGAAACAAAAGTCAATTTCCACATCAACTGTAGAAGCATAGTACATTGCTGCAGGAAGCTGTTGTGCACAGATTCTTTGGATGAAGAATCAGTTACTGGATTATGGGTTAACATATTTTAAAATCCCTATTTACTGTGATAATCAAAGTGCTATTGCTATGATAGGTAATCCAGTTCAACACTCAATGACAAAGCACATCAGCATTTGGTACCACTTCATAAGGGAACATGTGGATGAAGGTACAGTGGAATTGCATTTTGTTCCAACAGATCAACAACTAGCAGATATCTTCACAAAACCACTGTGTGAAGCTACTTTTACAAGATTGGTAAATGAACTTGGAATGGTTTCAGGTTCTTTCTCTAAATCTGCTTAGTTTATGTTCTAATACATCAGACTTTATAATCAGTATTTACAGATATTACTATCTTTGTGTATTCTGTGCTTAATATGAAATTTTCTTAAGTGCTGGTTGTTGTCTGATGTGAATTTCTAAACTTTGATAGTGATATGCATGTTTCTGTGACTTTTCACTCCAATGAGGATAACTATGCTAAATGCTGACCTAGTAATCTCTAATATACTAAAGGTCCCATGTTTAAAGTAATTGTTTATGTGGAAATCTTTTAACACAAGCAAATTCTGATATTGAGCTTAGTTAAGTTTACTTTGTCTATCTTATTACTAAGTCAAACACTAGAATAATGCTTCTTATCTGTTAAGTTCTGATGTTAGTAAATCTGGTGAATGTACTAAGTGCTGATAAGCCTCACTTATCAAAAGAAAATGAAAAGAAAAGAAAATAAAAATCAGGTACTCCTTTGAGATCTAAAGTAAAAATGTGAAAGGGAAGACCCAAGTGCATTGCTGGTATTAAGTAATATGCATCAGAAAAGCAAAATAAAATTTTCTTGGTGACTTTTCACACTCTATGATTACTGGAGAAATACTCTGATAATAACATAAATTCTGATAAGGAGTCGTGACTCACTTACACTGAGAAGCCACTGTAAAAAGGAATTTCAAAAGATGCATAAAATGAGCACAAAACAGTTGAGGTGGACTCATGCATGAACTCATTCTATAGTAGACTTCAGAATAATGACAGATTTTGAGCAAAGTTCGTAGTTATGCCTTATTTCTAAGATGTAATGATGTGAATCAGACTTTAATCTTTATCTGATATTTAGCTTATTGCACACACATACACTCCATGTGAATGATGAAAATTACTGTGGTGATAAATGTTATTTTAGATGAACAGTTTAAGTGTCAGATGCATAAATTCTGAGGACAAGTTCTGATGGAAGTTCTGATGATTAAATTCTGATGAAACCAAATCAGTAATTGTGTAAAGAATTACAGGAATAAAACATTCATTTTTCGAGTTAAGGAGTCATGTTCTGATGACTGTTAAGTTCTGATATAAGTCTAAGTTCTGATATTAAATCCTGATTCTTTACTGGACTTATTTGTGGTTAAATCTGAAACAATCATATTTAAAATCAGAATATGTTTGGGTGAGATATAAACAGTCAACATAATTTGGGTTAGTGGTACTCGTATATGCACAGTAATGTCTGGATATCCTATCAATAACATTCCTCATAATCTCTGGATTCAATTTCCAGAGATCATTAAAAATGACTTGTTGACTGTCCAAAGAAATCTTCATCTCCGTGCTCTCCGTCAGCAAGAACAGATCATCCGTCTTGCAGTGCTTTTCGTCTCCAACAACAGGAACTAGTCGATAGGATCTTCTTAGACTAGGACTAAAGCTGTTGATGTTAGGAATCGTAGATTAGAACTGTCTTGTAACTTTTACATGTAATTGCTAAATTTCATCGAATGTATTTGTTTGATATATTAATGAAATTTTACTTTTTTTTACAAGATTTTGTCTCTAAGTCGTTTCATATTCTGATGACTTTTAAATCCTGATATTAATCATATTCTGATGACCTTTTAAATTCTGATAATAATTAAGTTCTGATGCTGATGTGGCAGTATTTATTTACTTGGTTTATTTTTGGAAATTTACCTCACTTGTCATATTTTTACAGAATATTGGTAAAGCAGTAATAATAGTTTATTTAGTGGGAACGTTTTTTTTAAAAACTGAACGTCCTTGATTAATTGGGATTACTTGGTTAGAGGGACGGTTTTTCTCCTTGAAAAACTGCATGTGATAAGTAATGATTACTGAATACCCGTGCCCATTAATTATCTTTTACTGCTGCATGTCTGACAGGTGTCTCAACAACTATTTTTTACCATGTATCAGTAAAAGAGAGAAAAGATTGTAAAATCTTTTATTCACTTTTATACTCTACCTCTCTCTTTTTACTCTTATTCTCTCTCATATTCACTGACGCTTTATCATACAGACATTTTATCAAACACCTTACAGGCAACCTTATTTCTCACTTATTTCTCATGGCACCTAAGGATTTAATTGTTGATGGAGCCAAGTTTGTACCTAACAACTATGATGCAATCTTGAACAAGGCTGAAGCTCCATCTGATTTGCACTTTATGCAAGATTTTTTAGCAAATAGTGAGATTGGGTATGCTTTGACCCAACCTCAAAATATTTCAAGCCAACAAGTTCTGACGTTTTGGCGAACTGGGATTTTTGATGATGGTGGAGCTACTGGTACTCCAAGCATCGTATTTGAAGTGAATGATGTTGAGCATGTGGTTACTCCTGGAGCAGTTCGTAAAGCTCTCCACTTACCAGAAAGCTGTACATTCTCGATAGCGGAGGACCCTGTTCTACAGCAGCTCATGGCCAGTTTGGGTTATGAGAAGAGTTTGGGCAAGCTTGGACAGTTGAAAAGGGCAAATATCAGGAAGGAATGGAGCTTTTTCTTCAATTGTATCACTAAGGCATTCACCAATAAGTGCTCCAACTTTGATGCCATTCCAATTATGAGTCAACAAATCGGGTATGCTCTTGTTCATCAAACTCACTTTGATTTTGCAAGAGATGTGCTAGGTTTCATAGGGGATAGGATGACAGAAGATAGGAATATAGTGTACTTTGCTAGATTCTGTCAGCTTATATATAATTTCAGTTGTGCTGATGAGCCCCAACCTACCACTGATTTAATTCCACCCTTTAAGCTTGCAAAAAGGGCTTTTAATGATTTGTTAATTGCTGACATTAAGAAGAAAGTGGTTAGACCCTTACAGATACCTTAGTCTGTAAAACAGATTCTTGTAAATGCTGATCCTCAAACCTACACATCTGTTTACCCTGATGTTCAACCCACCAGCACATCCCAGCCATCACAACAACCATCAGAACATACCACTTCTCAACCTCAACCTACTCAACCCTCCATCAGAACATATTTCAAACCATCAAAGACATCTCAACCTTCACCATCAGCACATCCTGTGAGGCCTTCATCTTCCAAACCTAAGAGGATAAAGAGTGTACCTCAGACACAACAGAAGAGAAGGAGGATTGTTCTGAGGGATGCGTCAGACAGTGAAGAACAGGTTCCAGTGTCAGAACCTGTTGTTGTAGAAGCTGAGAAGGTCTCTTCTCAGAAGGATACTGGAATTGGGAGTTCTAGGCCCCTAAAAGGCTTAGAAAGCTAAATTCTGATGATGCAACTCCTACAGTCTCCTCAAAAGCTAAAAGAATTGAAATATTAGCTAAAAGGCATGCAGATTCTGGTAAAGGACTGGAAGCAGCAGCTAAGGAAGGGGATCAGGAATCTCTGATCTCACAAGACCCTGTTGAAGCTAATAATTCTCCAAGTGCTGATCTAGATCTTCATGCAACTTATCACTCTCCACTTCATGAGCCAGAAATAACTCATATTCCCACAACTCCAGTATCTCCAGTACATGCTGATAACAGGGGCCAAGTGATGAAATTGACATCCATAACTTGGAAGTGCCTCAGGTTTTGTACTTAGAAGCTCCACCTACTCAAATCACTCCACCAACAACACCACTTCTTGATGCTGATTTCAATCCAGAATTGCCTACAACACCCTCTCTGCATCTAGATACTGAAGATCAGATGTTAGGTGAGCATCATAATATGGCTGTTAATCAGAACTTAGTTGGAGATCAGCACTTAGAGGATGATGTTGAAGCCTCCATAGCCTCTCATACTATTCTTTTATCAGAGGATGCTGATGATGCTGATTTTATAAGTTCTGATGCTGCTAATGATAAAGTTACTGGTGAAGCTGCTGTTACAAATGTTGATGCTGATGCAGCTGGTCCATCAGGATATGCACCTCAACAAACTGTTCATAAAGCTGAGATAGTTAAGAAGTTTGTTACAGGGGACGCACCAGTACCTTGGAGTGAAACTCTTAGAGGACAGGAGTGGACTAAGGAGTGGAACACAGTTAGTTTTGTTCCTTCTGAAAAGATTCTTGCTGAGCATCTTGCAAAAGCTGATGAAATGCTGATAAATAATGATTTCAAGGCACAACTGAGAGTTACTGCATTGAGTACAAGGCACCTTCAAGGTCAACACTCAATAACTCATGACAAGGTGAATAAAATTCAAGAAAACTTGATCCAGCAAGATATGAATCTGAAACTTGAAAAGAAAAGGTTTTTCCAACCTACCTTTGACAGAATTGCCAACATTGAGAAAACCCAAGAGAAGCAACAGTCTCAGATTGATGAAATTTTGAAGAATCAAGCTTCTCACCAATCTCAACTCAATGAGATCCAATCCTCAGTGGAATTGCTTATCTTTCTTCTTTTACCTGCTAATGCCAAAAAGGGGGAGAAAGTAATTAAGTTCAAATGCAAACCTATGAAGACACTGACGGGAAAGGATGATGGAAACGATGACCAGGGAAACTCTGGAATGGGTGAAGGTCATAGTCAAGGTAAAGGTTTTTCATCAAGTAAAGCTGGAACTACAAGTCAAAGAACAATTTCTGATACTGGGAGAAGAATAAGTTCTTATACTGGTAAAAGGATAAGTTTTGATGAACTTCTGGAACTTGATGAGGAGATTTCAAGACAGTTATTTCTGAAAGAAAATCCAGGAATGGACTTTGAGAGTCTAAAGGAAGAAGAAGCTAGACTTAAGTTAGAAAAAGTCAACTCCAAATCTGAAGCTTCTGTTGTTGAAAAGAACATTCCTAAGGCTAAAGGCATTGTGATAAAAGAAAGAATAAATCCTGAGGCAACTAAGGCCAAATCACAAATGGAGATAGATCCAAGGTCCAAGGGCAAAGAAAAAGTTGGAGAACCTGTAAAGGTTTATGTGCCTGCTATGGATAAAGAAATATCTATTGAAGATGCTAATCTTACTCTGATTTCAAAGAATATTTCTCAAACAACCTCTGACATGGCTCAAGTTGTTCAGAGTCAAGATATAGTAAGTTCTGATATGACACTAAAGCAAGCAACCTCTGACATAGCTCAAGTTGGCTTGATATCAGAAGATAAGTTAAAGGAAACCTCTGACATTGCTCATGTTAAATCCTCAAAGTTACTCCTACCAGGATTCACCAAAGCTAAACAGACTCAACCTTTGAAGGCTGCAGCAAGTGGTTTTGAAGCAAGAGTTGTTACAGGAAAGGAAGCAAGAAATAAATCTGGATTGGGTAGTGCTGATGAAAGAAGAGTACAAAACACAACCAATGATCCAACTTCCTTAAGTGAACCAGGTGTTGGAGCAACTCCTGAAAGATTGAATCAACTTGAATCTGTACAGATGGTTTACCATACCTTCTTGAAAGAACACATCTTGTTATATTTCATGACATATGGAAGGGTATACCATATTAGGGAGAATGCTATACCACTGAAGTATTTTGAGGAACTAGAACATGTTCTATTCCTACTTCAAGTGAAGAACAGATTAACAGAAAGTGCTGCAAATTATTTGAAGACTCAAATTCAGAGACAGAAGAAGCTTTATTCTGTAAAGTCTGACAGGACATACTGTCCCAAGTACAGAGATCACAAGGGTGATATTGTTGAGATGAAGCCTAACTCTGCTAAGATTATAACTACCTTTATGGGTTATAAGGCTGTGGAATTCAATCTTGAGTCTGATAAGGCATATCTGATCAGACTAGATCAGGACATAAGAAAAGCTAAAATAAATGATCTCAGGGCTGCTATCTTTCAAATTGGTGAAGATACAGTTGAATTGAAGAATGCTAAAAGGAGGATGATTGATGAACTTAAATATGCTGAGAGATGTTTGTTAAAGAACTATCTCAGAACAACTCCTGACATCAAAGAGATCAGTAATTGAAGCCAAGTCAAGATCTACAACTGCTCAAATTCTGATGTGTATACAGACTGAAGTTGTTATCAGAAGTTAAAGATGGTAAAGCTTTAAGGACTGTAAGTTGTAGTTATCTAGTCAAATTCTCATGCATTTGTACTTAATGTTTTTGACATCATCAAATATCTGTTAAACTTGTATATTGTGCTAATTTACAAGTTGGGGGAGATTGTTAGATATATTTGATAATGTCATGTCTAATATGATTTGTGTTTAGTTTTCAGATCTTACGTAAACAGGACAAATCAGTACTTAACTGGAAATCAGCACTTGTACTGAAGTCAGAACTTAAGTTGTCAGAACTTAAGTTATTAGGAGATATTTATCAGGAGATAATATCAGGACTTAAGGGGACTTTTAGATAAGGAAGGCGGCTGATTGAAAGGAAAGAAGATCAAGACAAATGCAAGAAGAGATATGTATGAAGAAGGAATTCTATGAAGAATATAATACTTGGAAGAAAAGATAATTGATTGATACATTTTAGGAAGCAGAATTTTATTCCATATCAATTAGAGATTATCTTGTAACTGTGTAGTATATAAACACAGACATAGGGTTTACACTAGATGTGTTTGAAGGAATTTACGGATGAGCGGAAGCGTGATATAACAATTTATTCCGTAAAAACCATATCCCGCATATATAGAAAAATGTATAAAAAGGAAAAACTGAGGAATCGTAATCATACCTTGTGAATCGAAGCTTTATAAAAATGGAGTGCTAGCAGTTGCTCCTCAGTGTGTGAAGGACTCTACCGGTATCCACCAAGAACGATCCTCTTCGATGAACTTTATTTATAAAACCGAGCTTTTATAAAAATGGAGTTTTTGGGAGAGAGAGAGAGAGGGGAAGAAGATGGAGGCTAGGGTTTTCACAAAACCAATTTTTTTGTGTTTTAGAATGAGCCATCTCATTCTATTTATAGGGCTCTCCTAGGGTTTTTATAATATATCAATATATATATATTAGCCCCACATTTTATCTTTATAAAATGCTCTAATAATAATTAAAACTATTTTAATCATTATTTCTTTTTCTAAACTATTTAGAAAATAATTCTCTCTCTCATTATTTCATCAAAGAAAATATTCTTTTATGGTGTAACCCTGTAGGTTCAATATTATTCTGGTAGTAGAAATAAATAATAATAAACTTTTATTAATTATTTACATGAATAATAAATTCACTAAATATAACTAACTGATTAATTATATTTATTCTACATCGTGAGTGATGCTTCTCAATATATCGCGACTATCCGGATAATATGAATTCACTGCTTAGAATACCAAGAACCTGTCAGTGACTAATTACCGTACAATGAGTTCCTTCTACCCTTAAAATATCCTGATTAAATACAAGGCATGGATCTCGTTTCTGGCCTATCAAATTTAATCATATGATTTCTTATTCATAATGCAAAGTTCATATTAATGCAAATTAGAAACTCCTTTCTAATTTCATACACTCTTGCCAGAGATTCCAGAACTAGCATACTAAGAATAACATAGGATATTCTCTTCCTATACTGGAAGGGGTAGATCCTCTATTGACGTTAACTATCTCTATACACAAATCCCTATGCCCAGAATAGACCTAATGGATGTCCTTGAGACTAAGGACTAAACCAAAGCACAGTTCATTATATATAAGATAACTTTAACGATCTCAAGTCTAAGGACATTTGTACAACTATCACTCAATGAATAATTATTGACACGTGAGTAATCTCCATTAGTGGTTCAACTTATCGAGTCATGTTCAGTAAACTTATTCCCTAATAAGCACTTATATACTAGCTATAGTGCACCACACAAATGCCTATTAGAACAGACATCTTCTTGAAGGGAGCAAGCATAGTATGTACCAATCTTTGCGGATCCACTAACATCCGATTAGTTATCCTATGATCAGGAACTGTTTAAGTCTAGAGTTATCATCTTCTAGATCTCACTATTATAATCTCATTATAATTCTAGAAGCTTTACTCTAAACTATGGAACATCTTATTTAAAACACTTTAAATAGATAAAGCCCATAATAAAAACATAACAAGTCTTTTATTAATATCAATAAAATCAAATAGGAATACAAGAAAGTTCCTCCTAACTCATCATACATGATTGGATTTAGGACAAACACTTTCAATCTCCCACTTGAACTAAAGCCAATCACCCTGGTATCTAATATCCATCTTCTCTTTATGATGATCAAAGTGAATCTGAGATAATGACTTTGTGAGTGGGTCTGCCACGTTGTTATGTGTGTCAACTCTCTCAATCTTGACATCTCCTCTTTCAATACAATACAAGAAATGTTACCGCGCTCCCGCTAACCTTTTTGTAGACACATGGTTCATCTATGTTTTTGATAAAACCAAACTCTTTGATTGTCTCATCAAAACGGATGTTCCGTCTACGAGAAGCTTGCTTTAAACCATATATGGTTCGTAGCAGCTTACACACTAGGTGTTCATTTCCCTTGGAAAGAAAACCCTCTGGCTGTGTCATATACACTTCCTCTTCAAGTTTCCCATTGAGGAAGGCTGTTTTCACGTCCATTTGCCATATCTCATAGTCGTAGTAAGCAGCAATCGCAAGCAAAATCTGAATTGATTTTAACAGGGCTACAGGCAAAAAAGTTTCATCAAAGTCAATCCCTTGCTTTTGTCTGAATCCTTTTGCCACGAGCCTGGCCTTATAGGTCCCCACCTGGCCATCTGCTCCAATCTTTCTTTTGTATACCCATTTGCACTCAATAGGCTTCACACCCTCAGGTGCTTCAACCAAAGTCCATACTTGGTTGGTATACAAAGATTCCATTTCGGATTTTATGGCACTTTCCCATTTCTCTAAGTCAACACTACTCATAGCTTCATTATAGATCATAGGGTCGTCATCATCAATGATTAACAACTCATTGTCATTCTCAATGATAAGGCCATAATACCTCTCAGGTTGGCGAGACACTCTCCCTGACCTACGAATGGGCTGTTCCACAGCAGGTTGTTCAGTCTGAACAGGTGTTTCCACTTGAACCGTAGTAGTTTGTGCTTCTTGAACTTCATCAAATTCAATTTTGCTCTCACTGTTTCCTTCAAGGATAAACTGCTTTTCCAAGAAGGTAGCATGCCTGGAGATAAACACCCTATGATCGGTGTAAAAGTAATACCCTAAAGTCTCTTTAGGATATCCCACAAAACTACATTTTATGGATCGAGATTCCAGCTTATCTGGGTCAACCTTCTTGACATAAGCTGGACATCCCCAAATCTTAACGTGTTTAAGACTCAGTTTCCTTTCTTTTCATATCTCATATGGAGTTTGAGGAACAGATTTGGAAGGCACCTTATTCAGTAAATATGCTAAGGTTTCCAATGCATAACCCCACAGGAATACTGGAAGATTCGCATAGCTCATCATGGACCGAACCATGTCTAACAAAGTTTGATTTCTCCTTTCAGATACCCAATTAAACTGTGGAGTATATGGAGGAGTCCACTGGGAGACTATACCATTTTCTTTGAGATAATCTAGAAACTCTCCATTCAAGTATTCACCACCTCGATCTGATCAAAGAGTTATAATACTATGTTTGGTTTATTTCTCCACTTCATGCTTATATTCTTTGAACTTTTCAAAGGCTTCAGACTTGTGTTTCATCAAATACACATATCTGAATCTAGATCAATCATCTATGAAAGTAATGAAGTATGAAAATCCACCCATGGCTTGCGTAGACATTGGTCCACATACATCTGTGTGTACCAATCCTAGCAAATCTGCAGCCCTCTCTCCATGTCCACTAAATGGAGATTTGGTCATTTTACCCAATAGACAAGACTCGCAAGTAGGATATGATTCAAAATCAAAGGGGTCAAGTAACCCTTCCTTATGCAATGTCCGCAGTCAATTTTCACTAATATGACCAAGTCTGCAGTGCCACAAAAAGTGATATTTTCATCATCCCTTTTTCTTTTATTAGTATGTTCAATTTGTAGTAAATTATGCTCTACATCACATACATACAGACCATTATTTAAAATACCACTTCCATAAAGAACGTTATCTCTAAGAATTGAACATTTATTATTCTGAATAACAAACAAAAATCCAGCCAAGTCTAACATGGGAATAGAAATAATATTCCTCACAATTGAGGGAACAAAATAAAAATTATTTAAAACAATAGTCATGCCCGTAGGCATATGTAAATGAAATGATCCTACAGCCTCAGCAACAACTCTTGCTCCATTTCCTATCCGTAGAATCACCTCCTCTTCCTCAAGAGTCCTACTTCTCCTTAGTCCCTGCAACGAATTGCAAATATGAGAACCACAGGCGGTATCTAATACCCAAGTAGAAATTTTATTTAGTGACATATTCACTTCAATCATGAACATACCTGAAACAGAAGCGGTAGTATCACTACCCTTCTTCTTCTTCAATTCTGCAAGGTAAACCTTGCAGTTCCTCTTCCAGTGCCCCATCTTATTACAGTGGAAGCAAACAGCTTTGCTCTTGGGGTCTTCAGCTTTTGGTGGAACAGGCTTTTTCTCACCTACTTTCTTCTTCTTGGAAGGGTTCTTCTTCCTTTTCTTAGGATTGAAACCTTCACCAATTAGAAGAACAAAGCTCTTCTTAGGGGGAAAATTCGATTCCGCAGTCTTCAACATGTTGTGGAGTTCAGCCAAGCTGACATCCAGCTTATTCATATGAAAGTTCACAACAAACTGCGAGAACGAACCCGGAAGTGATTGCAAGACCAAGTCTTGGCTCAGCTCCCCATCCATGGCAAAACCTAGTTGTCCAAGACGTTCAATCAAATTGATCATCTTAAGTACATGGTCATTCACAGATGATCCCTCAGACATCCTACAATCGAACAGCTCCTTCGATATCTCATATCGAGCTGTCATCCCTGCCACATCATACAACTCTTATAGATGCATAAGGATAGTGTGAGCATCCATATGCTCATGTTGCTTCTGTAGCTCAATGTTCATGGAAGCTAGCATGATACATTGAGCAACATTTGCATCATCTATCCATTTACGATACACAACATGTTCATCATTATGTGCATCGTCAGCAGGTTCAGCAGGCTTAGGTGAGTCAAGCACATATTCCAACTTCTCAACCCTGAGAACAATTCTTAAGTTTCGAAGCTAGTCAGCAAAATTAGGACCAATCAACTTGTGAGCATCTAGTATGCTCCGTAGTGATAGTGCAGAAAACATAACGTATATAGTAAATCTGTAAATGATGAACACATAACAACACTTAACAAATATTCAATTTCATTTCAAAACACTATATGATCAGGTCTTTATTCATAAGTGGCTCCCACTAGTTTATCTAATTTATACAACCCCCTTAAATGAAAAATTAAGCATTCATAATGCTAGTGGGAATATGGATCCTACATTCCAACACACAACCTCGGCTGTAGCACGAAATGTCATGTGATGTTCAATAGGCAGAAAACTCTTATCAATTATATCTTATGTTATTCCCTAATAAAACTTTAGCCTCTTGAATAATTGAGTCACGGCTGTAGCATGACAGACTCAATATTTTAAGTCAAGGCTAACCCAACATTTCGTACAATTGAATCAGTCTCCAATGGCCCACGACTGCAGCACGTAACGACCTTTAGATTCTAATTCAATGTACACATCTCTATGTAATAGACAAGTATTTCTTATTTCAAAATCAAAGCCCTCGGCTGTAGCACGAAACGATAATGATTTAAAAATAAGAACTACTTTCTACCATGTTGGATGGCTTTGACTGACACAAGCTCGTTGTGTCATTGGCCAATTACTACTTGATATTATTTAATTTTAGAGGGATTATATTATGTTACAATCATAATTATATTATAAAGAGATTCTTCCTTTTAAATTAAATATTTCAAATCAATAATCGATAATCAGATGATTCCCAGATCGGGGGAGCATTGTCAAGAGGCGTCACTTAATATCCCTTTCTTACAGATCGAAATCTGTTTTTGACAGAATCATCCTTTCTCTCAAAATTGAAAATCTATATTTAATTACATGTTTCATAAACACAAGAATTCATGATTGTATTCATAATATTATTGTTAAGGCAAGAAACGATTCCTATTCTAGATTTTCTATAGCACGCCTTATATTGATTTAAGTTCACCTAAATCTATCATCGCATGGTAAACATAGACATATATCTCATATATAAATATAAATAAACAAGTAAGCATGCAAGTAATATCATGTCACACATTGATATAATGATGTATGGATTTATTACAGCATTTAAAAGCAATTAAAACAATTAAAACATACTTTAAAACACTTTCAGGAATATAAACAGTTCAAAACTTTTATATTAAAAATATTTGACCAATCCATTAGATCTGTTTCGGAAAAACGAATCCAACGATATATTGCACGCCCAAAACGGAGTTACGAAACTCCCAAAAAATCAAATTTAAATAAAGACAGATAGGCTGTAACGCATTACAGGAACGCGTTACAAGCCCTGTAACGCATTCCGGTAATGCGTTACAACCCTTTTAAGCTATTAAAGGCTGTAACGCATTCCGTGAATGCGCAACAGGGTGTAACGCATTCCCGGAATGTGCGACACCCCCTTCCCCGCGTGCGCTACACGCGCCTGCAGCAGCCGACGCATCAGTTTTTTTTTTTTTGTCTGTCACCTGCCTTTGCTGTTTCTGTCTACTGCTCCCAGCCGTTACAACAACAAAAAATAACCCCCTTTTTCCTTTACTCCCTTCCTTAATAACTCTTTATTAATTTATTATTTTAATTTTATTATTAATAAATTAATTAACATTTAATTAATAAATTAATAAAAATCAAAATAATATGATTTCTTAAATCAGGGAGTAGCAGAAAATTAACAGATTTGCCATGGGTCCTTGTGCAATTTTAATCATATTTATTAACATGCATAATTATTTCATGAATCTTAATTAAAACAATTTTAAAAAATTCATAACAAATAATCTACACATCACAAAATTATGAAAAAATATCTAGATAATCTACAACACTTGTAGAACCCAGATCAGTAGTCAAAATCTCATGCAAAAATTATTTTGAATTAATTCATAATTAAATCCAAATAAACTTGCAAAAATCATAATAAATCCATACATGCATAAAAAAAATCTGAAATTTTTTATATGAATCTCTATATGCAGAACCTAGCTCTGATGCCATTGAAGGAATTTACGGATGAGCGGAAGCGTGATATAATAATTTATTCCATAAAAACCATATACCGCACATATAGAAAAACGAATAAAAAGAAAAACTGAGGAATCGTAACCATACCTTGTGAATAGAAGCTTTATAAAAATGGAGTGCTAGCAGTTGCTCCTCAGTGTGTGAAGCACTCTACTGGTATCCACCAAGAATGATCCTCTTCGATGAACTTTTTTTATAAAATCGAGCTTTTATAAAAATGGAGTTTTTGGGAGAGAGAGAGAGAGGAAGAAGATGGAGGCTAGGGTTTTCACAAAACCAAAATTTTTGTGTTTTAGAATGAGCCATCTCATTCTATTTATAGGGCTCTCCTAGGGTTTTTATAATATATCAATATATATATTAGCCCCATATTTTATATTTATAAAATGCTCTAATAATAATTAAAACTATTTTAATCATTATTTCTTTTTCTAAACTATTTAGAAAATAATTCTCTCTCTCATTATTTCATCAAAGAAAATATTCTTTTATGGTGTGACCCTGTAGGTTCAATATTATTCTGGTAGTAGAAATAAATAATAATAAACTTTTATTAATTATTTACATGAATAATAAAATTCACTAAATATAATTAACTGATTAATTATATTTATTCTACATCGTGCGTGATGCTTCTCAACATATCGCGACTATCCGGATAATATGAATTCACTGCTTAGAATACCAAGAACCTGTCAGTGACTAGTTACCGTACAATGAATTCCTTCTACCCTTACAATATCCCGATTAAATACAAGGCATGGATCTCGTGTCAGGCCTATAAAATTTAATCATATGATATCTTATTCATAATGCAAAGTTCATATTAATGCAAATTAGAAACTCCTTTCTAATTTCATACACTCTGGCCAGAGATTCCAGAACTCGCATACTAAGAATAACATAGGTTATTCTCTTCCTATACTAGAAGGGGTAGATCCTCTATTGACGTTAACTATCTCTATAAACAAATCCCTATGCCCAGAATAGACCTAATGGATGTTCTTGATACTACGGACTAAACACATCCTTGAGACTAAGGACTAAACCAAAGCACAGTTCATTATATATAAGATAACTTTAACGATCTCAAGTCTAAGGACACTTGTACAACTATCACTCAGTGAATAACTATTGACACGTGAGTAATCTCCATTAGTTGTTCAACTTATCGAGTCATGTTCAGTGAACTTATTCCCTAATAAGCACTTACATACTAGCTATAGTGTCACCATACAAATGCCTATGAGAACATACATCCTCCTGAAGGGAGCAAACATAGTATGTACCAATCTTTGCGGATCCACTAACATCCGATTAGTTATCCTATGATCAGAAACTGTTTAAGTCTATAGTTATCATCTTCTAGATCTCACTATTATAATCTCATTATAATTCTAGAAGCTTTACTCTAAACTATGGAACATCTTATTTAAAACACTTTAAATAGATAAAGCCCATAATAAAAACATAACAAGTTTTTTATTAATATCAATGAAATCAAATAGGAATACAAGAAAGTTCTTCCTAACTCATAATACATGATTGGATTTAGGACAAACACTTTCAGTGTTATCATTATCGAGAATAATATTCATTGTAACCCTAGCAGCTCTCGTGATAATTTGTTCATCACTGAGAGAGGACAGTTCCATATTGTAACAAAGTTTAATAAAGTCTGTTTTCTGTTACTTGTGTTCTTTAATTCGATTTGATTGTGCTAAATACTATATTCAACCCCCTTCTACAGTGTGTGTGACCTAACATACATGTCAAATAGGATTACTGAAATATCATAACATGTTGTTGCAGTAAGCAAGTAATCCATAAAGCACATAATTTTTGATCTTATAATCATGATATTGCATCAATCTTATCAAGGGATTCAACAGTACTTATAGATAATCAAGTGTTTTTAAACTATCTATCACATATACAAAGTATGTAACTACGCATTTATATACTGAAACTGATTGTAATGAACACATATACACACAGTAGTAAGTAACTAATAGAGGTGATAGCTATATTGATTTGACAGTTATATCATATCTTTACAGAATAGCTCATGTTTTGCAATTAATCAGATAAAGTAGTTTAAACAATAATTGATCATCCATCCATACTTTGAATTAACAGTAATTAGTTATTTATACAAAGTATATTTTAGGTGAAGCTTTATTATAATCACTGAATTATTATGGTCAAGGACACAAACCAGAGTTATTCTTTTAGCTAATATTGTCACATAATCATTCACACATTTAGCATAGAGAAGCCTGCCAGAGTCTTTATACATAAGTTTCATTCAAGATTTATAACTCAGACTTTTCCAAATTCACCTTAAACTATGTATAAGATTCTTTAACAAATTAAATCAGTTAATCCATAAGTCATCCGATTAATTCAACAGATTCTGATTTAGTATAAGTTTTAAATTTTAAAAACAGATTTCAAACAGATTACCAGATTTAGATTACACAGATATATATCAATTAGATCCAGCTCTAATTGATTAACAACAAATTTTAACACAACTTGTTTGCTTCTTAGTGTACTTAAAAATATAACTCAGGCAACTAATTTAACAATTCTCAAATTATTAATACAAGCAGATCAATTCAAGAGTTCTAAACACATAGCAAAAAGATTTAGTTATATATATAAACACCACCAGTCAATAGTTTTGACTGTCAAACATACAATATTCATAAATCTCATTACAGTTAACCATTTCAATCACAACAACAAGAATACATTCGAATTTAACTCAACTGTGTCACAAGTAAAATACAATAATCAACTCCAATACAACCAAGTAACATTAACATGAATCATAAGCATCAATCATAATCCATATCCAAGGTTTATGTTCTTCATTCGAAAAGAATTGAATCATTAAATCAATTCAAACACAGATTTTCAGGGACTCAAACAACACAATTTAATAGAACCTAAGGGAACTATTTGCGAATCGAACTCATAAATTCGAATATATAAATTTGATTTTAAATCATAATTACAAACTCTACATCAAACATATGAGATGATTTTGAAATAAGTAAAAAATTTATACTTTTAATTCGAGTATAAGCATAATAAACTAAATACCAAATCAGAACTGTGTTTAAATTTCTATTAATGTATTACAAACATATCACAGACCATATACTTCATTCATATCAAGACCAATATAAGATTTAATCGAATTATGCTCAAATAAGATCATCAATTATAGTCGAATATCCTTAACCACATATTCAAACAAATTCAAATGAGAACATCATAATCTCAAAACCAAAATAAACTTACCTAGGCCTATAGTCTGGCCTGACTAATAGGACTTACCCGGTTGACTCGGGTGCGGACTGAGTTAACTTCCGATTCACCGTTTTTCGCTGCATGCAGTCGTTTATCTTCTTCTCCGAGAAGATGACTTACCTAGGCCTATAGTCTGGCCTGACTAATAGGACTTACCCGGTTGACTCGGGTGCGGACTGAGTTAACTTCCGATTCACCGTTTTTCGCTGCATGCAGTCATTTATCTTCTTCTCCGAGAAGATGTTGCACCGATTTCAGTCTTCTCCTGTCATAAAACTCGATAACATGTTAGGTTTTCATTGAATCAATTATTCAAAACTGTAGAAGTGAGTGTATATATATAAATCGATCAATTTAATGTCCGATTTGATGATTCTCGTTCGATTTATATAGAAATCGTCAATTTTTATCATCTAAATCGATTTACTTTACAAACCCAAACAACAAATTCATCGAATCAGTCTGGTATTTGATGAATATATATATATATATATATAAGTATAGAATACAAGAATATCTCTGATATTTCATCAGATTTGAGAGCAATTGACCGGAAAATAAGGTTTAGGGTTTTGAAGGAGAGAAAGATAGAAGCGGCGAGAAGAGAGATTAGAGAATAGGGTTTGAGCCGTGTATACTATAAAAACAGTGTACTAATCCCCCTAATAATAAATCCTGTTACCATATACAAGCCCTTTTTACATGTGCTACCCCAGGACTTGATAACTAATTACCAACCTTGCCATTAAATTCTATCTTGATGCTAAATTATCAGTACTATTCAAAGTATTTTTATTATTTTGTATAAACTACTATCCAAATGCATTAATTACAATTCATGCTTTACAGAAGTGGTATACTCCACAATTCCTGAACGAGACAAAGCAAGCCAGCTGAGTATGGCTTCCCTTTCCTATTTTAGGACAGACCAGACGCTTGAAGACTTTGAAACCCTCTGTGCAGTATACCACAATTCATGCATGTCTCCAAAGATGTTGGTCAGACCTCCTCTTTCTCTGTTGTTTACCATCCCCAGGTATACCTCTTATTCCCACAAACTACCTTATTCATCTATTTTGTCCTGATAAGTGAAGATAATCAAGCCCAAATTTTGAAATTTGAATACCAAATCACTTTACCAATATTCTAGCTCTATCATCTCAGTCGCACTAATTTTTGTTTTTTGAGATGAAGGAGGTGAAAGTTTTTTATCGATTGTATCAGATTTCGATTCTTTACATTGTTCATTACTTTCAATATTTCGATTTTATTAATGTTTTGTTCTCATTGATTTATTGATTTCTTTGCAGATAAATTATAATCACCTGAAACTCGATAATTTCACATCCTTCAAATCTGATAATGGTATTTTATTTTGTATTGATTGATTGTGTACCCTTCTCATAATTTCTATTTTTTTCTTATTTGTGTTCATGAGTTTATGTTCTGTTATGTGTAGGAAGCAGATTCAGGATTGAAAGATTTAGAGTTGGAGATGTGATGAACAAGGAGAATGTACAACCCTCATCTACTATTGGGAGAGAACATCAAACTGGTATGTCAATGCATACAATCTTTTTTGTTTTGTAATTTGTTTACATACCCAAATCTACATGATGTTATTGTAGGCAGCAGAGTAAGAATCACGGGGCAACCCTATGAAATTAAGAAGGGGAATGCTTTAACTACTCCTCATAATGAAAAAGTTTATCCCGTAGGTATTGATATTACACCTTTTTAGGTATAAAAATTCATGTATTTTGATTTGTTGATGTTATCTTTTTGAGAACTGTTCATTAATATGTAGTGGAGCATTAATGTGTCCTGTAAGTTGATTGTTTTGAGACCTGTTCAGTATATATGTAGGTGTTCATTAATGTGTCATGTACCCTCTACTGCATTCAATAGTTGATTGTGTAGTGAACTCTCTGTGTATTAATTGTGCAGTAGTCATTCAATGGAATGCTATATTAAATGTTGTTTTCTGATTACCTATTTTACAATGTTGTAGGTCAAGTTGGTGAAAATATTGCTCCTTAAAAATCATGCAGTAGACCATGTGTTCCAGTTCCTAATGATTCCAGCAGTCTTACAGAAATTGAAGGTGACATACACTAACTTGATTTCCATACTAAAACTATTACACTATTTGTGTATTGTGCATCTGTTTTTATTTATTTGTAGTACGTAAAAGTAACACATTGAATCCAATTGTCAACCTAACAACAAGCACTACAGTTGGTTCTTCTGGATGTTTTACCACCCCTTCAAATAATAGTATGAAAGGGAAGTTTGGTCACGCCATATTATCTAAAACTCCTATATGGATGTTAGGAGCTGCAAGACAACCTCTCCGAAACATTTCTAATGAAATGACTGATCATAGAGGTACCTCAACTTATAGAAGTAAATGATATGTTGTGTGTTTCCCGACATGTATAACATTTTGTTTTTGTAGGGACTACCACTGTTGTTAATCCATTAACAGAAAAAAGAATTTCCCAGTCCGCAACTGCATCTCTCACTTCTGTAAAAGAAAGTTCATATGTAACTCCTACATGTATTACTGGAAGTGGATTTGATTCAGTGTTCAGTACTGAAAAAGAGTTGCCTTTAAAAGGTGCAGGCACAAGTTCAAGAATTTCTGAAGATAAAGGTATTACAGATTTGATCTTAACTCGGAATTAAATGTAGTTCAACTTACATTATCAAGAATCATGGTTCCTAATTTTTATACTTCATAAGTAACAGCTCCTACTGTAAGGAAGAAGTATAGGAGAAGAGTTCGACCTAAAGTTGTGTTAGAATCAAGTTTTTAACTATTTCATCCTGAGAGCTTAAACGTGGACGATTGTATAGGTGAGCAGATAATGTAACATAATTTTGAGAATCCTATAAATTTAATCCTGAGTATTAGTTTATTAAGTTATGAGTGCCAAATTGTTAAACAGAACATTCATCGATTACAACTTTTCTTGAAGACGGTGGCGATGATCTGTTTAACGAAGATGGTAATTTTCTCATGTATTTATTAATATCCTTTATTTTCTGCTTTCTAACTTTCTTTTTTGTAGGTTTTGATTATGACTTCAATGGATGTGATGAAGACAATGGTATTATAAATATTACTGTGTTTCACTTCAAGTTTTTAAGATAATGTCTATGTTAAATGGTGCATTTTTTTGTGGTACAGTCATTCCAGGTTACTGCTCTCTTGGACCACCTAATATATTATGCGAGAAATGCAGCGCTGTAATGTGGAAAGAAGAACGTGTCAATAAAAATGTGAATCATGGTAAACCAGAGTTCTCCCTATGTTGTTCCAAAGGTCAGATCAGTTTGCCAAAAACACCTCCAACCCCTTCTTATCTAATGCAAATATACAATCATCCTGTCAAAAGTAGACTTTTCAAGAACCAGATTCGTTTGTATAATACGATGTTCGCCTTTACATCAATGGGCGGCAAAGTTGACCACTCAATTAATAATGGTTCCTCCCCTTATGTTTACCGTCTAAATGGTCAAAACCACCATTTATTTGGTTCTCTTGTCCCTGATGAAGGTGGTGACCCCAAGTTCTGTCAATTATACATATACGACACTGAAAATGAGGTTGAGAACATGATGCGTTGGGTTAATGTTAAAGATGGGAAACTAATTGAAGAAGAAATTGTGAAAGGTTTGCTGGGCATGTTAGACAAGACAAATGAATTGGTCAAATACTTTCGGATGGCCCGTGACAGGTTTACAGAGCAGCCAGTGCAAGATCTTAAGATTGTTATGAAAGTGTGTCACTCCGTAACTGGTCGTGAAAATTTCATAGGTCCATCGAATAAAGTTTGTGCAATAATGGTTGGAGATTTAGAAGACACCTGCGGTGAACGAGACATAATTATTAAAAGCAAAGCAGATTGTCTACAGCATATATCAGACATTCATCCTAAACTAATGGCTTTACAATACCCGTTGCTATTTCCTACTGGTGAGGACGGATATCATGATGATATTCCTTATGTAAATACCTCTAAGTATACTGGAAAGAAGCGTAAGAGGATTATAATGAAGGAGTTCTACTCTTACAAGTTACAATGCCGACTTAACGAAGGTAATTTCAAATTTACAATGCATATATGTAGTTGGACAGTTCTAGCTAGCTATTCTGTAGATTTGTATTAATTTAAATCATTTTTGTTCTATATTTTGTGCAGGCAACACTCCCCGATTAGGTGGAAGACTTTTCCAACTGTATATTGTAGATGCCTTTTCTGCCATTGAGTAGTCCCGTCTTTGGTGGTTCCGTACTCACCAGACCACGTTGCGAAATGATTTATACAGCAATATACAGAAAACGTTACGTAACCGGGAAGATAATACCTCTAATGTTGGCAAATGATTTATTTTACCTGCTAGCTTTCTTGGTTCCAAGCGATACATGCAGCAGAATTTTCAAGATGCCCTTGCCGTTTGTCGTTATATTGGGCACCCCGACATTTTTTTGACAATGACCACAACTCCTGTGTGGGATGAAATTCAACAAATGATGAAACTGCATCCTGGTTGTCTAGCTGTTGATTCTCCTGATATAATTGCACGGGTTTTTAAGCTCAAAGTAGATCAGATTGTTGAAGATATAAAGAAGAAGCAGTATTTTAGAGTTTGTATATCAAGTGAGTTTTTTAATTTAATAGAAGATATAAAGAAGAACCATTGTTTCTTATACTTGGATGAACTGTTTTGTCTATATATAAATTGTTTTAATTTTTTTGGCAGTTATGTATGTAGTCGAATTTCAGAAGAGAGGACTGCCGCATATTCACATGTTGATTTGGCTTGATTCTGATTCCAAAAGAAAATTGAATGACAATATTGACAGCTTTGTATCTGCTGAGATACCTGACCCGGTTAAGAATCCTGTTGGGTATGGCGCAGTAAAATCTTTTATGATCCATGGGCCTTGTGGTTCCCGTAGGAAAACATCTCCTTGCATGAAGGATTCCAAATACAGTAAAAGCTTCCCAAAAAAGTAAGAACTACATAAAATTACATTTTTGTTATGATGCATTTTTAATTTTCATGTAATATAATGTCTGATTTGTACACAGATTTTTGAATGAAACATTGTGTATTTAATGTAGGTATTGTCCTATCACATTTTTTGATCAATCTGGATTTCCTGTGTACAAGCGGCGTGATACTAAAATTACTGTTGTGAAAAACAATCATGCTCTTGACAACCAGTGGGTTGTACCCTACAACCGAGATCTACTAGTAAAATACCAATGTCACATGAACATAGAAATTTGTTGCCACGCACGTAGTTTAAAGTACTTATTTAAGTACTGCCTTAAAGGCCATGATCGAGTGACAATTGAGGTTTCTACAAAGAATTCTGGATCAAACTTGGATGAGGACAAGCCGATAGATGAAATTCAGTCTTATTTTGATGGAAGGTATATCTGTGGTGCCGAGGCTGCTTATTGAATTTTCGGCTTTGATATACATTATCGGTCTGTGTCAGTACACAGACTACCATTTCATCTCCCTGGTGACAAGAGTTGCACTTTCCGAGAAGATGATGATTTACAAAAAGTCGTGGAATGTGAGAAATTTATGATGAGTCAATTGGAAGCTTTCTTCAAATTAAATATTGATGATCCAAATACGAGACAATATTCTTATGATGAGATTCCTCAACATTATGTGTGGAATGATTCAGATCATGTGTGGACATTGAGGAAGCGTGGTAAAAAAATTGGCCGACTTATGTATACACATCACAGCTCCGGAGAGATTTGGTATCTAAGATTGTTACTGACAAAAATTAAAGGGCCAAAATCTTTCAATGCTCTCAAAAAGGTTGATGGTGTAGTATACCCAACTTTCAAAGAGGCATGTATGAAGCTTGGATTGTTAGACGACGACAATGAATGGATTGAATTGATTGAAGAATGTTCAAAGAGTGGATTCCCTCCTCAAATAAGAGAGCTTTTTGTACACAATATTGTTAACTGTCAAGTGACTGATCTGAAGAATCTCTGGGAAAAACATTGGAAGCACATGGTTGATGATTTTGTACTACAAAGACGTTCTGAAATAGGGAAGCCAAATGTTGATCTAAGCGACCAACAACTTCAGTATTATGCATTGAAAGGTTAGTTTTTTTAACTTATAAATAAAGTACTTTTTTAGTAATGTCATATTTCATTATGTATGAGAACCTCCCATTGTTATTTACATTTTAGAACTTATTTCATTTGTTTATGGAGTCTGTATGCTCATGCCTTGGTCTAAATGATATAGTCCAGAACTTGATTTGCTTTATAGATTCTACCTTATCTTGAAGATTGTCATGTATTTGATATATAGTATTACAGTTTATTAGATAATACTGGATCTTTTTTGTTCTTACTAATGTGACGGCCTCAACCCCGGGGTCAGGAGTTGACGTCACTAAACACAATTACCAAAAATATAAACAACAGAATTATTATTAAAATATACTAACTTGACCCCGAACCAAGATCCAATCCAGGTTCAAGTATAATTCGGGTTCTCAATACTACAAACTCTTTATTCAACATCTAACACACTCTAACTTTATTCAGCAACTCCTCAGACCTCATGGCCTGATACAAACTACCTCAGAGGAGCCGGGTCCAGTAGGGGCGGGAACATAGGTCGGTCTGACTGATCTTCTAGGCATCTGCGAGATATACATAACAGTTTGCAAGGGTGAGCATAATCGCTCAACAGTACCAAAATATGAATAACAAAATAAAACAGTAATGTAACAATGATAGGAACAGAACTGTAATCATGATATCAACATTATGCAACAAAAATCAGAGAAAACTGGATATCACTAACTAGCATGCTTCATCAAAACAACATAGTAGTGTGCTGTAAAAACATCAGAGTACAATTTTAGCATGCTAGTCACACTTATAAAATTACTGTATCAACTATTCGTACCCTTACGGGAATCACAAAACCCAATTAGATACGTAATGGATATGTGAAGACAGCTGATCAGGCTATCAACACCAGACGGCTCCAACTGCCATCTTATTTATGGCTCCAACTGCCATCTCATTTACCTATTCCGGAACTCAGAGACTAGCTAGGTCTCTGACCTGCTGGACTAATCGGTTATACAGTGCGCGCAACCGAATTAGCCTCTTACGCCACTTCAATAGGCCTACTCTGGCCCCAACGTATCCCATATCTGATCGTTTTATCCAGTTTTCAAAAATCACTTTTACCTATCTCTTTTTCAAAATCAATTCTGTCACAGCACACTATTGAAATCCTCTTTTCATTTAAATCACGTTTAGAGATAGGTACTTTCAGAAGTTACTTTTCCCGAAAACATAATTTTAAACAACATTTCAAATACGGGGGATACGTAACTTAAAACGTTTCTGTTCCATTACGAAAGTAAAACCTTTAGCTATTCATATGCACCGAACCATAAAAGAATGGTCAGGGGTACTTGCCTTGCAACGCTTTACAAAACCCTAAGTAGCTTTCACGTTGACTTTAATCCTGGGAAAACTCGCTCGGAATCTACAAATACAGAATACCCTAATCAGTTACACCGACATGCTTGATATGCTCAAATTCTAACAACTCAATCCGATAACTCGACTCGTATTATTATTATACACATAAACCCGTAATCACATAGTCACGTAGTTGGAATATTGTTAGGGGTAACACGTAGAATATAATTATGTACATTTACAATATATTTTTAGGAAATTTTGGCAGCATTTTATTTGTTTATAAAACTACCCATCGATTACCATCGACGTCAATAATCAAAACAATCCCCAATATTACTCCACCATTTATACAACGTACATCCCAACACCAATCAAAATTAATTATTTAAGTCCGAAAAATATTTTACATAATCATTTTATTTATTTATAAAATTTAGGACTCAGAACATCGTCATCACCGTCCACCGTCCGCTCGTAATGAGTCATCGCGGAATTTATTGGTGCCCGAAATATTCGGGTATCCAAATAAATTCCACCGATTTATTAATAAGTATTTTCCCACGCGAATTAATAATATCAAGAATTTTACTCAATAATTCCTGCAGAAAAAGAATAAGAATTAAAATTGCAACCAAGTCCTACTGCACGCACAGGCTCAACCAAGAGCCCAAAACCAAAATCCAACAGCAAGGCCCAACAGCAAGGCCCAACAGGGAAATCAGCACAAGCCCAAAGAACCAACCCACAATAACATCACAAAAGACAGGGGAGCAAGCACGCGGCCACGCGCCACCCCACCCACACCACCAACACAACACAGCACACACGCACGCACATATCACACACACACAAATTACACACACACACACACATATATATACAACAGTATATATATATATATAGACATAATCCAACAAGACTGATCGGAACCACCAAGCTCACCGGAAAATCGCGGCGGCGGCGAAACCAAAGCAACCGGAATGGGAACGGAGGAAAACAGGGAAGAACAGCCGAAACACCCGAGGAAAAATAGAGGTGGGATATGGGGAATAGAGAGGGGAGAGATACAGAGAGAGATACGAGATTAGACCGAGAGAGAGAGACTGAAATGGGAACAAAAGAGAAACAAACTGCAGCCAACACGTGTCCTGTAAAAAGGATACGTGTTAACTTCTTATTATAAGTTGTTCACACGTGTCCCGAAATACCCGGGGACCTGAATTTTTATCCCGAGTTTGAAATTAGCGAACCGAGACATCCTTAAAACAATTTCAAAAAAATCACGATAATAGTCTAAAATATTTCAGATATCTTGAAGTTAATAAAAATATAAGTATCGAAATTTTAAAAACACTTTCGAGGTGCGCTTTATACCCGCTTTTTAACAAATAACGAGACGACACGCGGGTGAAACGATTCCCGAAAATTCCCAAAATAATTTTAAAATTCTCCGAATAATACAAACTTAATAAAATATAAGTTTCATGATTTTTAAAGAATTCCTGAATTAAATATGGATTTTACAGATAAACACACTCAGAAAATCATTTAAGCATAAATAATTAATAAAATATTGATTTCTTAATTTTATAAAGTCCTAAAAGTAATTATTGAAATTATAAAATTAGAAAACCAATTTTAAAGACAATTCAAATATTTATGGAATTAAAACTTCAACAAAATCACTTTTATAAGAAAAAAAATAAAATCATATATCTCATTAATAAATCACACAATTCAATCTCATATAACAGCAATCATAAATAATTAAATAACAATCCATAACTGCTGCCAAAACCAATAGACACATTTTATTTATTTACTTAAACCTTTATTACACTTCCAAATATTAGAAATAAAATAAAAATACACTAGTCGTTATAACTAATATCATATATCGTTATGAATTTCACCCTGCGAAACAAATTAAAGTTATATAAAATCATGCTATTTGTTTTTAACTCTTATTACAGAAATTAACAAGATGTTGAGATCTATTGGCAAGTCATTGAAGCAGTTCACCCAGCTCCCTCAACCACCATTAAGCTATCTTCATAGCGCAACAAGCAATTTGGTTTATGATGAAACAAGTTACAACATATTAGAAATGGAGCAAGAGTTTAACAAGCTGTTTCCTAACTGCAACCCTGAACAACTAGAAGTGTACAATGCCGTTGTCGAAGCTGTTCAGAACAAGCAAGGAGATTTGTTTTTTGTTTATGGCAGCAGTGGATATGGAAAGATCTATGTTTGGAAAACATTAATTTACAAGTTAAAATCTCTGGGAAAGATAGTATTTCTGGTTGCATCATCCGGTATTGCAGCGACTTTAATGCTCGGAGGACGGACGGCACACTCACATTTTAAAATTCCAATTATGTTGGATGATTATTCTTCATGTGCCATCCATCATGATTCCGACATTGATGTTCTTATCAAATGCACGAGTCTTATAATCTGGGACGAAGCCCCTATGCAGCATAGGCATGCTTTTGAATGCCTCGATCATTCTTTAAGAGACATTATGAAATCAGTGGATGTAGATAATGCAAACAAGCCTTTTGGAGGTATCACAGTGTTACTAGACGGGGACTTTCGTCAAATTTTACCAGTTATAACCGATGGATCATATGGTGAAATTGTATCTGCATGTATTACTCGATCAAGGTTGTAGAATTTGGCTAGGATATTTGTTTTGAAACAGAACATGAGGCTGGACCAGGGTGTTGATGAAGAAGAAAGACAAATGTTGAAATTATTTGCAGAATGGGTACTTAATATTGGTAATGGTAAGATAGATAATCACATTGATCGATCAGATGAATATTGTGAATATGATATAAGCATTCCAGCTGATTTTTGCGATCCTGATATCCAAAATTCAGTTAAGAATATGATCAAATGGACATATCCTGATTTCCAGACCAAGTTCCAATATCCCAAATATTTGAGTGAAAGAGCAATCTTAACACCCACCAATCAAACTGTTCGCAGCCTAAATTATCTTATTATGGATACCATACCTGGAGAGACTGTCACCTACTTCAGCGTTGACAGGGCCGAATAATTTGCTGGTAGCCAATCTGATCTTAGTTTTGCTTTTCCACCGGAATATCTTAATTAATACAACATTCCAGGACTTCCTCCTCATGAATTGAAACTAAAGGTTGGAGTTGCAGTTATACTTATGAGAAACTTGAATCAGACACTTGGCCTTTGCAACGGGACGCGGATGATGGTGACCCAATGCTTGAAACACTGTGTACAATGTGAAGTTATATGTGGTGCCTTTGTTGGCACAAGATATTTTATCCCTCGAATGGAGTTATGTCCAACTGAAACTACTCTGCCATTCAGATTCATTAGAAAACAGATGCCTTTACAAATTTGCTACTCCATGACAATTAATAAAGCACAAGGTCAGTCGCTTGAAATAGTTGGATTGTTTCTTCCGAAGTCGATGTTTACCCATGGTCAATTCTACGTTGCTGTCAGCCGAGTGACTTCTCCCAAAGGGCTTAAAATTTTCATTGATTCAAGTAGTGGAACTCCTACAAATGTTACTCAGAATGTAGTGTACAAAGAAGTTTTCTATAATGTACCTCAAGTTTAGATTTACGGTTAATTTCCTGAAATCTTTTAATTTATGACAAAACACTTGAATTCGTTTACCATGTAAGGGAACAAATTCTATTGTTATTATATTTTTGGTGTAATCATTGTCGTTGTAATGTGACTAAACATGTCGACATCCTTTATATTTCGAATGGAACTTTAAACCGGTAATGTTAGAATTTATTTGAACTACCCATATGTAATAATATTTTGGTCTTTGATTTTAGATAGTATGTTTAAATCTGATAGCTACCATATACCTTTATGTAAAACAGAGCCCAAGTCTACAGCTATTTTGAGGCAACATTGATATAGAAAAGTCATCATAATTCAATTATATCTTCTTGAAGTCAAACAATTTGTAAAACCATGATGCTTGCATTACGTATGCCCTGTCAGTTTGGACAAATCGGATGTTTATCTGATATATATACCAATACAATTTTTACAAAGCATTCTACACCACACATCAAGATAAGTTTTCAGGGTTTAGACACATTATTGAAGAAAACTGTTCCTATCTTGACGATTTATCAAGGTAAGCATCATTGTTCTACATCATTCTCTTTTGAATGTCATTTCATATGTTTATAAAAATAAAGTTAAACTTCATAATCTCATTATCCTATCTATATCAATACAGGTTTGTATAAAAAATGTTGTTTAACAAGTATGAGAAGCTGCAAAATCTTGGATGTGAAAGGACTGAATGGACGATACGTGTTAGAGCTCAAGCTGTTTGGGAGGGTATTACCAGGGCAACTATGGAATTTCGTGGTCTGAATGTTATCTTCATTGATGATTCGGTAACATTTATTATACTGAAATTAACATTTACTTTGGACATGTCTAGAAATATAACTTTTGATGTCTTTAAAGCCATTTGGTAGTTGAATTTACCTTTTCAAAGTAAATTTCTATATAATTGCTATTCTCTTTTTTTATGTTGTTTATAGTGAAATATTTTTTTCTCTCCATGTAGAACTGTCGGATTTATGCCTTTGTTAGTTCTAAGATTGCACCGCTTTTCCAAGATGATTTGAAAGAAGGGAAGATTTTTAGTATTTCAAATTTTCATGTGAGAACTTACGAAGCTATTATGAAGAATAGGGAAATCAGAAATGAGAAGCATATATATTTTGACAATTATACCGTAATGGAGCCTGAATTAGACAATGTCACCCGCATTGAGCCTTATGCTTTTGATTTGTTTGATTTTCATGAAGTGGCCACATTTTTGAAAGATTCCAGGTTCTTAATAGGTATAAATTAGTTGATTATCATGTTTACCGTTTTGCCTAACTAAAAAGTTTAATTGCTTACCTTTAATTTTTAATAGATGTTGTTGGTGTTATTCAAAACACCGATGTTGAATCTGTGTTATCGAAAGATGACCCGAGCAAGTCCCATATCAAATTCCGAATAAGTGATGGAAGGTAAATTAATTTTGTGAAAATTTACTTGCCAAGAACTTTGTATACTGCTGATATCTTTAATGTGTTTACATCACAACCTTTTATACATGTCTGATCTGAATGTTACCTTTTTCAATACATTAGCTGTTGAGTTTGAAAAAAAACTGAAACAAATGAAAGAGGAGCAAGTAATAATCATCATATCAAGTGCAAAAGTGAATCTATTTGATGATGTGTAAATTATTATACACATTTGTTTTTTTGGTGATGAATTTTATTACTTGGCATATTCAGTTATTACTAAAATCATGATGTTCTTTCACATAACTTATTCCTTAGGAGAGAATTGTTTGAACAACTATCCCGCCACTCGGTTCTATCTTAATCCTGATCACTACAGTGTGCCTCTGTTAAAGAAAAGGTTCTAACTTTCTTTAATTTAGAACTTATACGTATTTTTAGTCTTTAGTCTTCCATGAAATGTACTAAATGTGTAAATCATTTTAAATTTCAGGCTTGCTGACCCCCCCAGTAATTGTCGAAACTATGGAAGCAGAAGAGGTCATTGATAATAAACTTTACACCATTGCAGAAATTAAAAAGTTCACTGAAGAGTACATTCAGGTTAGTTGGTAATTACCCGTTTGATTAAGAATCAGGAAAGCGTAAATATTCAAATTACCTACGCTGTACCTATGTTAGTTAATATTTTAATATCTTATGCAGAATAAGGTGAGGTTCCAAGTTAATGTGAAAAAAGTGGAGGAAAAAAACAACTGGTATGACAATTTTTGTACCACCTGTGGTGACGAGGTAAACATTGTTGCTGAAAGGTATAAGTGTGAAACATGTAAACGGAATATCCCTTATCCTGATATAAGGTATTGACATATTTGACGCTCAGCAATGAAATATCTTCAACACTAAATCTAATGATTTATTTCTGTGTTTGTTTAGATTTAGACTTGCTGTTGTTTGTAAAGATGTTACTGGTGTTATTGCAATGGTTTTTGATGAAGAAATTTATCGGCTTACTGGAAAAGATGTCTTTGATATTGAGAATGATGACAATCAAGTAAGATAAATTATGTTCCACATTTCTTTTAACAAGCTGTTAAATAATTTTTCTTACACCTGTTTATGGTGTGTACAAAGGTAGGAGATGGGATAAACTTTCCTCCTATGTTGAAATCATTTGAGAACCGTGATTACATTGTAACGCTCTTGATTGAGGAAAAAAATACAAAGAAATCCTGCTCTGTCTATACTGTCTATGCACTTGATGAACCAGTTGAAATGTTAGGAAATCACACTCCTGGTGACACAGTGGACATTACCAGTAATGCTGATTCAGTCACTATGGTAATGTGAATTACTGTATTTTATGTAAACAAAATACTATTTATGTTGCATTCATCATTACTACATAATGGTATCTAACCATAATACTATTTGTAGGGAATTGATCTCCTTTCTAAGTGAAGCGCTGATAGTCCTCCTACTGAGAAGTCCTCAAACAAAAAAAAAGCAAGAAAACAAAATGAAGTTGTATCCTGTGAATTGGATGAAAATGTTCCTGTTGGTAGGTGGAAAAACATTAAGAAAGAGGTAACACTTAAATCAGTTACACTTTTTGAAGTTTATCAATATCTTCAACTATATTACAGTTGTGTAAATTTGTTCATAATTTTGCAATATTTTTTCAATATTGCAGGTCTGATTAAGTGATCTGCATGTTTTTGTAAAGTAGAAGATATTGAAGTTACTCCCTTGTGGCACAATTTTAAAATCTGTAGACTTTTTTGTGTCAAATTCTGAATGTTTGAACTTATTTTTTGCACAACTTTTGGGATTATCGTCAATTGTAATATTGAATGTTTAAATATTTCACAGACACTTCCTACTTTGGCTTTTAAAGTGTTCTGTTTGAAGTTAATGACCAGGATACAATTGGTATGTTGATATATATTTCTTTATTGTCAGCCTTTATATTTAGTGAACACAGTAGTATGTTCAGAGTAAAGTTACCTTAGTAATCACTACTTCCTCTGTAACATCAAACAATGAACAGAGCTGCAGTAGGAGATTCTCAACTACATTGCTTGATTAATTTGAAAATTAAATACCCCATATATTTACATACACCTACCTGGAAACTATCATTAAAGGATGTCATACTACACTATTTAATCCAAGAGTTCTATATAAGTGAGATTCCTGTGTCCTTTTACTCAAACCTTTCTATCAAGTTTTAGTCACATAATTTTATAAAATGTCTGCTAGGAAGTATGATAGTTTCAAAGATTTAAGGAAGGGTAAATATGATTGGAAGGTTGCAGGAAGGGTAATGAATTTGTGGAGAGGTTACACACGCACTAAAGAGCCATTCAAAAACTTTAATCTTCTACTTGTGGATGGCAAAGTAAGCCTGCAAACTTTTGTTACTTTTTTACTAAAGTTTCAACACTGATACTGTAGTTTTATTCATGTTTTTTTCTCCTTTTCTTTCTTCCTGTAGCGTGCAAGAATTCATGGTTTTGTAGCTGGTAAAGACGCTGATCAGTTGGAGCCTATTTTAGAAATTGGAAGAGTCTACCTATTTGAGAATTTTACAGTTAAAGAGTACAGGCCTGAGGACATTTTCAGACCTCTTAGGAAGGACATTCAAATTGTACTTGATTCTCAAACCAAAATTACAGCTTTAGAAGAGAAAATGGTAAACATTGAGAAGTATATTTTTGATCTGTTTGACCTTGCTGATCTAGATTCACAAGCAAGTCAAAACCGATATCTTACTGGTATGTTATCTAAATAATTACTATTTTTTTTATTTATGCCAATTTATAAAGTATATAACTTCAAATTATATAATGTTGTTTGTTTTAAGATGTTATCGGGGTGATGGAAAAACCTAAACCATTGGCAAGAATCCCAAATAAACATGGAGCCATACAACAACATATTACATTCAAAATTACCGACGAAAGGTTTGGTTTCATATATTTGCAAGAATATAGTACCCAAGTAGTTTTCTTTAACTACCACTGAATTTTGTTTTGAATATGTTTCTTATTACAGTAACACCATAAAAGTAACCTTTTGGGATGACTTTGCCAAATACTTTGATGATGTTCTCAAACAAGAGATTGATTATCCTATTATCATCATTATTGGATGTGCTAGAGTGAACAAGTGGTCAGGTATTTTGAGATATAAGTGTCTTAACTTGGATGCATGTCTTTATGATAGTTTTAATCATGATTCATCAATATTTTTATAAATTCCTAGTGTTGTAGATGAAGTAGACCTCTCTAATGCTGCAGCTACAAATTTCTACCTCAACATCAAGCATCACAGTGTGACTGAAATGAGAAGAATGTAGTGCTTTTATCAAAGTTCATTGACAACATGTTATGTAATATTTAAAAGTGTTAAATCTAAAATGAGTATTTTCTTTTTAGGTTATCTAAATCATCATTTGCAAGAACAAATCTTGCAGCACCGAGCATCCCTTTTCCCAAAATTTTGACAGTACAAGGCATTAAAAATATGGGAGTAGATCAAACTGAGGTAAGATATAGTACTGATAACTTATTTCTGCTGTTGATCAAGTACTTATAATAATATCTTGAACTTTTTCTGTTAGAATGAAGTACTCTGTCAAGTTAAAATTAGGAAATTGCAAGAACTAAGAAGCTAGTTTGTCCAAGTTTGCACGTCATGTTACAAGCATGTAGAGATTGTGGGAAATTTTTATACATGTGTACACTGTCTGAGGAAAGGATCATATGCAGAGAAGAAGTATGAAACTGTTGCTCCCTAAACTTCAATAGATTTTATATGAACTTCAACTTATAATAAAATTCATGCAGGTTTGAATTGTGCATATTTGCCTCTGATCAAACTTGTCCAATAGATATTATGCTGGAAGACAGAGAAGTAAGGACATTGATTGGAAAAACTTATTATGAGTTGCAGTATGAGGTACAACCTGCAATCACCACTTCTTTTTCATCTTAGTGTCTGAACTATCTTATCTTGTGATGTAATCTAATATTTCATGTAGGGCCACAATGATGAAAGTATTATACAAGTTCTTAAAACTATTGAGAACAAGGATTGCACTGTCAAACTGATCGTAACCAAGGAAAACATAAGCAATGGATACCCGATATACCTTGTCAGGGACATAATGGAAGGGTTTAATATCGAAGACAACACTGATGCTGAGACTCACCCTCATCCAATTGAGCATATTGATACAGAAGTAAGCAAGAAATTACTAACTTTTATTGTCCTTTCAAATTTACTATTATTTTTGCATGAGTAATTAGTGTTACACTGTTATACAGGCATCTGGATCAAGCTATCATCTTGACACTCTCTCTGGGCTTAGTTACACAATTGGACAGAGCTGAATTATTATCCAATTTGAATGTCATATTCTAATTACAAATATTAAGTCATTGTAATGTTATTGTTTAATTGTAGAGTACACAGTTATTATATCAGTCTCCTTCCAGCCTTTCCAGATGTTTCTGTACCTAGACGGGATGTCCTATTAAAAGTTGGACAGTTTCAAATAATTAGAACCAAAACAAGCGTATTGTGCACAATTTTGCGATTGGCAGGTATAATTTTGCGTTATGAAGCTCATAACTGAAACAACTTAATATCTTACCACTCCATAATTGTACCCGCGCATATGGAAATTTTATACTATGATCTCGAATTTATTTGTACCAGGCACAACAGATGTACTACCTATAAGATAACACATTAAATAAAAACAAAAACTTATATTGTAGCGTAAATAAATAATTTGTACAATTGGAATTTGTTACCTCCAGAAGCCTGTGTACTTGGGAAGACAGTTGGGAAGACAACCTCCAGCTGATTTCCCCAAAAGCAGATATAACGAACTCTGAATTTCCATCATATGTGAAGAGCAACAAATGGTATGTATTGAGATGATTAGTTTTTATGAATCGGCACAAATCACGCAGACCAATAAACTTATTTGCAGCAAGATTATACGATCCAGAAACGGTTAGTCCGTTACTGAGAACATATTTCACAGAGTTGCGAAGCGTTCCTCCACAACAATCAACAAAAGATATTGGTGGTTCCTAAAATTGAATATGGTAAATTACTAAAATGAGAAACTATATTAAGTAAAACTGTGAAATGACTTTAATGCATGAATAAAAGTAATAACCAGTTTGAAATGAGGATTACTAACAATTTCATCGATAAGTTCGTATCGCGTATTGATGTAATGCACAAACCTCCAACCACCATCACGAATAGTTACTATATAAAATTAAACAAAGTAATTATTATTGTTATTGTGCATAACATATACAATGATGGAAACTAATGTTTGAGGTAAAGAATTTAAATTTGTTATTGAACTTATACCTTGACGTGGATTACCAGTCTGAAAATGATGAAGTCGGTTAGGATAGTCAATTTCCGACTTATTTTTCCCAATGACATACACATTAAAATCATATCGGCCATTGTACTAAAAAATAAGCCGTTCACCACCAGTTAACCCAAAATGTGTAAAAAAGTTAGAGAAACCTTTTAACATTCTTCTTCTTTTATTAAGATCGACAGGCAACATGTATCCATTACGGAAGTTCAATCGGATTTCGGATGGTAGTCTATTGCAGTATTCAGAGGGAAATTCATGTGGAATCGTCTATACCAATAACCAAAATTAGAAAAACGCATACAAAGGAGATAGAAAATGACAAGTAGTTTAAAGAATCCATGTTTGTAAAAGAATTTAGCTAATCATTTCATTCAAAGTGGTGTCATAAAGGCTCAGAAATTTGACAAATTTGAGACTGTTACTTCCTGTTGAGTCCATATCTAAAGGCGAAAAAACTGAAAAATTACAACTCTAGTTTTACAATGTAAACATTCAGAAGTCTACACGTATTCCGTGAGGCCTTTTGTATTCTTTTCTTTCATAATTGCCTATTTATACAATACACATTTGTTACTTTCAATTCAATCACAAATTGTCAAAGGATCAGCAAAAAATATCAATGGCATCTTCATCCAACCCTACGTATGGCTACTCATATACATGTATATATACCTGTTTATATTACTTTGTTTCTTGATCTTTGCTTTTTATTCTTTAATCATTCAGGAATGCTTCGTCCTTCAATTCTAATGGATCATCAAGCGAATCCGATGATCCGATGATGAACGAAATTGAAGACTACACCGACTATCAGCACATCGAGAAATCCCTTACCAATCTCAATGCAAACCTTGCATCCATCGCCGAGCAGCTCGAAGGCTTGAGCATCAGCCACCAAGAGTTCAGTTTTACTTTAAAGGAACAACAGAAACTATTCATAGAAGGCTTCAATCAGAACCACTAGGAGTTCTGCCTCAACTTCATCCAGCAACAAAAGCTACTCATGGAAGAGATGGTCAAGATCCGTATGGAGGCAACCAAGATCCGCAAGCGTATCAATTAGGTTTTTACTATTCGAAAAAATTATGTTTCTATTCTGATGAATAATTTCATGGATGTTTTGGACATTTTATTTTACTATCTATATCTATTGCAAATGGGTTCCATCTCTTCTATGCTCTATTTACACATGCAATTGATTTTAGGCCCTTTACAAATTCATTGTTTTTGTTTCACAAATACCTATGGTCTGTTTATTTACTTTGCATGCAATCTGTGGCCTAATTTTGACTAGACCACAAAGGTGAAAGATTATACATTGGACCTATAGTCTTTCGACCTATACTCTTTGGGCCCGAAATAATTGATACTTCATCTTGGACATTAAATGGGTTGCATTACGGCCCGTAGATTACAAATGTAGATTACAAATTGAGTATTTTTTTGGAAATTAACCACGGTAATTATTGAAATCAATAGATTCTCATTATATTTGTAACAAAAAGCAAGCAAATGGCCCAAAAACAAGGCATAAACCAAAATTTTTTTAAACGAAAATGCAACTTATAATAAGTTATTTTAATATCCTAAAAAAATAAAAAAATTATAATATAATATCAAATTTTCACAATTTAAAATTTTCACAATTTGGAGCCCATTGGTAGCGGGCAAAAATCCTAGTATTTATTTTTAGGGAATAAACGGCTAGGATCTACTAGGGTTAGGGATGAACGACCAAGATTAGAAGTTGTATATAGAATTTGGGTTTTTGATTTTAAATGGGCTGGGCTTTTTTACAATAAGTTGGGTTTATTTTGAAAAATATTTGTTTATTTATAAAATATGTATGTGCTTATATAATATTGGGTCAATCATAATTTTTGTTTGGGCTGGAAAATACAAAATTTAATCCAAAATCTATATTTATATAAATCTATTTATATATATATATATTTTTTAAAATAGTTGGATTAATATATATATATCCTTATATAATTTTTCTAAAATATATATTTTGTAAAAATATTTTTCAAGAAAATTATTTATATATTACAGAAATTATTTATATATATACTTTTGGAAAACAAAAATAACATACATTTATGTATTTATCTGTAAATGGTCATATGAGAATAAATAAATATTTATATATTTAATACTAAAATAGGTATATATAACTATAAATGACTAAAATTAATTTATATGAGAGTGACTCTTATATATTTGTACATCTCATGGAATAATAATTATTCACTCGATTAAGTTTATTTTCCCGGTTAATCTAGGCTATTTAAGTTATCTTAACTTGATCAATAAATTTCTTTATTGATAAATCTGAGTTTTAGACAAACTTAATAACTTGATTGGGAAACTATCTTTATCGTTGAGATTACTTTATAACTCTCTTTATATAAACCATTATTTCACAGATTCCAACATTCCTAAATCCAAGCGGAGTTTAGTGAATCTTCCGGAATTTAATGGTTTTGTGAATATGTCAGCAAGATTGATCTTAGTATCAATATGAGTCATTTTTATATCGCCTTTATTGACATGATCAGGTAAAAAATGATGTCTCACATTTATATGTTTAGATCTAGAATGTAATACGGGATTATTGCTAAGATCAATAGCACTAGTATTATGACATAAGATTGAGATCACATCAAATTTTATATTATAGTCAACAAGTGTTTGCTTCATCCACAGTATTTGAGCACAACACTTTGCAGCTGCTATATACTCAGCCTCGGTTGTTGAGATGGATACGGAATTATGTTTTTTTAAAACCAAGAAACTAAACATCGACCGAGAAACTGACAAGTACCACTACTAAGTCAAATGGTATTCCTTTTAGATACCAAATGCCAACATCAGTGGTTCATTTAAGATATCTCAATATCCTTTTTACCGCGGATAAATGAGATTCTTTCGGGGCTACTTGAAACCTAGCACACTTACAAACACTATATTGAATATCAGGACGACTTGCAGTTATATAGAGCAAGCTACCATTCCATTTTCGTCTAATTTTTTTCGAAATACCCATTTTGTACCAATTATGGAAGTATCATGAGGCTTAGGGACAAGTTCCCACACTTTACTACGAGTAAATTGGAGCAATTCATCTTGTATAGCAGAAATCCAATCCTCTTCTAATAAAGCCTCTTTCGCGGTCTTAGGTTCTGTTTGAGATAGAAAACTAAGATGATTCACAATATTTTGAACTTGTGACCGCGTTTGAACTCGCTTCCTTAAGTCACAAAGCACATTATCTAATGGATGACTTTTTATAGTGGGAATTGCTTTTGGAAGTTCATCTTCCTTTTCGTCCAATTCTAATGGATTTTTATGTACGGGAGTCTCGAGATCCATATTTTTGAATTGTCGAATAACCTTTTCAATATCATCATGTTCAACATTTTCTTGGTCAACAAAATCTTTATATTTTGCCGGTGGTTTATTTTCATTAAAAGCGACATTCATAGATTCTTCCACCACAAGCGATTTGAGGTTGAACACTCGGTAAGCTTTACTATTGTTCGAGTATCCAAGAAATATACTTTCATTTGATTTAGGATCAAACTTCGTAAGGTACTCTTTTGAATTTAATATGATGCACTTGCTTCCGAATACTCGAAAGTAGCTTAGTTTCAGAGTTTTTCCAAAATATAGCTCGTAAGGAGTCTTTTGTTTTATAGGTCGTAGCAAAACCCGATTAAGAATATGGCAAGCGGTTGACATAGCCTCGGCCCAAAAATATTTAGGCCGACGATATTCATTTAGCATTGTGCTAGCCATTTCTTGGAGTGTTCTATTTTTCCGTTCAACTACTCCGTTGGATTAAGGAGTGTATGGAGCGGAAAAATTATGTGTGATGCCATGTTCATCACAAAAGTTGGTGAAACTAGAATTCTCAAATTCTTTACCATGGTCAGCCCTTATATAGGCTATGGTTTTATTTTCTTAATTTTGAATCCTTTTACATAAAAATGAGAAGGATTCAAAAGCATCACTTTTGGCTTTGAGAAATTCAGTCCATGTAAATCGTGAATAATCATCCACAACTACCAACGTATATGTGCAACCTCCAAGATTTTGTTTTGGAACCGGACCAATAAGATCCATATGTAGTAGCTCTCGAGGTCTCGAGGTAGATACCATAAACTTTGCTTTGTGAGATGCTCGAATTTGTTTACCAACTTCACAAGCTTCACAAATATGATCTTTATGTGTTAGATATATTTGAGATGTCATGTCTAATATGATTCATGTTTAGTTTTCAGATCTTAACAAACAGGACATATCAGGACTTATTGAAATTAGGACTTACTGAAAGTCAGAACTTAATATCAGAACTTAAGGTCATATCAGAACTTAAGTGTGGGAAGACTTTCATATAAGGAAGGAAGCTGATTTACAGTAGAAGATCAAGACTAAAATAAAAGAAGATATGCATGGAAAGAGTTAGAGGACTAAAAACTTGTAGAAGATTTTTGATTGATATATTTTAGGAGACAGAATTGTATTCCGTATCAATTAGAAGTTATCTTGTAACTGTGTACTATATAAACACAGACTTAGGGTTTACACTATATGTGTTATCATTATCGAGAAGATTATACATTGTAACCTAGCAGCTCTTAGTGATATTTGTTCATCACTGAGAGAGAACAACAGTTCTTATTGCAACAGAGTTTATTCAATATACTTGATCTTTGTTACATACTTGTGTTAAATCGATTTGATTGTATTAACACTGTATTCAACCCCCTTCTACAGTGTTGTGTGACCTAACAATTGGTATCAGAGCTTATCTATCAACACACATACAGTAAAGATCCATACAATCATGTCTGAAGAAGCATAAACTCCAACCAAGCCCACCAAAACTGAAGAAACTCGAAAGACTCAAACCCACAGTCAATATGAGACTATTAGGGTTCCCATACTGTAACCTTCTGAGTATCCCATATGGAAAGTGAAGATGGCTATGTTTCTGGAAGCTACAGATCCATAATACCATGACAGAATTAATGAAGGACCACATAAGCCTACCAAGCTCTCTGTTGTAGTTGCTGATTAACCAGCAAAGACCATACCAAAGGAGAAAGGTGAGTACACAGCTGAAGACATCTCATCTATTTCCAAGGATGCAAGGGTAAGGCATTTGCTGCATAATGCCATTGATAATGTCATGTCAAACAGGGTAATTAATTACAAAACTGCAAAGGAGATATGGGATGCTTTGGAGATAAGATGTCAGGGAACTGATGCAATCAAGAAGAACATGATGACTATACTCACTCAAGAGTATGAGCACTTTGACTCAAAAGCTGATGAGTCTTTAACTGACTTATATGACAGGTTTGTCAAACTCTTGAATGAACTGTCACTGGTGGACAAGGAATATGATCTTGAAGATTCAAATCTAAAATTTCTTTTAGCTCTTCCTGAAAATTGGGATTTGAAGTCTACTACCATAAGAGACAACTATGATCTTACTGAAACTACTCTTGATGAAATTTATGGTATGCTCAAGACTTATGAACTTGAGATGGATCAAAGGAGCAAGAGGCATGGAAGAAAGTCAAGGATAGTTGCTCTTAAGGCTGAGGAGGAATCTCCTAAATTGGCTGCCTCAAAAAGGGGCAAAGGAAAGGCTCTCATCATAAAGTCTGATTCAGAGTCATCATATTCTGATTGTAATAACCCCAATTTTTGGGAATTTTTGAAACCCTTATGAATAGTGTTTTTGCTGAATGAGAAAACTTTTCATGCCACGCTATGTAGGGGTTCTGTTATTGATCTTATGGGATATTATTAGTACTCTATGTGGTATATAAGTGTATGTAAAGATCGTCAGAATCCAATTCCGAACACTTTGGTTTTTCCCGGAAATCCATAAGATACGGAGAGAATTGAGTATAAGGTAACAGAATAAAAAGGATTTAAATTAAAGGATTATAATAGAGGATCATAAAAAGGAATATAATGTATTGAGAAAGGTTAAGGGAACCTAAGTAATAAGATCCCGGGTATGATCCTTCAAACGATAGACGAGAACGAAAGTTAAGCGAACCGTACAACAGATCAGCGGTCATTAGGCAAACGATTAGGAAGTTAATCAAAGGGATTAATGGGAGTGATGTCATCCAACCAATAGAAAGGAGACAAGGAAGGGAGGATGACATCATAAGGGTGACATAAGCATGACATGGAAGGAAGGAGGTGTGGTTGATTTAGGACCACACAAATTCAAGGGCAAGGTGGTAATTTGCTAAATCAAAAACAAAACCAAGCCAACCAACTAGCAAATCATTTCATCAAAAATCAAAAAAAATCAGCCAAGGCATTGTTCTTCATATTAGCTCTCGGCTTTTTGCCTTTTTCAAAGAAAAAAGTTTCCAAAATCAAGATCCAAGCATCCTTAATTGGTAAGAAAATTCCCTAACCATCTTTATGCTTAGTTATGGCTATATCATGAGTTTAAGCCATTAATTCTTTCTCTAGCTTCTTCATTTAATCAATGAAGAAGACAATGAATAGTGTTTTCAAGTTTTTAACTTGAACTTTTCTTGTTTTTCTTGAAGATCCAAGCTTCCCTAAGGCTTCTCCAAGCTTCTTAAGGCTTCCTAGCTCAACCCACCACTCCAAGGAAGGTATACCATTTTCAAACCCTAGGTTCATATATATTATAAGTGATTTTGATGAGTAGGATGTTATGGTATCTTATTGTTATGATTAGAGTTTGAGGTTTGGTATGGTAGTGAAATGAGATGGTAATTTTGTGGTTTTGATTTAAAGAAACTTAAGTATGATTAAAGTTAGGTTTAAGCATATGTATGAATGATTAAAATTGAATTGGTTGGGATTGTTATGATGTGATAAGGATGGGTGTTTGTTGTGTGTTGGATTTGAGGATGGTTTGTGTTGATTGTGGATAGTTTAAAAAATGGGAAATCGCGTAAACATAGCCGTCGTAACGTCCGATTTTCTTTGGACTGTTTTTGTGCATAGCATTAGGACCCGAGAACCCCCTGCTAAATTGTGACCACTGCCATGTTTAGATAGCTCATGTTACGAGCTTCGTTTTGATATGTAGTTCGTTCGATTCCGATTTACGGTTTAGGGGAAACGACCGTTTCAAGTAACGGCGTTTCACGAACGAAACTTTTTCCCTCGCCTTACTTTGAAATGTAGGTTAAAGACCAAAAAGGGTTAATTAATGCATGAAACATTTATGGTAAGTGTTTTAGGCAGTTGGTAAGTCACTCGCGAAGGAATCGCTTTAAAACTCGTAAAGATTAAATTATTAAAAATGATGGAGCCGAGGGTACCCGAGTGACTTAAGCGAATCAGTGAGCGCAAAACAAGCGTTAGAGTCTAAGTTAGTTAAAGTATAGAATTACAAGTGATTTTGGTTTAATTCCAACTTACTTGTTGTTTATAGGTTACCAGACTCGTCCCGAGCCATTCGTAACCCCCAGTCGCTCAGGCAAGTATTCTATCCGTTATACTGTTGTTGTGATGAATATATGTATTTGCATTATCTTGCGATAGATGCATGTTGGTTAATTAGCAAAATCTTGCGATATATTGTAGCATGTGATATGGTATATATTGCATGCCTGTTTCATATTCTTATAATATATATCTGTTGGTTCAGTTGATAATACCTATGCTAGAGGATAGCGGTAACTTGCATATACCCTTAGTATAGGGACCCAAAGGTGAAAATAGTTTCTAAAACCGGGAGTCGAGGATCCCGAGTAGATTTTGTATATATATGGATATGGATATATATATATATATATTTATATATATATACATATATATGGTCATAGTTTTCAAAACTATTAATCGAATAAGGTTTATTCGATAACTTTAACTTTATTTTATTATTGAATATTATTTCGAATATCATTCGAGGACTTATGACTCCTTTATATTATTTATTGAATATTACTTGGATATTCATTTGAGGATGTATGACTCCTTTATTTATTTAATGAATATTATTTATAATATTCATTCGAGGTATTATGACTCAGCTTATTATTTAATGAATATTATTTCGAATATTCATTCGAGGGCTTATGACTCAGCTTATTTATTTATTGAATATTATTTGAATATTCATTTGAGGATCTATGACTCCGATTATTTGCTGAAATATATTCTTTATTTTATTAAAGAATAAGATGTCAATAATCAAACTTATTTTCGATTATTCAAATAAAGATAATACTTTCATATAAGTATATCTTTGGTTATTTAATACTCGTTTCAAGTATAAATTTTAATACTTCTACTTCAATTATTTTTATAAAGATTATTCTTTATGGGAATATTATTTAATTAATAATATTCAGATATTTTCTAATATTCTGGGGACTGATTTACTTCATTAAATCAGCTTTACTCCAAACACTCTTTAAAGTGTTTTCGAGTCTTCAAAATGATTTTTAAAAGTCAGAGCGGATCCCAAAACTCATTTTTATATTTAAGATCTTCCTTTTTTTAAGGGGATTTAAATACTCGCTCAAAACCTGGGGAATCCGGCTCTGTGGTGTATTTTATATTCGCAACAAGGTTGCAGATTTGGTAAATAAATTGATTACTTGCCCAACGTTCGGGAAGTAAGCCCCTCTCATTGAGTCGGCATAAGCGACAGGCCGGGGTACGGTCTATTATTGTGTAAGTGGCTCAGTGGGAGTCCATCAAATGCATAAGTGGCTGAGTGGCAGTCCAGCATAGGTCTTAATTATGACCAGGGTGATGACCAGTGGGGAATTCGTCCATCTACTAGTAGAAAAGGTTACTTATTGGTATCTTTGCCTGATCAGCAAGATATCGGGTTTATGCCAAAATTCTTTTCCTTTCCAAAATTCATTGGATGTTTCGAACTCTGTTCATACTTCACATAACAGAGGTTCCAGGAAATGTTTTCGGGATATATATGTATGTGGATATATATATATATCGGGACTAAATAAAGTATCTCATAACTTTTTCATTCAATAATATTTTAAAGATTGAATCTATTCAAGTCTTATCTTGTGGTCTCATCAGTGGGATGAACTTTTGAAATTGATTATAACTTGAACGGTGGTAGTTCAAGTAGTATTGGGAAAGATATAAGTATATTGGGGTATTTGGTAACCTCATCTTTTAAACTTATATCTAATTAATAATTGTCTTATGAATGACAAAGATTTTCAGAAAAACGTTGAGACAAGGTTAGATATATGAGATCACCTTGCAACGATATTTTTTTATACAGTTATACACTGGGACTTTGTGTATATTATGCATGGAAGAGGACTTCCAATATTTTGAAAAGTATATATGTATATATACTGAATATTTTGCGACTTCATCGCATTAAGATATCAAACTTGGTTCATTTCTTTTGACCAAGACTTTCATGAGTATTATGAGTAGGCTCATATACTATTAATCATTATACATATTATTTTGGTGGGCTTGCTGCTCACCCTTGCTTTCTTCTTTCATCACACAACAACAGATAGAAAAGATGAACAGAACCAAGCTCCCGATTCGCAAGCGATTAGGAGACGTTCCGCAGTTTTCTAGAAGCATTGATGCCGCCGTAGCTGAGGTAGGAACTACCAATAGGCTAGGCTTTCAACTTTTGATGGACCAGATTTATTTATATTTATGAATTGTAATAATGGCAAAGAAATGTAAATTTATTCAGAAAACCTTTTAAGGTGTATTGGCAGATAATTGTGGAATAAAATGACTTGTGGTTATTTTTGGATGTTCATCTCTGAGACTATAACGTGTGGTGTGTGTTTATTGTGGGGTCACAGTACAGAGTAGTTGAGTAATTATTAAAATTGGGTGTTATTAAGGGAAATGGAACTCGTGACGACCCGGATCCCCGACCCCGGATCTGGGGGTGTTACAGAAATGGTATCAGAGCTAAGCGTTATAAACCTCAGAGATGATGGGACGTTAAGATAATAAGTTCACTAAGATAATAAGAACTCTTGCCAAGTTCATAGTCGGGCTACCTAACGTAGCACTGATAGTTAAAACCCTTATGGGAACCCTTATGGGTATCGTGATAGTAACATAGTTTGTTCTCGTATAGGGCAGCGGGGCACCAAACCTTGAGGTTCAGGAGCATCAGCATGAGGATGTTTTATTACAAGTTGGAGATCAAATTGTGAATCCGATGGAGTACCCTAATGAGGGACCGGATGAGGTTCAGATAGAGAATGCTGCGGTTGAGGATGTGATTCCGGAAAGGATTGTGGCTGAGGAGGATCTCATGGAGGATCCTGATGAGAATGAAGAGAGGACCGTTGAGGAACAGATGACCGCAGTCAGGGCGACTACCAGAGCAAGAATGGCCGCGAGGGTGGCCCTAGAGAATGAAGAGTTACCAAGGGCACAAAAGTTAATGAGGGCAGAAGGAGTGGGGCCTTCCACGACCCCAATTATACCAGTATCAGACCCTCTTCCAGAGGCTCCTGTAGACCTCCATGAGGTTCCACCAATTCCTGTTCCCTCCCCTGTACAGAGCCCAGCACATACTGAGGAAATGCCACCTTTATCCCCTGCACCATTGTCACCTGATACCGTGCTTGGTTATCCATTTGGATCTCCTGGGTCTGCACCACCTGTTCCCCATGGACTGCTAGATGCTACCACTCAGGCATCTCTTATCGCTGATTATCATATGACTTTGGGTGGCCTGTCAGAGGCCCGGAATGTTAGGAGTGATCTGTTGGATCGACTTACTGCACCAAGGATTGAGGGTGGGATACTTCCGGCAGGATTAGTGTATAGCATGGAAAGGATTGAGGCTACCACCCGTGTTACAGCTAGAGGCCATCTTGAGGGTCAGGTTGATCCAGCTCTACTTGCGACTATCTTAGACCTCATCACCTCTGTGATGGAACAGGTTAGGGATGTTGTGCGTGCTCACACCTCTTAATCCATGGTAGTGTGCAGAGCCAGAGCAATCAAACAAGGGTCTCATGTAGCACCGCTTTTGGATGATTAGCCTAAGTTATGAATGATTAGTATTAATGACGAGATGACTATTTATGGTAGTACTTTTGGGATAGGAGCGATAAGTTCATATGATGTAATCCTCTTTAATATGTTCAGTTGTTGTACCCTCGAACAAATGGTTATGTATATATTCGTTAATTTCAGTTCAGATCAGTTTGATTGTGATAAATCACATTGTTAATTGCTCTATTAACACTTAAGAGAGTGTCATGAAGTTTATCGAACTTAAGAATTCATAATTTGCAATCGTGCAAGGACTAAACGAGGGGAAGACTTAAGCAAAGTAAGTAAGACAAATATCCAGAGACTCTCAAAATTTTCCAAGTAATATGCCCCACAAGGAATAAGATTAGGGGCAAACCTTGAATGTGATAATCAGGGAGGTCGCAATTAAGATATAAGGAACCCAGAATATAATAAAGTGGAAAATGAGGATTTTAAATTAAAAGATGACCCCAATTATGGGGAGTAGGAAGAAATATTTAGAAAAAAAAAAAAAAAAAAAAGCAGAAGTCGAGCGAGATAAGGAGACCCGAGGCGGTACTCCTATACGGAAATTCATGGACCTATCTAAACAGAACTTATACTTTATTCCCAACCACCACCTTGAGGAAACAATGCGATAGAAAATTCTTTCAGGACCTTTAAGTCGCTAAGCTCTCAGAGTTCCAAGGAACAAGCTGACCCAGTCGAGGCAAGAGCCCGGCTAAAGGAAATATAGGGAATCATTTGAGATTCTGAATGATTGACGAATCACAAAAGAGTGTTTTTGTCACTTACCCTCCTAAGGGAGAGACCACCCGCTGGTGAAAGACCAAGAAAGGCATGGAGCCAGAGATTATAATAAACTGATTAAAGTTTAGCCAATTATTTTCGGGAAGGTAATTCCCAAGGTTATGGAGATAGTGTAAAAGCTTTAGAGCCAGATCAAAGGCGGACGAGTATGATGAATTATGAATCTAAGTTGTAAAAAGTTGTCAAGATTCGTTCTGAGGGCACGAATCCAGAATGACGGGATATTTGAAATCAATGCTTATGTTGTGTTTGTTCATGAAATAATGATAAGGGAGTTGGGTGTAAGGAAACCCTAAAGACTCGTAGCAATAGATATAGAAAAGTATGCATTCGTAAGGATGAGGGTGATTCACCATGAGTTAAAATTGATGGTGGAAGGCATAAGAGATATATATAGTTTACCCCTGTAAGTTGGGGGGATTTGAGGAAACCTTGAGATAGTTTGAAGGATAAATAATGAGACGCGGATAGACTGAGGAGACAAGGAAGTAAGAAATTAGGAAAATTGGATGAAGGAAGTGACCTTCAAGAATGTGAAGTGTAAGACCAGTGGCTTGATACCCAGAAAGGGAGACGCCAGGTATGAGAGATATCCCAACATTGAGGTGACTGTTGAGATAAACAACAAAAGTAAATAAGGAATTATTAAGAAGAAGTTCATGTTGAACATGACCAATATCTTCCAGAACATCCATGTTATCATTACCAAATCAGGAAAGAAAAGCGGATGACCATTGTTATCTTTTGGAGGCCATATGGATTGACCTTAATTTGAATAAGGATGCTATTATGAAGTTAGGTATAGACTATCGAGATGGGAATGATGAATAAGATAATCTATCACGGATATATGACTTGATTTATCCATGGAAGGATGCAAGTACCTTTTAAAGGTGGAATTAAGGATAGAACATTGGTAACTTAAAATGAATCCTAGGGGAATGCATACAGGTTGGCATTTCATCCTTAATAGGGATAGTATGAGTTTTGACAGTATGAATTGGAAAGGATTAAGGTAATAATAACCTTTAAGAATCAGTGGAGAAATTTTTCAGAAGTATATAGACAATGGTTCTAGTATTAGTAAATGGTATTTTGATATGCCCTGTATCTAGGGAATACAGGAGGAACGATTGAAGGATAACCTTAGAGGTTTTACAGGGAGAAAGGTAATATTCGAAATTCTCAAGAATAGAAATGTTGATAAAGGAAATATGACGTAATTATGATGTTGCCAAGTGGGGCACGTGTTAAACCACGAGAAAGTATGGATCGAACCAGTAATGGTCGAAATTGTTCAGGGCAATTAGGGCCTAGGATAAAAGATGTTCTAAGTATGATTGAGAGTCAGTCGTGACAGTGATTAACCTCTAAAGACTGAGGCAATAACTTATGGAAGAATGGTGATTTTTTTTACTCATCAGATATTAAGGAAAACATCTTCACTCAAGCAGTGATCGGAAATAAGGTAGAAAATTTATTTGGAGGTGGTTAAAAAGACATTGACTGTAAGGAAATTTTACTATCAGGAAAGGCCAAAGAGGTGGCCGACACTTTAAAGGTAAGTGGATAATTATAGGCGCGTGTGCCAAAAGAATACAGTGATGATGGTTAGAAATGTGAAGGTTGAATTATGGTTTGGAAGATTGACATTCCTTCTGATGACGGTGCAATACCCAACCGTAATAGTAGTAGGTAAAGGTTTCATTCGTGTAATCGCCATGAACGGGCTATCTATCTTAGGAGGTCCTATCTGGGGATAAGCCAGGACCATGTTTCCAAAAGGACTAAACGAACCTTTGAGTTAAGTCTTCTATCGAAGGCATATGATTAAAAATGGTATTAGCCTGCTATCGTTGCTTTGAGCGAAACTCTTCTGCAATTTTATCTGCTTCATGTCATGTATGTATGTCAGAATCAGGAGTGTTCTTCATGAATCGTGAATGGTGATTATGTTACCTCCTTAGAAGGATTTGATACGACATGTATGGACTCCGTATGGTTAGCTATTAAGATTTCATGGAATGTGAATGACGACAGTAGGTCAGTGGTGGACCATAGTAAGGCAGCAATGATTCTGCGAGTATCGAGCTGATTACAACCGTGAGAGTTGTATTGGAATGGGTGTTGAGATTGAGTACCACTAATCGGGTCGTGGTAGTGTATAAGTTATCATCGATAGACTAATTAAGTAGAGTGTCTACCTAGTGAATCATTATTCTTTCTTATCAATAGGGAGTCGTATTATTATACGAGGAAGGTTGCGGTGCAAGCATAGAATTCTAGTAACGATGATGTCTAGAACTGAGATCCCAGATTCGATTTTCGATGTCGAGGGAGTTTCAAAGGTAATTGTGTATAAGCTCGAGGAAGAGCATGGGTCCATAGAATGATGGACGGGATAGCGAAAATATTTAGGCACGTGAAATGCGATGCTATAATACTTGATGCGGATATAAATACATATATGTTTTATTCTTCTATGACAAACCTCTATAGTTCAGAGGTAGATTCCAAGCCAGATATTTTATGGCAATAAAATTTTTATGAATATACAATTCTTTTCAATTCGTTCTTTTCTCTTCTTTTCATTTCATGTAATCTGAGAAGAACAACCCTTCCAGAAAGGGGAGGTATTGCCGAATGACTATCTATCTGTGTGATAGAAGCCTAGTAGGATACCAGCTATTGTTTAATTGCTTGTCAAGTACTAAAGGCTGGCCACCTTCTGTACTAACTATGCGATATAACAAGTGTTCATGATCATAGTGATCTCTCAACAAATTCCTTTACTTCTATTTGATTGATCAAATTTTGGAAAATAGAAACAGCTAAAAAAAAAAGAGGAGTAATAAAGTGGTGGTAGTATGCGGAATGGGAATACATTCGTGATACTAAGGTTGACGTGGTTATTAAAGGGTTATAGAACGCTAGCGAGCAAAAGTATGACCAGTATAATATTAGGAACGGAAGGTGATAGCGATTACGAACTGGAAAAGAATGGGTATTGAGGAGCAAGAGCTCTAATGATTGGAAGCTATGATGAGAGTCTGTGCAATAGACTTGAAAGAAATTGGAATGATCACTTAATTCGGATTGAGTTATCTTACGACAATAGATCATATGTCATTATCGAGATGTCGCCTTATGAGATCCTTGAGGGAAGACAATTTCGATCTCCCTTATGTTAGGATGAAGTTGTAGAGCGCAAGATGCTCGGACCCGCAGTAGTCCAAAGGACCAAGGATATGATAGATCTAATCAGAGGACGGCTGGTAGTAGCCCAAGATGGACATGATAAGTATGTTGATTTGACACGAAAGGATAAAGAGTATGAAATAGGGGACCTAGTAATGTTATAGGTATCCCTTGGAAAGGATTGATGAGGTTCGGAAAGAAAGGAAAGCTAAGTCTACAATTTGTTGGACCCTTGGATATATTAAGACGTTTGGGAAGTTAGCATATGAGCTAGCCTTAACCCAGAACCTGTAGCAAGTTCGTAACGTGTTTCACGTATCAATGTTAAGGAAGTGTAATTTAGATGCCAGATGAATAGAGGCATATGAGCGCATAGATATGCAACCCGACGTAACCTATATGGAGCAACCAGGAAGGGTTATAGAGTGAAAAGGGACAAGTGCTTAGGAGAAGGATTATCAAACTAGGCAGAGTTTGGTGGTAGAACCACAATGTGGGAAAATTGACTCGAGAGTTAGAAAGTGTGATGCTAAGAGAGTGTCCCCATTTGTTTTCTATCTGATTCCGGGACGGAATCCTTTTAAGGAGGGGAGACTGTAATAACCCCAATTTTTGGGAATTTTTGAAACCCTTATGAATAGTGTTTTTGCTGAATGAGAAAACTTTTCATGCCACGCTATGTAGGGGTTCTGTTATTGATCTTATGGGATATTATTAGTACTCTATGTGGTATATAAGTGTATGTAAAGATCGTCAGAATCCAATTCCGAACACTTTGGTTTTTCCCGGAAATCCATAAGATACGGAGAGAATTGAGTATAAGGTAACAGAATAAAAAGGATTTAAATTAAAGGATTATAATAGAGGATCATAAAAAGGAATATAATGTATTGAGAAAGGTTAAGGGAACCTAAGTAATAAGATCCCGGGTATGATCCTTCAAACGATAGACGAGAACGAAAGTTAAGCGAACCGTACAACAGATCAGCGGTCATTAGGCAAACGATTAGGAAGTTAATCAAAGGGATTAATGGGAGTGATGTCATCCAACCAATAGAAAGGAGACAAGGAAGGGAGGATGACATCATAAGGGTGACATAAGCATGACATGGAAGGAAGGAGGTGTGGTTGATTTAGGACCACACAAATTCAAGGGCAAGGTGGTAATTTGCTAAATCAAAAACAAAACCAAGCCAACCAACTAGCAAATCATTTCATCAAAAATCAAAAAAAATCAGCCAAGGCATTGTTCTTCATATTAGCTCTCGGCTTTTTGCCTTTTTCAAAGAAAAAAGTTTCCAAAATCAAGATCCAAGCATCCTTAATTGGTAAGAAAATTCCCTAACCATCTTTATGCTTAGTTATGGCTATATCATGAGTTTAAGCCATTAATTCTTTCTCTAGCTTCTTCATTTAATCAATGAAGAAGACAATGAATAGTGTTTTCAAGTTTTTAACTTGAACTTTTCTTGTTTTTCTTGAAGATCCAAGCTTCCCTAAGGCTTCTCCAAGCTTCTTAAGGCTTCCTAGCTCAACCCACCACTCCAAGGAAGGTATACCATTTTCAAACCCTAGGTTCATATATATTATAAGTGATTTTGATGAGTAGGATGTTATGGTATCTTATTGTTATGATTAGAGTTTGAGGTTTGGTATGGTAGTGAAATGAGATGGTAATTTTGTGGTTTTGATTTAAAGAAACTTAAGTATGATTAAAGTTAGGTTTAAGCATATGTATGAATGATTAAAATTGAATTGGTTGGGATTGTTATGATGTGATAAGGATGGGTGTTTGTTGTGTGTTGGATTTGAGGATGGTTTGTGTTGATTGTGGATAGTTTAAAAATGGGAAATCGCGTAAACATAGCCGTCGTAACGTCCGATTTTCTTTGGACTGTTTTTGTGCATAGCATTAGGACCCGAGAACCCCCTGCTAAATTGTGACCACTGCCATGTTTAGATAGCTCATGTTACGAGCTTCGTTTTGATATGTAGTTCGTTCGATTCCGATTTACGGTTTAGGAGAAACGACCGTTTCAAGTAACGGCGTTTCACGAACGAAACTTTTTCCCTCGCCTTACTTTGAAATGTAGGTTAAAGACCAAAAAGGGTTAATTAATGCATGAAACATTTATGGTAAGTGTTTTAGGCAGTTGGTAAGTCACTCGCGAAGGAATCGCTTTAAAACTCGTAAAGGTTAAATTATTAAAAATGATGGAGCCGAGGGTACCCGAGTGACTTAAGCGAATCAGTGAGCGCAAAACAAGCGTTAGAGTCTAAGTTAGTTAAAGTATAGAATTACAAGTGATTTGGTTTAATTCCAACTTACTTGTTGTTTATAGGTTACCAGACTCGTCCCGAGCCATTCGTAACCCCCAGTCGCTCAGGCAAGTATTCTATCCGTTATACTGTTGTTGTGATGATATACATTGTATATGCATTATCTTGCGATAGATGCATGTTGGTTATTTAGCAAATTCTTGCGATATATTGTAGCATGTGATATGGTATATATGCATGCCTGTTTCATATTCTTGAAATATATATCTGTTGGTTCAGTTGATAATACCTATGCTAGAGGATAGCGGTAACTTGCATATACCCTTAGTATAGGGACCCAAAAGGTGAAAATATTTTCTAAAACCGGGAGTCGAGGATCCCGAGTAATCTTGTATATATGGATATGGATATATATATATATATATATATTTATATATATATATATATGGTTATAGTTTTCCAAACTATTAATCGAATAAGGTTTATTCGATAACTTTAAACTTTATTTTATTATTGAATATTATTTCGAATATTATTCAAGGACTTATGACTCCTTTTATATTATTTATTGAATATTATTTGAATATTCATTCGAGGACTTATGACTCCTTTTATATTATTTATTGAATATTATTGAATATTCATTCGAGGGCTTATGACTCTTTTATATTATTTATTGAATATTATTTGAATATTCATTTGAGGATGTATTTATTTTATTTAATGAATATTATTTATAATATTCATTCGAGGTATTATGACTCAGCTTATTTTATTTATTGAATATTATTTGAATATTCATTTGAGGATCTATGACTCCGATTATTTGCTGAAATATATTCTTTATTTTATTAAAGAATAAGGTGTAAATAATCAAACTTATTTTCGATTATTCAAATGAAGATAATACTTTCATATAAGTATATCTTTGGTTAGTTAATACTCGTTTCAAGTATAAATTTTAATACTTCTACTTCAATTATTTTTATAAAGACTATTCTTTATGGGAATATTATTTAATTAATAATATTCAGATATTTTCTAATATTCTGGGGACTGATTTACTTCATTAAATCAGCCTTACTCCAAACACTCTTTAAAGTGTTTTCGAGTCTTCAAAATGATTTTTAAAAGTCAGAGCGGATCCCAAAACTCATTTTTATATTTAAGATCTTCCTTTTTAAAGGGGATTTAAATACTCGCTCAAAACCTGGGAAATCCGGCTCTGTGGTGTATTTTATATTCGCAACAAGGTTGCAGATTTGGTAAATGAATTGATTACTTGCCCAACGTTCGGGAAGTAAGCCCCTCTCATTGAGTCGGCATAAGCGACAGGCCGAGGTACGGTCTATTATTGTGTAAGTGGCTCAGTGGGAGTCCATCAAATGCATAGGTGGCTGAGTGGCAGTCCAGCATAGGTCTTAATTATGACCAGGGTGATGACCAGTGGGGAATTCGTCCATCTACTAGTAGAAAAGGTTACTTATTGGTATCTTTGCCTGATCAGCAAGATATCGGGTTTATGCCAAAATTCTTTTCCTTTCCAAAATTCATTGGATGTTTCGAACTCTGTTCATACTTCACATAACAGAGGTTCCAGGAAATGTTTTCGGGATATATATGTATGTGGATATATATATATATCGGGACTAAATAAAGTATCTCATAACTTTTTCATTCAATAATATTTCAAAGATTGAATCTATTCAAATCTTGTCTTGTAGTCTCATCTATGTGATGAACTTTTGAAACTGATTATAACTTGAACGGTGGTAGTTCAAGTAGTATTGGGAAAGATATAAGTATATTGGGGTATTTGGTAACCTCATCTTTTAAACTTATATCTAATTAATAATTGTCTTATGAATGACAAAGATTTTCAGAAAAACGTTGAGACAAGGTTAGATATATGAGATCACCTTGCAACGATATTTTTTATACAGTTATACACGGGGACTTTGTGTATATTATGCATGGAAGAGGACTTCCAATATTTTGAAAAGTATATATGTATATATACTGAATATTTTGCGACTTCATCGCATTAAGTTATCAACTTGGTTCATTTCTTTTGACCAAGACTTTCATGAGTATTATGAGTAGGCTCATATACTATTAATCATTATACATATTATTTTGGTGGGCTTGCTGCTCACCCTTGCTTTCTTCTTTCATCACACAACAACAGATAGAAAAGATGAACAGAACCAAGCTCCCGATTCGCAAGCGATTAGGAGACGTTCCGCAGTTTTCTAGAAGCATTGATGCCGCCGTAGCTGAGGTAGGAACTACCAATAGGCTAGGCTTTCAACTTTTGATGGACCAGATTTATTTATATTTATGAATTGTAATAACGGCAAAGAAATGTAAATTTATTCAGAAAACCTTTTAAGGTGTATTGGCAGATAATTGTGGAATAAAATGACTTGTGGTTATTTTTGGATGTTCATCTCTGAGACTATAACGTGTGGTGTGTGTTTATTGTGGGGTCACAGTACAGAGTAGTTGAGTAATTATTAAAATTGGGTGTTATTAAGGGAAATGGAACTCGTGACGACCCGGATCCCCGACCCCGGATCTGGGGGTGTTACACCTCTTTGTGTTTGGTAGTTTTTGTAACTGGTTTCTTTTGAAAGAAACCAGAGGGGGCTTTCTTAGATTTGGATTTTAAAATTGTTGATTTGGTAGCTCGGGTAGGTATCTATTGGGTCATTGACACAGATGCCATAGCTACATTTGAAGGCAAAGAAATTTGTGAGGTTGGAAGAGTGGAGACAGTGGTGCTTACCTCACTTACCTGAGGGCCCTCCATGATTGGAAAGCAGTAAAGGGGAACCTCTTTGTGCTGTCTTGCTCTGTTGAGATCTGCAATGATTCTCCTTTCTTGAACCCAACAATTCAGTTTGTTGGTTGGGTTCTCAACAACAATGTTCTCAATAAGATGGTTAGCAAGCATCATAAAGAATCTAGCATAATAGATACTTTTACCTCTCTTATTAAGTTCCCCTAACTTATAACCGAACTCAAACATGATCAAGTCACTGAAGTTAAAGTACTTATCAGTAACTAGCATATAAAGTATGTTATGCTTGGAAATGTTATCAGAATCAAAATTACTCACTTCACCAGAAAATATATTAGTTACCATATGTGGCGCCCTCCAACCCGGGTCAGAAGTTTGGGGTCCACACACACACACCTTATTAATAACCTACTTATAACAATAATAAAGATAACAATAATATGCAGTGATCCTAATTACCAACTACCACAGACCGCAACAGGTTAAAGTATGCACACAAGCCAAACACACTCTTATATTACAAACCATTCAAATCCCAACTATTCCAACTCAACACTGAGTATTAAACATTATTACAAACTTTTACAAACTCAAATTATCCCAAAAGAAGCCTATTAGCTTAGCTCGATCAACCTGAACCCCTAGCTCTCGCGCTGGACTGGGGATCCTCGTTACCAACCTGTTCCTTCTTAACTGGAAAAGAACATAAACAATATCGCACAAATGAGCTAACTAGCTCAGCAAGTCACAATGACAAAACTGAGAATAATGATCATCAGGTGAAAATGGTTACGATATCAAGTGAACAATGAATTATGATTTAGAATTGGACATTATACTTTCATTTAAAAAAAACCAAGGTTAGGCTGCTAATCAGTCATGCACTAACCCCGAGGAAAGCACACAACACTGCTCTAACTACTGGATCCAAGGCACACATTGGCCTAACTTGACCATTATATGGTCTGACCACGAATCTGGTCCACAATTTTATAAAAACAATCCAATTCTAACATAATAACAGAATAAGCAGTAATAAACAATAAACAGCATTATTAACAACATTGGATGTTCAATAATGAAAATGGTTTCAATCTGCATAGGGATCAATACGGCAGTTTCAAAGCATGGATGCTAGGTAATGAAAGAATTGGATAGCAAAGGAAATAATGTATCAAGGATTTGGCCTTTCAAAGTATAGGATACAATAGTTTGAGGGTGTAAACAATCTGGTTCAGTGTTTGATATTTAGTTTGTATGTATTTGTGGAACAGTATCGTATATGGGTGCACAACAATCAATGGTTTAGAAAGAATAAGGTTTACAGCTCAAGATCAATAACTGGAACCAGGGTTTAGGGTTCAGTGCTTCAAAGCACTTGCAATATAAAACAGGACTATCAATCACTACAATATCTCGAGAAAGTTCAGAACACTTGCCTGGTACTAACTTACTATACTGCACTTGCTCTTAATCACCACTGTCTTATTCCTTGACTATCTGTTTCCCTTTCCTACGCCTTGCCTCTTCTGCTCACATATCAAAAGCATCTATCAATATTTAACTCATACAATTCTATTTGACACATACTTCTATCTACCCTTCGTTTCACCCAAATCCGATTAACGGATTGAAAGTTATGCAATAAACAAGTAAACATCGAATATATAGACCGACAATTAACCAACAAGTCACATATAACATATAACACGTCACATAATCAATGATATATCATTTATAAAGAAGTCTCGGGTCATAAATAGGCTTTCGGATATTCAAAATGATTTTTAAAATATTTTTCGGAATTAAAACAGACCGTTAAATCAATTTCGAAGTAATAAATAGGGTTCGGTTGGCCAGTTCTGGCTTTAAAACAATTTCATAATAATTATCGAGCCTTGAAAACAATTTAAAATAATATTTTAAAGCTCGAAACTATTTTTCGAAATTTTTAAATCATTTTTAAATAATTAAATCTAATTAAATAATTAATTAAAATCAATTAATAATTAATTAAATCAATTAATCAATCAATTTTCGAATTAATTGACCAATTAATCAATTAAAAATTAACTGAAATTAATTAACTAATTAATTCAGATTTATTTTTGAATTAAAAATAATTTTCGGAATTAAAATAATAATTTTTTTGGAATTTTCAGAAATTAAAATCGAATTTTTATAATAAAAATAAATAGGAAATGTGATTTTCGAATATTTTTAAAACAGGAATCCAAAATTTGCAAGTTCTGGAAACCTCAGGGACCTAACTATTTCTTCCCCAAAAGATAAGGTACTAAACTGCAATTTTACAACCCCTGTCGCCGGAAAATACAGGGGTGGCCAGAGAACACGATTTTGGCACCCTCACCTCACCACAAGCTCCAGATCACATCTACAGACAACCAGGAACTTATTCATGCAATCAAATCATTCAAATAACCCCAGACTTGGCCGGAAATTGGGCAAGAACATCGCCGGTTTCCGGCGAACTTCGGAAATTTTCAAAACACAACTCCCTTCGATTCAGACATCCTCTATTAACGAGCTATATACCAATCGATTGCAAATTTCATAAGGAACATAATCCACTATAAATCAACAGCTAATAACCCCTAAATCAAAAAGTCCCAAATTCCAATTGAAAACATTCATACGGGTTATAAACCCTAATTTTAAAATTCGAGAATTAAACCCACTTTTGGGCATGTTATTGAACTCCAAATCAGACGTATGACATATGAAAATCATCAGGAAAACAAGCTCTACAACATGCAAGCATCAAATCATACGAACAATCATCCGAACAAAAATTCATATTTTTAATAAAATTAATTCGAAAATAAATAATTTTTCAGAAAATAAACCTTGATTTCTGCAGTGATTTGGAACACAGAATCTGATATAACACCTCAAGACCTTTGGATTGAGTACTCGAGCTTTCCAAACGGACTCCGGTAACACCTCCGATTGTTGGTTTGATTCTCAGAAAGGTTTATGAATATATGAATTTTCTCTGGAAATTTATATAATTACTGACTGCAAATGATTTTTGATACGAAATAAAATACGGTAAAGGCTATTTATAATTACGGAAAATTAGTATCCCGTTGGATCATTCCGAATATAAAACGGTATGTTTATTTGTAAAAACTGATCCAAACGGTATCGGTTTTCGGGACAGTTATCCAAACCAGTACAATTTGTACTACGGTCTTGGTCTCAGTGCCTGGTTACATGTACTACGAGGTGATAATTGGGATAGTTTAATAAAAAGCTCCCATTTATCGAAAATACGAGTTTTATTGATTTACCGAAACGAATACTGTATCGAAAATGTTGTGCCGGGACCCGCGCAGGACAAACCGTACGCCGGATCGAAAAAGTCGAAACATGGAATATGCTCGGAATATTACAATTAGGTTAGGAAGGAGTTCTCAGAAGAGTTTCGGGTTCAAAAAACATAAAAACGGATGACGTCGATTGGTTCCCGTTTTTATAAAATAGATTTTAAATACTCGGAAAAAGATTTTATAAATTTCATATGATCCTTATAAATCCATAAATCAACATAAAAATAATTAGGAAGATATGACAATTATCTATATTTTATTTTGGACATATAAAAATTAAAATACTCAATTAATAATATTTTTAAACATCCAAACACATTTAACACTTAACAATTAATTCGCAGAATAGATGCTGAACACATATATTAATTATTTATTAGCAAAAAAATAATTACACGATATATCCCGGATATTACATCCTTCCCCCCTTAAAAGGATTCTGTCCTCAGAATCTCCTAAGAAAACAAATGAGGGTACTTTTCTCTCATATCACTTTCTAACTCCCAGGTTGACTATTCAACCTTTGGGTTTCTCCATAACACTCTTACTAGCTTCACCACTTTATTTCTCAATACCTTCTCTCTTTTCTCTAAAATCTCTATCGGACTCTCTACATATGATAAATCTGCCTGAAGCTCTATTGACTCATATTCTATTACATGCATGGAGTCTGGATTATATTTCTTAAGCATTGATACGTGAAAAATATTATGAATGTGCTCCATGTGCGGAGGTAACGCCAATTCGGAAGCTACTTTGCCAACGCGCTTTAGAATCTCAAAAGGTCCGACATATCTTGGGCTCAGCTTTCCTTTCTTTCCAAACCTCGTTAGTCCCTTCCACGGTGATACTTTCAATAATACCAAGTTTCCTTCTTCGAATTCCATGTCTTTCCTGGACTGATCTGCATATTTCCTTTGACGGTCTTGTGCGGCTATTAATTTCTGGATAATTTCAACCACCTCCTTTGTTTGTTGTACTAATTCCGGTCCGAGTATTTTGCGTTCTCCTACTTCGTCCCAATGCAGTGGAGATCTGCATTTGCGTCCATAAAGGGCTTCATAGGGTGGCATCCCAATACTGGCATGATAACTGTTGTTATAAGAAAACTCTACCAGAGGTAAATGCTCGTCCCAACTTCCTTTGAAATCAATAGCACAAACACGTAACATGTCTTCAATCGTCTGAATCGTTCTTTCACTTTGGCCATCTGTCTGAGGGTGGTAAGCTGTACTCATATTCAGTCTTGTTCCTAAACATTCTTGAAAACTTTTCCAAAATCTTGAATTAAATCTTGGATCTCGATCAGATACGATAGACACAGGAACTCCATGACGAACTATAATTTCCTTCAGATACATATGGACCAACTTGTCGAGTGAAAATCTTTCATTTATAGGCAGAAAATGAGCTGACTTGGTAAGTCTATCCACTATAACCCAAATGGCATCATGATTAGCCCTTGTCCTTGGTAATCCAACTATGAAATCCGTGGCAATATGTTCCCACTTCCACTCTGGAATCTCCAATGGCTGTAGCAATCCACTTGGTCTTTGATGTTCGGCTTTAACTCTCTGACATGTATAACATCTGCTAACCCATTCCGCAATTTCCCTCTTCATATCTGGCCACAAATAATTTTCCTTTAAATCTCTGTATATTTTGGTACTCCCTGGATGGATGGAATATCTTGAATTATGTGCTTCCTGTAAAATTTCATTCTCTAGCTCCGTCACCGGTGGAATCCAAATTCTTGAAGAAAACCTAAAAATACCTTGATCATCCTTCTGCGTGCACAATTCCTCACCTACCAAACGATTTATATCTTGATCCATTACATCTTCCTGACACTTCTTTATTTTCTCTAGCAACTCCGGCTGAAAAGTCATACTGTACACTTTTGCTTCATTAGGCCTGCAAACTTTAATTTCCAATTCCAGTTTCTGAAATTCCTTATATATCTCTTCAGGTACTGATAACACATTTAACTTTTCCTTCTGACTTAACGCGTCTGCTATAACGTTTGCTTTACCGGGATGATAATTAATCGAGCAGTCGTAATCCTTGATCAATTCTAACCATCTCCGTTGCCTCATATTAAGCTCCTTCTGAGTTATAATAACCCCAATTTTTGGAAAATTTTGAAACACGGATGAATAGTAACTTTTGCTGATGATGATGATTAAGGAAAATTATCAGACCACGCTATATAGGAGTACTATTATGGAAATTCTAAGATCGTATTAGTACTCCATAAAGTAAATAAGTGTATGTAAAGATCGTCAGAATCCAAATCCGAACACTTTGATTTTTTCCCGAAAATCCACCAGATACCGAAAGAATTGAGTATAAGGTGACAGGATAAAAAGGATTTAAATTCAAGGATTTTAAGAGGGGATCATAAAAAGGAATATAAAATATTGAGAAAGGTTTAGGGGAACCCAAGTAATAAGATCCCGAATATGATCCCTCAAACGACGAACGAGAACGAAAGTTAAGCGAACCGTAAAACAAATAAGCGACCAAGAGACAAGCTTGTACAATAAGCCAAGGATTGTGACATCATCAAACCACAAGGAAGAGACATGTGGCAATTGGATGACATAAGAATGATGACCTAAGCATGACAAAAAGAAGTGTGTTGTTGGTTGATTGTGAGCCATTCATTTTTTACCATGGTAAATCCTCAAAATTAGCCAAGCCATAAACAAAGAAACAAAACAAAAAAATCATAACACAAACTTGACTTTTTAATTTAAAGAAGCAAGCTCTCGGCCAAAACTAGAGCAGCAACTTCAAACTACCATGTCTCCTTCAATACTCACTCAAATAGTATGTTCTATAGCTCTTTGGAAAGGTATTGAGATGGCCTACAACTCTTGTTCACAAGTCTCATCCAAATAAGCATGGTAAGACCTTCGTTTTGACAGTTCTTTCAATCTGACTTTTAGAAACTTCAAAACCTAACTTTGTGTTCTTGATTTCTTTGGAAAGATCAAGCTTGTAGGAGGTTAGATTAAGGCTCCCTAAGGCTTCCTAGAAACTTCACACCTACCAAGGAAGGTATCAACTTCAAACCCTAGCTTTGATTTTATGATTCCATTAAGTTTTATTGAAGCATTGTTAGTATTAAGGCTTGATCTTTGATTATAAGTAGTTTTGGTGGATTTGTATTGGTTTTGAATATTGGGTCTTTGATTGGTTGGATAAATTGGTAAAACTTGGAGTTGGGGACTGAGTTTGTAGTATGATGGTTGAATATTGTTGTATTGGTGGTTGTGAGTGAATTGATGATAATTTAGAGTGTTAATTAAATTGGAAATCGCGTAAACATAAACGTCATAATGCCCGATTTTCCTTAACTGTTCTGTTCTTAACTTTAGGACCCGTGAACTAACTGAAAAATTCTAACCTTTGCCAAGTTTAGATAGTTCATGTTACGAGCTTCGTTTTAACATGTTACGAGTTTCTCTCTTATTTCTCTCTCTCTCATTTCGAACAGATCAAAACCCATCTCCATTGTCTTCCTTACTCGAGTGTTTACTCAGCAAACAAAAACTTCACTTCTGTTATATACATACACGTATATACATACAGAAGTGCTGCGCATTTTTTTTTATTCTTTTTTAATTCAATTTTTCCCTAAAATCAGTTTTTTTTTGTATTTCAATTAGGTTTTGTGTCTTGTGATTTTGCATATCTGCTTTCATGAGTTAAGAACTTTATCGAGATACATTACTTTCTAAATTTTTCGGATATAATTGATTTAATTCGAATTTTTTTTTAATTTGAATTCTCTTAATTTAATTCTTAAAATTCTGAAAGTGTGTATTTTATTATTTTTTAAATGGCTCTCAATTTCCAAATTGTCACACATAATCTTGTTGGTTATTTTAATCCAGATAAATGTGATGTGGAAAAATTTAAGCCATGGATTAGATTTTTAAATGACCTTTCGATTGTTAGCTCTGCTATTAAATCAAATGTGATTTTAAATGTTGATCTTCTCAGACTGATTTGCACAACATCTACTGTGGCCGATGATTTTAAATCTTTTTCATTCACCGTGGCAAACACACAGTATGTTGTTGATGAAACAGTCGTCAATCGAGCGTTAAATTTTCCATTGGACAATTTCTGTAATTTGCCCTCTGAAAATGATATTTCAAACTTTTTCCATGCTATTCACTATCAGGGGGTGATTAATTTAACCAAGTTATCTAAATCCAATTTGGTTTCTGAATGGGATATTTTCTTCGATACACTTTCTAAAGTGTTTGCCAACTGCACTAAATCCAAATTTCACAACATCACTTCCACTCTGCAGTATATTGGTCTTGCAGTTGTTTTCAATCAAAGGATCAATTTTGGCAAACTACTTTTACCCATTCTTCTGAGACGCCTCACTACTGCTTTACATGATCATTCTACAAATCGTAGGGTCTCGTGCTACTATGCTCGTTTTCTCATGCTCATAGCAGAACATCTTCTCTCACCTGAGCATAAAGCTCTTTTTGCTAACTCTTCAGTAACCGAACCCCCTCCAGTAAGCAAAAAGATTTACACTCGCCAAGACACAACCTTCAAATTCATGCAAGTTCCAGTACTTGTATCTGCTTTCATGGCCACTTATATTCCTTTACCTATCTTCAATCTTCCCGGTCATGAACAGCAAGCTCAACCTCCAGTGGTTCAAACCACCCAGGCTCAAACATCAGATGCTCTTCCTCTACAGGTAATAATTCCTCAAACTCAACATATTCCTACTTCAGTTGAAAGACCCCCAGTGGTTGATAGGACTGACTATGAAGTTGTAGAACCACAGCTTCAATCCCAAGTCATAGAGCCAAACACAGAGTCACAACCTATCTCAACCTCTCCCCCAATGTCTAAAATGTTGCCTAGAAGGTTAGTAGGAAGTAGTATGTTAGTGGATGTGAATGAACCCTCAGCTCTGCCTCCACCCAAGAAAAGAAGAACATTTACCGAGGCATCTGAAAGCCCATCCTTGTCCTCCCAACAGGACATGGACTTTGAAATGGCCACTGAACAGTTTCTAGAAACATTCTCTCAACAGGATGAATCTATTGAAATTCGCCATAGGGCCATGGCATCCTGTACTGAGTCATGCACAATTCCATTACTCATAATGGAAGCATACAGACCAGTAGATGATACTCAGGACACGGAACGAGGAGTGCACATTGAGTCAGTTACAGTGCCTGCCATAGTTACGGCAGAAGAGCAGTCACATGCTTCTGAGGGAAAATCTGACTCTCAGCCACCTTTAATAGAGTCATTTTCTCCCCTCCCAGATCCAACACCTCTGGCTCCCTCACGGGATTCTCCACTCGCAGATTTATCTGGAGAAAGTGGAGGGCAACTCGGTCAATCTATCCCTGAAGCAATTCAGACATCTATTTCACATGAAAAGATAGCTTTGACTGAGGATTGGGACTCGCGAATTCCCATTGCACCACCACTGACCTCTCTTGAAGAGGCTAGGGTGATTTTAAATGCAGGTACAGAAGATCAGCATCAGGAAGACTCCTCACGAGCAATTATATTGAGAGATACACAAGCAGTGAGTTGAGTGAATTAAACAGGAGAGATATTCAGGTGAGCGCACACACAGACACAAACACTGAAAATCTGTTAGCTCAAATTGCTGATCTCAAGGAACAACTTGCAAAAAGTCAGGCTGAAGCTCAATCATTTAAAGCACAAGTGGTTGAACGGTCTTCTTCTTCCACCTCTGTCAATAATCAGCTGGCTCTCATCAGGACTGAAATATCAGATTTGAAGACATCTGTTGTACCAAAGCTTAACTCAATCCAGGCATCTCCAACGTTATCAGCTGACGATATTTCAAACTTCTGCTCTCTACATACAAGAATGACTTCTCTTGAAGACTTGGTTGAAATGAATCATTCACTAGATTCTTCCAGATTTCTGAAGATAGAGACGGGCATGGAACATCTGAATGAAGGGATGAAGCACCTGTACTACATAATCAAAAATTCTCACTGCCCTAATGAAGAACAAAGGACTTTCTTTGAAGGGCCGTCTGGTGGAGGCTCAGGCTCTGGAGGTGATGGAGGTCATGGAGGATCTAAGGGAAAGTCTGTAGAGGATTCCTCAACTAAGGGGGAGAAGAATGGGAGAAGTGAAAAGGGAAAAGAAAAAGATACGTCTGCTGGAGGCACAGGGAAGCCTGATGATATCTACTATAGTGGAGAACATGATGACTTTGATATTTGTGACGTTCCCACTGAACCAGTCTTGGAAGATAAAGATGGTTTCTTTGAAGCTGAGGAGGAAAGTGATTTTGGAGATTGGGAAGAGGAAGCTCCAGTGGATCCTCTGTTTGAGAAAGAGTTTCAGCAACAGCAGTCAGTATTGAAAAGAAAAGAAGCTGAACTCAAAAAGGTATCCCAGATTATTGACATGAGGAAAGACATCCAAAGAACAGAAGCTCTTCAAAAGCAACGTCTTCATGACATTAAAGCTCAAGAAAGGAGAAGAGATGTCAGACTGAAGATTGGTGAAAAATGGGATGAAGCTAGGAGAGTACTTGATATGCCTCAGCTGAGCACAAACAATGATAGACAGTTTCTACATCTTCTGGACAAGCTGGAGATCTCTAATCCAAACAATGACATGTACATGAATGCTATAAAGACTGAAATCTCAAGGATCACAGCTACCTTTGACAGATCTCTAAATGAAATGAGCATATTTGTATATTTTCAGAGCGAAGGATCCTTCAAAGTGTCACTTCATCTGTTTGAGAATCGTTCTTTGTCAGAGATTTGGGTTCTTCTCAACAAAGTCAAAAGAAGCATAGAATTGAATGAAGTTCTTCGAGAAAGGCTCAAGGAGTTTGCCAGCAGGGCTAGTCCTCAAGTGGTCAACAATCCTCATCAGGTAAGATTCTTTAAGTCTGACTGTCTTCAAATCTTCCAGCTCGATTCACAATCTCTTAAAGACTACTCAGCTAAGCATCTGGTCTGGATGGAACATCACCTAAGAACTGCTGGATATTCATCTATGTTGAAAACTCAAGCAGCTGATTTGATTCAAGCTTATTGTGAAAAGAATATCAAAAGGTACAATCAGTTAAAGAATAAGCTAAAATCAGTTGGAGTTCAACCAGTTAGACCAGACACCTTCACTTCAGAAAAGGATCCTGTCTTTGACAAGGAGTTGCTTCAAGATTTGGAAGAAGGTGAATTCGGAAGGGAAGACAACTGAATTCAATTAGCTCAAAACTCAATGTAATATGATTAGAGCTTTATGAATCAAGATAGACTAATGTAGTTATATGTTCAGGCTAGAGGAACATCTATCTCGTATTCACTTGTAAATTTCTTTTGGAATCTGGAAAATGTTAAATATAATCCAGAACTTTTCTGCTATTTACTTTGCATTACTGTTTATATCTTTTTCTTATTGGTTAGTTGAGTTATCCTCTAGGTATTTGTTGTTATTGTCTAACAAACAAATAGGGGGAGATTGAAAGGCATATGTCATAGCCTATTTGTTTATTCAAGGATTTAACTCAACTCAAATAAGAATGTAACAAGTAAATAGTGGTTCTATCATCATAGAGATCTCTCAAAGTAACATATGTCAAAGGATTAAGTAACATTGTTCATCTACTGTCTTGAGGACTTAATTCACTGGAAGAAGCTCAAGAAATTGATCAAGCCTCAGTGATATAAATCAAGATTATGGATTTAATCAAGTGACAGAGATCTCGTCAGGGTATCAATTAATTACAAGGATTTAGTCTGAAGAAAATCAAGAGTATCAAAGTCAAGGCATGAAGAAATGTCACGGAAGTTAGTCACTCATGAACCAGACAGTACATCGAGTGTCAACATTGAAGTGATGGAATTGATTCGTAATTGACAGTGATTTTCAGAAAAATGGTTGCTGCTCAAGATTGGTATTAATTCTCTATTAATTAATTAAGCCATATAATTTAATTAAGAAAATAAATTAAATCTGCAAAGATTAATTTATTGATTAATTGAATTAATTGATTAATTAATTCAGAATTATTATTTGATTAAAATCTGTTTTAATCCAGCAAGACTATCTTTTGTACTAGCAAGACAATCGGTATGACAATCAATAGTCATACCGAAAGTCATATCAGTTCAATTGATAGTCCTACCGAAAGTCTTACCAATTAAAAGGATTGTCATGCTGAGCCAAATGGATTATCTTGCCGAAAGTCTTACTGATTCAATTGAAGTGGTTTGTTTACAAAACCAACAGAAGCAGATCATTTTTCAACAAGAGCATTGAATATAAAATTTCAGCAGAACACAGAACAAAAGAAACCTGCAGAGAACTTATTGCAAATTCACAGATCATTTATTTCTAGTATTTATTGTTAAATCTAATCCACTAGAAATCCTTTTCTTGTTCTTGTGTAACTATCTAGCGGATCGAAATCCCTAGAACTTAATCTCAAATCGCTTTTAGCATTTGATCTTTTTATTACAAAAATAGAAAAAGTTCATGTCGAATTTATTCTAGATTTGTAATAATTGATTTGAGATTAATCCCTTGTAAACGATACCGTTGTTGTAACACCTTTCAAGTTTAATAATAGTTTTATTTAACTTGAATTTTGTTTCACTTTTTTATTCCGCATTTTATTCGATTAAACGGTATTGTTTGTATTCAACCCCCCTTCTACAAACATATTGAGACCTAACAGGGACTGATTTATTTCATTAAATCAACATTACTCCAAACATTCTTAAAAATGTTTTCGAGTCTTCAAAATGATTTTTAAAAGTTAGAGCGGATCCCAAAACTCATTTTTATATTTAAGATCTTCCTTTCGAAGGGGATTTAAATACTCGCTCAAAATCTTAGGGATCCGGCTCTGTGGTGTATTTTATATTCGTAACGAGGTTGCTGTTTTGAGAAAACAATTTGATTACTTGCCCAACGTTCGGGAAGTAAGTCCATCTAATTGAGTCGGCATAAGCGACAGGCCGGGGTACGGTCTATGAAGGTGTAAGAGGCTGGGTGACAGTCCATCCACGCGTGAGTGGCCGGGTAACGGTCTAGCGCGAGGTCCTAATGCGGCCATGGTGATGACCGGCGAGGAATTCATCCATCTACAGTAGAAAAGGTTACTTATTGGAATCTTTGCCTGATCAGCAAGATATCAGGTTTATGCCAAAATTCTCTTCTTTCCAAATTCATTGGGTATTATAACTCTGTTTATACTTTTCATAACAAAGGTTTTCAAGGAAAGTATGAGATATATATAGGTATATATATATATCGGGACTAAATGAAGTATCTCGTAACTTCATTCCTTTTGAATGATATTTCAAAGATTGAATCTATTCAAGTCTTATCTTGTAGTCTCATCTATGTGATGAACTTTTGAAACTGATGATACCTTGAACGGTGGTAGTTCAAGTAGTATCCGGAAAAGATATAAGTATATTGGAGTATCTTGTAACTTCATCTTTTCAACTTATATCTGGTTAATGATTATCTTATGCATGACAAAGATTTTCACAAAAACGTTGAGACAAGGCTAGATATATGAGATCACCTTGCAACGATATTTTTATATAGTTATAAACTGGAACTCTGTGTATATTATACATGTCAGAGGATTTCAAAGATTATGAAAAGTATATATACTTATATACTGAATATTTTGCGACTTGGTCGCGTTAAGATATCAACTTGGTTCATTTCTTCTTGACCAAGACTTTCATGAGTACTATGAGGATGCTCATATATTGTTAATTATTATACCTATTATTTCGGTGGGCTTGTTGCTCACCCTTGCTTTCTTCTTTCATCACACAACATCGGATAGATAAGATGAACAAGACCAAGCTCCCAATTCGCGAGCGGATAGGAAACATTCCGCAGTTTCCTATAGGCGTTGATGTCGCTGTAGCTGAGGTAGGAACTACCAATAGGCTAGGCTTTCAACTTTTGATGTACCAGACTTATGTATCTTTATGAATTATAATAATGGCAAAGAAATGTAAATTTATTCAGAAACCCTTTTAAGGTGTAATGGCATATAATTGTGGAATAAAATGACTCGTGTTATTTTTGGATATTCATCTCTGAGACTATAACTTGTGGTGTGTGTGTTTATTATGGGGTCACAGTACGGAGTAGTTGGTTGTTTATTAAGATTGGGTGTTATTAAGGGAAATGGAACTCGTGACAACCCGGATCCCCGACCCGGATTTGGGGGTGTTACATGAGTGAATATGTACTTTAAGCTTTTGTGATCCGTGAAAATCTCACACTTTTCTCCATACAGATAATGTCTCCAAATTTTCAAAGCAAAAACTATGGCTGCTAGCTCTAAATCATAAGTAGGATATTTATGTTCGTGTGGTTTCAATTGCCTTGACGCATACACAATCACCTTATCGTGCTGCATTAGAACACATACTAGTCCTTTATGAGAAGCATCGCTATAAATTACAAAATTCCCTTGATCGTCTGGAAGTGACAAAACAGGTGCCGTGATTAATTATTGCTTCAATTTCTGAAAACTTTCTTCGCACTTGTCGTTCCATATAAACTTTTCATTCTTTTGTGTAAGCTTTGTCAATGGTATTGCAATCCTTGAAAATTTTTAAACGAATCGACGATAATATCCCCCTAATCCCAAGAAACTTCTTACCTTGGTGGGTGTTCTCGGTCTTTCCCAGTTTATAATTGCCTCGATCTTTGCTGGGTCCACTTTGATCCCTTTATTGCTGACTATGTGTCCTAAGAACTGAACTTCTTGTAGCCAAAACTCACACTTCGAGAATTTAGCATATAACTTCTTTTTCCTTAAAATCTCCAAAGTTGTTCTCAGATGTTCCGCATGATCCCCTTCCGCCTTTGAATAAATCAAAATATCTTCTATAAACACAATGACGAACTTGTCCAAGTATTCCTTGAAGATTCTCTTCATCAGGTCCATAAACGCTGCCGGGGCATTGGTCAATCCAAAAGACATCACTAAAAATTCGTAATGTCCATACCTTGTTCTGAAAGCTGTCTTCGGTATATCTTCTACTTTAATCTTCAGTTGATGATATCCCGATCTTAAGTCAATCTTGGAGAAAAACTTGGCTCCCTTCAATTGGTCAAATAGATCGTCAATTCTGGGTAACGGATACTTGTTCTTGATTATAAGCTTGTTGAGCTCCCTATAGTCGATGCACAGTCTCATGCTTCCATCTTTCTTCTTGAAAAATAATACCGGGGCTCCCCAGGGGATACACTGGGTCTGATTACTCCTTTCTCTAACAGCTCTTGCAATTGCTTCGCTAGCTCTTTCATCTCAACGGGCGCCATCCTATACGGGGCCTTGGATACCGGTTTTGTTCCAGGTGCTAAGTCGATTGCAAACTCAATTTCTCTATCTGGAGGAAGTCCTGGTAACTCGCCGGGAAACACATCTGGAAATTCATTCACTACGGGAATATCTTCAAGTTTCGCTGGCTCCTGACTCCTATCAATCACATATGCCATGAAATGCTCGCATCCTTGTCGTAGTAACTTCTTGGCTTGAATCATCGTTAAGAACTTCTTTACTTGTTTATGGCCCTTGAACGTTACTATTCTTTCGTCTGACATTTTCACCATTACCTTCTTATTTCAACAATCTATCTGGGCATCGTGCTTAGATAACCAATCCATTCCTAAGATAACGTCAAATTCTCCTAACTTAAATTGTATCAAATCTACACAAAACTTACTACCAGAAATCTCGATCTCACAATTCCCACAAACTTGATTAACAGATACTCATTCTTGATTTCCCAATTCCACTGTCAGTATTTCATTTAAATACTCAACCGGACAATTTAACTTACTAACAAAATCTTGTGAAATAAACGATCGAGTTGCTCCCGAATCTATTAACACTTTGGCACATAAAGAATTCACATTAAGTGTACCTGCCACGACATCCGTATCCTAGATAGCATCCTTCACAGACATGTCAAAAACTCTAACCCTTGAAGTCTCATTCACTGTTGGGGTAGATCCCATAATCCTCAATGCATTACTGACTAGGGCTGGTGTTTTGCAATTCCTGGCTATATGTCCCGGTTTCCCACATTTAAAGCACGTAAATTCAATGGCTGGAACCTTCACTGCTGGATTCCGGATAGGCTGATCCTTATTTGCTGGCTGATTTCGGCACTCCCTTGAATATTGCCCTTTCTGATTGCACTTGAAACAAACTACATTCAACTTATTACAAACTCCCCCATGCTTCTTCCCACATACTTGACAATATGGAAATGTTAATCTCAACTGATTTGGCTGATTCGCATTAACTGGACGGTTGACCTGGCTTCCGTCGCTTGCATTTTGTCTCCTGAAATTAAAATTCCTCCCTGGCTGAAACTTGCCCTTCTTAAAATTTGGAAACTTCCCTGTTTGTGACTGACCTTCATTCCCTTCAAATTTCCTTTTCTTGCTTTCTTTCTCTTTCTGTGACATCTCACTTTCTTTCTCTGCGATCATAGCCTTCTGTACAACTCCTGCGTAAGTATCCAATTCAAAAATGGCTACCTTCCCTCTGATCCATGGTTTCAAACCTTGCTGAAATCTTTTAGCCTTCTTCTTGTCAGTATCCACATACGACGGCACATACCTTGACAATTCCTCAAACTTACTCTCATAATTTGTCACCGACATGTTTCCTTGCTTTAGTTCTAAAAACTTCAACTCCATCTGATCCTGGACAAACTAAGGAAAATACTTTTCTAAAAACAATTCCTTAAACCTCTCCCAAGTAATAATATCTGTACCTTCCAATGTCTTCACCATCTCCCACCAATAGGTGGCCTCATCCTTCAAATAGTAACTTGCAAACTCAACCTTCTGTTCATCCTTTACTTTTACTAAGGCAAATGCCTTCTCTATCTCCTTTAACCAAACATTTGCCTCGATCGGTTCTAAGGAACCCTTGAATTCTGGTGGGTTTACTGCCTGAAAAGTTTTGAAAGTTACCTGGGGATTGGTCTGTCTTTGTTGTTGTTGTGCCAGGTGAACTGTTTGTTGGGCCAAGATTTGAAGAATCTGGGCTATTGCTGGGTCTATAGGTCCTGGGTTTGCATTCTGGTTTGTATCATCTTGGTTATTATTGTTGTTGTTGGTTTCTTCATTCTGGGTGTTAGTGCGGGTATTTCTTCTGGGAGGCATTCTGTAAAGAATCAAACAACTTATTTAGCTTTTAAATCAAATTTTTTGCATAAAAGAAAAGTTTTGTAAAACAAAAATATCTCTTTTTAAAAACGGTTGTAATAGTTGAACTAAGTAAATTGCATGCTTCTTTACAGAATATAAACTGTTATGGAAAACAGGGTACATGGTATCACAGGGGTATAATTGGTATAATAAATAAGGTAAAATAAAACAAGTGCAATAAAATAAATGACAGTGCTGGAAAAGAAAAAGGTACTGATATATATAGATCAAAAGTTTTGGGTAGTACAAGCGTAAAGACGCTTCGGAAGTAAAAGCAAAAGGGTACAACAACCTGCTCACTAGTCAGCATAGCTAGTCTATAAATACAACCCAAAAGTCTACTAATACACACTACACACTACTGTACATAATATATAACCATAATAACACTGCTCAGCATATCTGTCTCTGGATCTCTGACTCATGGCAAGTCTGGACCTCCAATCTCCTCAAGCTCCTCTAGAACTCACTTAGCCCACTCCACTAGGAAATCAGGGGTGATGTCCTCATGTGTAGCCTCAGCAATCCTCACAGCAGCTGCTATACGAAACACCTGGAGCCTTTCTCTAAGTCGCCTCTCACCACTCCCAACCTCTCTGGTACGCATGATATGTAGTAACTCCTGAATCTGACCCTGGGGGAATCGCTGCTCCATGAGGCAAGCCTCAAACTGATGATATGGGACAGGATAAGAAGAGAACTTGAAAGGTACTCCTGTAACTGAATGACCAGTAAAGCCTGAATCAGCAGGTGGGGGTCCTCTGATAGGTGGCCTCATGCCTGGGGGTGGAATGGCCTGCAGTGGTATGGGCTGCAAACAGGTGGAGGTAGAATAACCAATACTGGTGGAACAACAGGACGTGGATCCGAAGACGGTACTCCAACTGAAGGCTCTGAGTGATCCGCTGATACGGGGATAAAAGAGTCGGCCATCGCTGCTATCTGAAATCATATCGCAATATAAGAATCTCGAACCATGACACGAATGACACTAATACCTGTTATACCGTAGCACTCCACCTCTCGACGTTCTATCTTTCTATTCCTTACTTCTAATCCTAACCCTCTACCCATTCCCGTCAATCTAGGCTTGTGTCAGTGACTTATAACCTGTAGCTCTGATACCAAACCTGTGGCGCCCTCCAACCCGGGTCAGAAGTTTGGGGTCCACACACACACCTTATTAATAACCTGCTTATAACAATAATAAAGATAACAATAATATGCAGTGACCCTAATTACCAACTACCACAGACCGCAACAGGTTAAAGTATGCACACAAGCCAAACACACTATTATATTACAAACCATTCAAATCCCAACTATTCCAACTCAACACTGAGTATTAAACATTATTACAAACTTTTACAAACTCAAATTATCCTAAAAGAAGCCTACTATCTTAGCTCGATCAACCTGAACCCCTAGCTCTCGCGCTGGACTGGGGATCCTTGTTACCAACCTGTTCCTTCTTAACTAGAAAAGAACATAAACAACATCGCACAAATGAGCTAACTAGCTCAGCAAGTCACAATGACAAAACTGAGAATAATGATCATCAGGTGAAAATGGTTACGATATCAAGTGAATAATGAATTATGATTTAGAATTGGATATTATACTTTCATTTAAAAAAAACCAAGGTTAGGCTGCTGATCAATCACGCACTAAACCCGAGCAAAGCACACAACACTACTCTAACTACTGGATCCAAGGCACACATTGGCCTAACTTGACCATTATATAGTCTGACCACGAATCTGGTCCATAATTTTATAAAAATAATCCAATTATAACATAATAACAGAATAAGCAGTAATAAACAATAAACAACATTATTAACAACATTGGATGTTCAATAATGAAAATGGTTTCAATCTGCATAGGGATCAATATGGCAGTTTCAAAGCATGGATGCTAGGTAATGAAAGAATTGGATAGCAAAGGAAATAATGTATCAAGGATTTGGCCTTTCAAAGTATAGGATACAATGGTTTGAGGGTGTAAACAATCTGGTTCAGTGTTTGATATTTAGTTTGTATGTATTTGTGGAACAGTATCGTATCTGGGTGCACAACAATCAATGGTTTAGAAAGATTAAGGTTTACAGCTCAAGATCAATAACTGGAACCAGGGTTTAGGGTTCAGTGCCTCAAAGCACTTGCAATATAAACATGACTATCAATCACTACAATATCTCGAGAAAGTTTAGAACACTTGCCTGGTACTAGCTTACTATACTGCACTTGCTCTTAATCACCACTGTCTTATTCCTTGACTATCTATTTCCCTTTCCTATGCCTTGCCTCTTCTGCTCACATATCATAAGCATCTATCAATATTTAACTCATACAATTCTATTCGACACATACTTCTATCTACCCTTCGTTTCACCCAAATCTGATTAACGGATTGAAAGTTCTGCAATAAACAAGTAAACATCGAATATATAGACCGACGGTTAACCAACAAGTCACATATAACACATAACACATCACATAATCAATGATATATAATTTATAAAGGAGTCTCGGGTCATAAATAGGCTTTCGGATATTCAAAATGATTTTTAAAACATTTTTCGGAATTAAAACAGATCATTAAATCAATTTCGAAGTAATAAATAGGGTTCGGTTGGCCAATTCTGGCTTCAAAACAATTTCATAATAATTATCGAGCCTTGAAAACAATTTAAAATAATATTTTAAAGCTCAAAACTATTTTTTAGAATTTTTAAATCATTTTTAAATAATTAAATCTAATTAAATAATTAATTAAAATCAATTGATAATTAATTAAATCAATTAATCAATCAATTTTCGAATTAATTGACCAATTAATCAATTAAAAATTAACTGAAATTAATTAACTAATTAATTCAGATTTATTTTTGAATTAAAAATAATTTTCGAAATTAAAATAATAATTTTTTTTGGAATTTTCAGAAATTAAGATCGAATTTTTATAATAAAAATGAATAGGAAATATGATTTTTGAATATTTTTAAAACAGGAATCCAAATTTTGCAAGTTCTGGAAACATCAGGGACCTAACTGTTTCTTCCCCAAAAGATAAGGTACTAAACTGCAATTTTACAACCCCCGTCGCCGGAAAATACAGGGGTGGCCGGAGAACACGATTCCGGAACCCTCACCTCATCACAAGCTCCAGATCACATCCACAGACAACCAGGAACTTATTCATGCAATCAAATCATTCAAATAACCCCAGACTTGGCCGAAAATTGGCCAAGAACATCGCCGATTTCCGGTGAACTTCGGAAATTTTCAAAACACAACTCCCTTCAATTCAGACATCCTCTGTTAACGAGCTATATACCAATCGATTGAAAATTTTATAAGGAACATAATCCACTATAAATCAACAGCTAATAACCCCTAAATCAAAAAGCCCCAAATTCCAATTGAAAACATTCATACGGGTTATAAACCCTAATTTTAAAATTCGAGAATTAAACCCACTTTTGAGCATGTTATTGAACTCCAAATCAGACGTATAACATATGAAAATCATCAGGAAAACAAGCTCTACAACATGCAAGCATCAAATCATACGAACAATCATCCGAACAAATATTTATAATTTTAATAAAATTAATTCGAAAATAAATAATTTTTCAGAAAATAATCCTTGATTTCTGCAGTGATTTGGAACACAGAATCTGATAGAACACCTCAAGACCTTTGTATTGAGTACTCGAGCTTTCCAAACGGACTCCGGTAACACCTCCGATTGTTGGTTTGATTCTCAGAAAGGTTTATGAATATATGAATTTTCTCTGGAAATTTATATAATTACTGACTGCAAATGATTTTTGATACGAAATAAAATACGGTAAAGGCTATTTATAAATACGGAAAATTAGTATCCCGTTGGATCATTCCGAATATAAAACGGTACGTTTATTTGTAAAAACTGATCCAAACGGTATCGGTTTTCGGGACAGTTATCCAAACCAGTACAATTTGTACTGCGATCTTGGTCTCAGCGCTTGGTTACACGTACTACGAGGTGATAATTGGGATAGTTTAATAAAAAGCTCCCCTTTATCGAAAATACGAGTTTTATTGATTTACCGAAACGAATATTGTATCGAAAATGTTGCGCCAGGACCCGCGCAGGACAAACCGTACGCCGGATCGAAAAAGTCGAAACATGAAATATGCTCGGAATATTACAATTAGGTTAGGAAGGAGTTCTCGGAAGAGTTTCGGGTTCAAAAAATGTAACAACGGATGACGTCGGTTGGTTCCCGTTTTTATAAAATAGATTTTAAATACTCGGATTTTTTTTTTATAAATTTCATATGATCCTTATAAATCCATAAATCAACATAAAAATAATTAGGAAGATATGACAATTATCTATATTTTATTTTGGACATATAAAAATTAAAATACTCAATTAATAATATTTTTAAACATCCAAACACATTTCGCAGAATAGATACTGAACACATATATTAATTATTTATTAGCAAAAAAATAATTACACGATATATCCCGGATATTACACCACATTACAAAGATAACTCCATTCCTTTCTAAGACCTAGCCTCCTAATCTCACTTAGCTTAGAGGTAGAAAGTGCATAGCCCATAGAATTTAACATGGTAACTAAATTATCAACATTTTGTGGAATAGTAATATTGTTATCTAAAATTTTAAAGCATGCTTTGATAATGTCACTATTGATGCAGAACTGCTTACCTTTAAGAGGGAAAGTTATGGTCTTGTCAGAAGATTGGTACATAGCAGTTATCCATATCTCCTCCACAACTTCACAGTAGATTGTGGGTGATTCCAGCATAGCATAAATGAGTTTATAGCTCTTCACAAAGTCCATCATCTTGTGAAAGTCTCCAGATTGTGGAATCTCCTTGTTCACAAGAGCTACAAAGTTGTTCTTTCCATAGATGAATCCAGACTGGGACATGATTTTGACTACTGGTGCCATTGTTAGAGTATGGAATTTGCAGAGAGAGTATTTACTTTTGAGAAGAAATAAGTTAGAGCAATTGATTTGAGAATGATAAATGAATAGAATAAAAATGAATTCTGCTTTTCTACTATCTCGAAAATAAACAGTACCATTCATCACATGTTCCCTAATGAAGTGGTACTTGATGTCTATGTGCTTTGTTCTTGAATGTTGTACTGGATTTTCAGTGATGGCAATTGCACTTGTATTATCACAGGAAATGGGAATTATGTCCACTTATAGACCATAGTCCAACAATTGGCTTTTCATCCACAAAATCTGTGCACAACAACTACCAACAACAATATATTCAGCTTCAGCTGTAGAAGTAGAAGAATTTTGCTTTTTACTGAACCAGGACACAAGCTTGTTTCCTAGAAATTGACAGGTTCCTGTTGTACTTTTTCTGTCTATTTTATAACCTCCATAATCTGCATCTGAATAACCAGTTAGATCAAAACCAGAATCTGTAGGGTACCAAATGCCAAGTTTTGGAGTTCCCTTGAGATATCTGAAAATTCTCTTTATAGCTACTAAGTGAGATTCTCTAGGATCAGCCTGAAATCTAGCACAAACACAAGTGGCAAACATTATATCTGGCCTACTAGATGTTAAGTTTAGAAGTGAGCCAACCATGCCCCTACAGCTTGAAATATCCACAGACTTTTCAGTAATGTTTAATTCAAGTTTAATTGCAGTGGTCATGGGATTTTTGCAGATGTGCAATCTATCAGATCAAACTTCTTTAAAAGATCATGAATATATTTAGTTTGACTAATGAATATTCCATCACTAACTTGCATAACTTGTAAACCAAGAAAGTAAGTTAGTTCTCCTATCATGCTCATTTCATATTTTACATCAGTTTGGCAAACTTTTTGCAAAGTTTTTCATCTGTAGAGCCAAATATAATATCATCTACATAGACTTGAACAAGTATACTAGAGCCATTAACATTTCTAAAGAATAAATTTTTATCAACAGTACCTCTTGTGAAGTGATTTTCTAAAAGAAACTTTAATAAAGTGTCATACCAGGCTCTAGGTGCTTGCTTCAGTCCATAAAGTGCTTTCAAGAGATAGTAGACATATTCTGGAAAATTTGGATCTTCAAAACCAGGAGGTTGACTGACATAGACTTCCTCCTCCAAATCTCCATTCAGAAAGGCACTTTTGACATCCATTTGATAGACCTTGAAATTTGCATGGGTTGCATAGGCTAAGAAAATTCTGATGGCTTCAAGTCTTGCAACAGGAGCAAAAATTTCATCAAAATCTATTCCTTCTTGTTGACAGTAGCCCTTAGCAACCAATCTAGCTTTGTTCCTGACCACTATGCCATTTTCATCCATCTTGTTTCCGAATACCCACTTAGTGTCAATTGGATTCTTTCTTTTAGGATTGGGTACCAGTTTCCATACCTTGTTCCTTTTAAATTGGTTTAGCTCCTCATGCATAGCTAAAATCCAATCAGGATCCAACAAAGCTTCTTCTACCTTCTTTGGTTCTTCCTTAGATAGGAAGCTGCTAAACAAACATTCTTCTTGAGTTGCTCTCCTTGTTTGAACTCTAGAAGATGCATCACCAATGATGAGCTCAAAAGGGTGATCTTTATTCCATTTTCTTTGTTGAGGTAGATGTTGAGTGATATTTATGACACTTTATTACACTCCGTAAAGCTTTAAATTGATGTGTTTGTACTCAAGTTGTTAAGGATTTTAACGTGTTTTCTAGTATTTTTGCATTTCAGGCATTATCTAGGTAATCAGGTGAATTAGCATTATTTTGGTGCTAATTTGGTGTCAAGGTGGCATTGGAATAAAAGCTCGTTGAAGACCGGCTCAAATCTGCAAGAAAAATGAAGAAGTCAATTTCTGGCAGAAGCCCAGTGCACCTGCGCTAATCAAGCGCGCGGCCGCGCCCGAAGTTCAGAAAGCCAGCGCGCCCGCGCTGATCAAGCGCGTGGCCGCGCCAGGTCGGGATGCAGAATTCTGCTTATATTCTAATTCGAATTGGAAGACTTCTCTGCTGATTAGGGCTACTATATAAACAACTCTAGGTCATTTTTAATAACATATCAAGCCAGAGACATATCAAGGAGAGCCGTAAGTAGAACATGTTAGCACGATTCAACGAAGACGAAGAAGATCTTGTTTTTACTTGTGAATCTTTGTTTTAAGTTGTAACTTGGATGCTAGTTTTCTTATTTGTAAACCTTAATCTTGTTTTGTACTTGGTTTTAATCATTCGTTATAAAGACTACGTTTGTTATACCATGCTTTCATCGGAACCCACGTTGATGATGAGTCCGATTATGGGCTAATCGTTATCATGGGGTTCTAGCGGATTTATTTATGGATTTCTTTAGTCAAATTGTTTCGATGCCTTAGTGTGTGGTGATTGTATGATGACCTAGTATTGGTTGTGCGTATTCATCTTATGAGCGTCACGAACTTATAAGATAGTGTGTTAATTCTTAATAAAGCGAAAGTGATGTTAGGTCACACACACTGTAGAAGGGGGTTGAATACAGTGTTTAGCACAATCAAATCGAATATAAGAACTCAAGTAACAGAAAACAGATTTTATTCAACACAATAAACTCTGTTATAATATGGAACTGTCCTCTCTCAATCATGAACAAATTATCACGAGAGCTGCTAGAGTTACAAAGAATAATAACTTCGATAATCGTAACACTTATAGTGTAAACTCTATACCTGTGTTTATATACTACACAGTTACAAGATAATCTTCTAATTGATATGGAATATAATTCTGCTTCCTAAAATATATCAACTAGTTATCTTTTCTTCCAAGTATTCTATTCTTTATAGAATTCCTTCGTCATGCACAATTCTTTCTGTCTTAGTCTCGATCTTCTTTCCGTTCAATCAATCGCCTGCCTTATCTGAAAGTCATCTTAAGTCCTGATATTATCTCCTGATAAATATCTTCTGATCACTTAAGTTCTGATTACTTAAGTTATGATATCTTAAGTTCTGTCTTCAGTATAATTGCTGATTTCCAGTTAAGTATTGATTTGTCCTGTTAGGTAAGATCTTAAAACTAAACACAAATTATATTACACATGTAATTATCAAATATATCTAACAATCTCCCCCAACTTGTAAATTAGCATAATATACAAGTTCAACAGATATTTGATGATGTCAAAAACATTAAGTACAAATGCATGAGAATTTGACTAGATAACTACAACTTACAGTCCTTTCAGCTTTATCATCTTTAACTTCTGATAACAGCTTCAGTCTGTATATACTTCAGAATTTAAGCAGTTGTAGATCTTTGACTTGGCTTCACTTTCAATTTCTGATCTCTTTGATATTAGGAGTTGTTCTGAGATAGTTCTTCAACAAACATCTCTCAGCATATTCAAGTTCATTAACCATCCTCCTTTTAGCATTTATCAATTCAGCTGTATCTTCTCCAGTTTGAAAAATAGCTGCTCTGAGATCATTTATCTTAGCTTTTCTTATCTCTTGATCTAGTCTTATCAGATATGCCTTGTCAGACTCTAGATTCAATTGTACAGCCTTATAACCCAGAAAAGTAGTTATAATCCTAGCAGAGTTAGGCTTCATATCGACAATATCACCTTTGTGATCTCTGTACTTGGGACAGTATGTGCTGTCAGACTTTACAAAATAAAGCTACTTCTGTCTTTGAATTTGAGACTTTAAATACCCTGCAGCACTATCTGTTAATCTGTCTTTTACTTGAAGTAGGAATATAACATGTTCCAGTTCTTCAAAATACTTCAGGGGTATAGCATTCTGCTTAATCTATTATACCCTTCCATCTGTCATAAATTATAACAAGATATGTTCTTTCAAGAAGGTATGGTAAACCATTTGTACAAATTCAAGTCGATTCAATCTTTCAAGAGTTGCTCCAACACCTGGTTCACTTAAGGAAGTTGGATCATTGGTAGTGTTATGTACTCTTCTTTCATCAGAACTACCCAACCCAGATTTATCTCTTGCTTCCTTTCCTATAACAACTCTTGCTTCAAAACCACTTGTTGCAGTCTTCAAAGGTTGAGCCTGTTTAGCTTTGGTAAATCCTAGTAGGAGTATCTTTGAAGGTTTAACATGAGCAATGTCAGAGGTTTCCTTTTCCTTATCTTCTGATATCAAGCCAACTTGAGCTATGTCAGAGGTTGCTTGCTTCTCTGTCATATCAGAACTTACTATATCTTGACTCTGAACAACATGAGTCATGTCAGAGGTTGTTTGAAAAATCTTCTTTTGCATCAGAGTAAGATTAGCATCTTCTTCATCATTAGTTATTTCTTCATCCATGACTGGAACATAAACCTTTACAGGTTCATCAACTTTTTCTTTGCCCTTGGACCTTGGATCAATTTCCACTTGTGATTTGGCTTTGGTTGCCTCAGAACTTGTTCTTTCCTTTATCACAGTACCCTTAGGTTTTGGAAATTTCTTTTCAACAACAGAAGTTTTAGATTTTGTCTTGACACCTTCTGCTTTGAGTCTAGCTTCTTCTTCCTTTAGACTCTCAAAGTCCATTCCTGGATTTTCTTTAAGAAATAACTCCCTTGAAATTTCTTCATCAAGTTCCAGATGTTCATCAGAACTTATCCTTTTACCAGTATCAGAACTTATTCTTCTCCTAGTATCAGAACTTGTTCCTTGACTTGTAATTCTAGCTTTACTTGATGAAAATCCTTTGCCTTGACCTTGACCTCTACCCTTATCAGAGTTTCCCTGGTCATCATTTCCATCATCCTTTCCTTTCAGTGTCTGAATAGATTTGTATTTGGACTTAATCACTTTCTCCCCCTTTTTGGCATCAACAGGTAAAAGAAGAGAGACAAGCAATTCCACTGAGGATTGGATCTCATTGAGTTGACTTTGGTGAGAAGCTTGATTCTTCAGAATTTCTTCAATTTGAGTTTGTTGCTTCTCCTGAGTTTTCTCAATGTAGGAAATTCTGTCAAAGGTTTGCTTGAAAAATTTGTTCTTTTCAAATTTCACATTCATATCTTGTTGGATCAAGTTTTCTTGAATTTTATTCACCTTGTCATGAGTTATTGAGTGTTGACCTTGAAGGTGCCTTGTACTCAATGCAGTAACTCTCAGCTGTGCCTTGAAATCATCATTTATCAGCATTTCGTCAGCTTTTGCAAGATACTTAGCAAGAATCTTTTCAGAAGGAACAAAACTAACTGAGTTCCATTCTTTAGTCCACTCCTTACCTCTAGGAGTTTCACTCCAAGGTACTGGTACTTCCCCTATAACAAACTTCTTGACTAAATCAGCTTTATGAATAGTTTGTTGAGGTGCATGTTCTGATGGACCAGCTGCATCAGCATCTAAATTGGCAGCAACTTCACCAGTAATTTCTTCATTAGCAGCATCAGAACTTGTAGATCCCGCAGTATCAGCATCCTCTGATAAAATAGCAGTATGTGAGGCTATAGAGGCTTCAACATTATCCTCTAAATTCTGATCTGCAGCCAAGTTCTGATCAACATCCAAAATTGATGTTGTTGGTGGAGTGAGTTGAATTGGTGGAGCTTCCAAGTACAAAACCTCAGGTACAATCAAGTTATGAATATCAATTTCAGCACTTGTACCTGGTTCTTCAGTATGTACTGGATCAACTATAGGAGACATAGGAGGTGTAGGTATTTCAGCTTGAGTGGTTTTTGGTTGTGCAGTGTCTGGTTGTGCAGAAGTAAGTGATTCAATAACAATTGGTTCTTTTGAGATCAGAGATTCCTGATCCCCTTCCTTAGCTACTTCCACTACATCCACTGAATTTGACTCAACTATGTCCCTGTGAGCTCTCTATTTCTTTAACTTCCTCAAAGGTGGAGACACTGTAGGAGCTTTATCATCAGAATTTAACTTTCTAAGCCTTTTAAGGGGCCGAGAACTCCTAGTTACAGTATCTTTTTGAGAAGTAACCTTCTCAGCTTCTACAACAACAGGTTCTGATATTGGAACCTGTTCCTCAGTTGTTTTCTCAAATCAACAGAATTTATTTGTTATTCCCAAGGAACTAACAATGAGAATTATGAAAGAGATATGTCCTAAGTCCAATCATGTATGAGGATTTAGGAATAACTTTTATGTATTATGTTTTGATTTCATTGATATTAATAAAAGACTTGTTTTGTTTTTATTGCGGGCTCTATCTATTTAAATGTTTAAATAAGATATACCATAGTTTAGAGTAAAGCTTTTTATGGATTGTGATGAGATCATAATAATGAGACCAAAAAGATGATAACTCTAAACTTAAATAGTTCCTGGTCGTAGGATTACTAACTCGTAATTAATAATCCGCAAAGATCGGTACATACTATGCTTGCTTCATTAGAAGGATGTCTGTTCTCATAGACATTTGTGTGGTGACACTATAGCTAGTATGTAGGTGCTTATTATAGAATAAGTTCACTGAACATGACTCACACAGCTGAACAAATGATGGAGTTCACTCACGTGTCAGCAGTTCTTCACATAGTGATAGTTGTACAAGTATCCTTAGACTTGAGGTCATCATAGTCATCTTGTGTACACTGAACTATGCTTTGGTTTAGTTCTTAGTCTCAAGGGATAATTATAAGGGCTCTACTGGGTATAGGAATTTGTACACGAAGATAGTGTATGATCAATAAAGGATCTTGTTATTCCTAGAGGACTAACAATGAGATTTACAGAAGGGGGGTTGAATGTAAATCTCAAAACTTTTTCAGGTTTTGAGAAGTTTATTAAAGCAGTGTGTTCTAGATGAACAAGTGTATGAATTGCTTTGAGCTAATGCAGACAGATATATATTCAAACACAAAATGTAAAGAACACAACAAACTTTAAAAACTTTTCTGGTGGATTTGTTGTTCCACCAGAGATGGTATATTAGAAAATCTGTGTTCAACAATGTTGATCACAGCTGCATCCTAGTACAAACTAGATGAATTTTCTCTCAAGATATTTCTTAACAGCTCTGGAAAATCTCTCTCTAATTACTAGCTTCTTCTTGGTTTATATATTACCAAGTGTACAAGTGAAAAACAATATAAAATTACAATAGTAAAATAAGTTCTTCACTTGCTTCTTTTCCTGTTCACTCCAGTACTTTGTTGACTATTGCATCTTTGTACTAAAGAAGAACGGCTGCTTTTTCTGTTGATCCTGAAATTCGGCTGCCACATCTCAGTTTTCTCTGTCAACCCATGTGCCTCTGTCTGTAGGTACAACTACCACTTATCAACGGCTAATTAGCAGAACATCCGTTGAAGCTTTCATCCGTTAATGACTTCATCCGTTGAAGGATGTTATCCGTTGAAGCTTTCATCCGTTGATGCATTTATCCGTTGATGCTCTCATCCGTTGAAGGATGTTATCCGTTGAAGCTTTAGAGACATCCGTTGAAGCTTAGCTTCTCATCCGTTGAAGGTCTTTAAGTCATCCGTTGATACCACTTCATTTATACAAAATTACAAGGCATGAAATATTTACAATTGGCCTTCCTATCTGCATATCATCTAGTAGTCAACATGACTTATAGTTTCTCTCAACTTCTAAGAATTACATTTTAAATACAGAGACTGAAATATGCTACAATACTAGACTTATTTCTAAGTAAAGCTACACCATCAACGGATAGCCAAAGTGGTCTTATCCGTTGAGGCTACTGACACTAAATTTCTACTTAAGTATTTTGTTAAACATATCATCAAACTAATGCACATATATTCCTAACAATCTCCCCCTATTTATGTCTATAAGAATTGTAGGCATAAATTCAGGGTTAACTTGATGATAACAAAACACTTAACAAATATTTGAATTGAAACTAAGTAGAAATATAAAAGTGCTGCAAAAGTGTATGTACTAGGAGGTAATTGAATATTTACAGTATTTCCAAGGGTGCTCCTCTAGCCTGAGCAAATCATTATTTTCTTCTTTGTTCCCTGGTTTTCTTTCCTAGCCCTTTGTCATTTTCCTCAAATTGGAGTTGGAGTTGTCTGAAGAATTCAGCTTCATCTTCATCACTGATATCCAACTTAGATTGCATTTCTTTGAGAGTTTCATTGCTGGCAATCTTGAGTTGGTCTTCAAGTCTGAAAAATCTTCTGACTCCTTTGTCATCTCTAAATTCCATCAACCAATGAGGTGATTTGTGAATTTTAGTTCCCCTTTCTTGTATGAGTAAGGTTCTGGGCAAAGCATTTGGTTCCCTCCAAGTCTTCCTTATGTTGGCAATCTTGTTGAGAATTTCAGTCTTGGCTGTTCTGGTAAAGCCAGAATCCTTTTTGATGGCTGAAAAGACTCTGATCAAGGTAGAGTAGCCTTCATTTAGAATCCTGTAGAGAGGCCATGTTCTTTCCCCAGCTCCCTTATATCTGAAAACCAATCTCTCTGGTAGCTGTCTGTAGGCAGCTATTCCCCTTACTTCCTCCAGCTCATCCAGATAGAGATTAATGTCTGAAGCTTCTTTTATGTCACAGATGTGAACATAATCATCTTTAGAAATGGGTGGCTTAGGGTTAGGTTTTTGTTTTTGAGTGAATTTCTTAGAGGTTAGGGGAGGTGTAGATTTAGATTTTCTTTTCTGTTTCTTTGGTAGTGGTAGAGTGGTTAAAAAGGTAGGCAATGTGATGTTGTCCCAATCAATAGGTTCCTCTTTTGGAATGATTGGTTCACCATGGATATTTATAGAGGGATCAGCAACAAAAGGTTTAGGTATGGAAGGTAGTGGTTTAGATATAGATTTGGTATCTTCAGGGTTATCTTCACTCCTTCTGTGTGCCTTGGCCTTTCTTCTGTTTCCCTTCTGCCATTCCTCTCTTTCTTCCATATTTTCACCAAATATGCTCCCAAGAACCTCATCTAAGTTAGCAATCTTTTCTTCACCCCTGACTTCAATTCCTTTCATTTCTTCAACTTGGCTTGACTTTAGCTGTTTTTCAAGCTTTGCTTGTGCTCTTTTGTCAGCCTTGAGTTTTACAGCTTCTTTCTTCAACCTTCTGGTTTCTTCCCTTTTGGCCTTTAGAAATTTGGGATGTCCTTGCATCACACAGATACTCTTTCCCTCTCTATAGATAAAGGCCATGTCCATTCTCTCACCCTTGTCCTTGGTCTCCTTCTTCTTTATGATGCTTGCACTTAGAACTTTGTCTCCATCAGGTTTTGGAAGAGGAAAGTCTACTTCCTGCATCTGAGCAAAGTCTAGGGGATTCTTTGTGGAGTCCATACTGGATCTAGTGTTAGGCTTTAGAACCATAGGTTTTAAATTCTTGAAAGAAGTCTCTCCAACCTTATTTCTCCCTACTGGCTTGAGCTCCATGTTGATTGGTTCAATCTTTGTGCTAAATTTCACAGATGTTGATTTATTTTGTGTAGAACCAAACACCAATTGCAACCTTTCATCAATTCTCCTCCATTGTTCTTTCATTTGTATTTCAGCTGCTGCTAGCTGAATCAAATCAATTCCATCAGGTTTTCCCTTGATTTGAATGATTGGAGAGGTAGTGATGGCAGGAACTAGCACTTTAGATATCTGAATCTTTGTAGAGGGCTCTCCTTCCCCTTCCCTTTTATTCTCCCCCTTTTTGTTATCATCAAGGAGAGGGGTCAAGCCTTGTGCTTTTGCCAGCTGCATTAGGAGATTGGTTTGAGATTGTTGGTTGAGAAGAAGGGTGGCCACAGAATCTTCAATTCCTTGAACTCTGTCTTCCAACTTGGCCAGCCTTTGTTCAGTAACTGATTCCTTTTTCAATCTCGAAACCAAGTCCTGCAAAGTACCATAGGGCATGACTGAATCCAATTTTTCTGAAGTGAAGGATTTCAAGTCAGCAATATCTTTCCTGAGATCATCTAGACTCATATCTTGCTTTACTTTCTGCAACTTCATGAGATGCAGTGAGTCCAGGTGAGCTTGGAGGATAGCCTTGATATTTGCATTTGAAGTGTTCTGAATGGCCTGTTGAATAGTGATGATTTGTTTGACCAAGTGGACATTGAATTCACCTGTTCTATGCTCCTTAGTCAAGGCCCATTCAGGTAGATTATGAATGGAATTAGGGTCTTCATCTCCCCCTATGTTCATGCTTCCATCAGAAGAAATAGAGTCATCATCATCAGAATTTACTCCAAATTCCTCAGATGGCTCACCAGCTGTAGAAGGCATCCTGTTAATAGCAGCTTTATCCCTTTGAAGAGATTCTGTTGAGTGCACTAGATGTAGTGTCCTCTCTGCCTCCTCATTGCCCTGAGCAGCCAACAGTTGATAGGCTGTCACAGGATGAGTAAAAGTGTCAGCATCCAAGGAAATGTTATCAATTACAGCTTTGTAATGTTGCTGAAATTGTCTTTCCTTTTCAGCATCATCCACAATCATTGACTCATGAGCAATGGCTGGTTCCACCCTTGTATCAACTGTACCTGCTTTTCTCTCTTTTTCTCTATGTTCTTGCATCAGGGGCTCCCCCTGGCTCACACATCTCACTCCCTCACCTTCACCTTCTAAGGTGGTACTCCACTCACTGACTTTTGCCATGCTGGAAGAAATAGCATGCATTTTTGTGCTCTCAATCTCTCCTTTTGCCTGGGAGCAACCCAGCCTCTCACTCAAATTTTCACTCCCTGCCCTCAATCCTAAAAGTGATTGCACAGTATTCATGTCTTCTACACTTGGAATCATTTCAGTTATTTGTGTAGAGACTATCAACGGATGTGGAATATCCGTTGAAGTTGAAACTGTTGTTATCAACGGATAACTGCTGTTAAGCTTATCCGTTGAAGAGCAACCACTTGTCAACGGATGAGTGATATTCGTTGAAGAAGGAAAAGAAGATGAAATTGAAAGTGATATAATTGTTGAATCTGTATAGATTGATTTGATATGTGTTGATACAGATCCTTCAATTATATCTGAAAGAATTTGCGGGTGATCCAACAAATCATCTAAAAGATGATGATCACCTGTATTTGAGTGGGGCTCCTCCCTGAGTTGTAAAGAGGGAGAATCAGGAATTGATGGGAATAACATATCCACATCCAGAGATGGTGAAGAAGTATTTGGTGATTGATGTGTAGTTATTGTGAGAGAATGGGGCTGTGACTCCACATTTATTGGAGTCACATCAAACTGAGTTTGAGAAGGCACAGAGACAGATGGATGTATCTGTGCAGTGTGTGCACCCTGTGTAGAAGATTGGGTTCTAGCCTTCTTCCTTCTAATAAAAGCTTTTGTAGGTGAGTGTTTGGCTTTAGTGTCCCTCCCTCTTTTGTTCTGTGTTCCTGGTTGGGAACTCTTTTCAATAGTAACATCCTTTTGGGAGGATGCTACTAGGGATGTGCTAGAAACCTTTTCAACCACCACAGCTTTTTGAGAAACTGGGGCTTGGCTAGCTTGGGAAGCACTCAACTCTCCTTCCTTATCCTGGGGGTTTCTTTGATGTTCACCCCTCCCCTCACCACTCACACCCTGTTCACTTCCCTCAGGGTTAATGGTTGTTGTTACAACTGTTGTCTTTTGAGAAACAACAGAGGTGGTTTTCTTTGTCTTGGATTTTGAAAGTTTAGATTTGGTGACCTTGGTAGAAATCTGTTGGGGCATTGACACAGATTTCATGGCCACACTAGAAGATAAAGAAATAGAGGGGTTGGAAGAAGTAGGAGTTGTAGAAGCAATTACCTCACCTACCTGGGGTGCATTCATGATTGGTAAATATACCAATTGCACACTGCTGTTTAGATCCATTCTCTTCAAGTCTGCAAGAACTCTTTTCTCTTGTGCCCAGCACTTGAGTTTATTATTCTCATTGATTATGACTAAACCTTCAGCAACATGGTTAGCCAATAACATAAAGAATCTAGCATAATAGATGTTATTAGGTCTATTAGCTTTGTTACCTAATCTAGTACCTAATTCTAGCATCACATAGTTGCTAAAGTTAAAGTACCTATCAGAAACAAGCATATAGAACATATTAACAAGAGATGAAGTTATGGCATCAAAATTACTAATTTTCCCAGAGAAAACCTTTATGAAGGCATCCCCAAGAAAACTCCATTCTTTCCTAAGGCCTTTTCGTCTAATACCCCCTAAATTAGCAGAGTTAAGAGAGTAACCTATGGAATCTAACATGCTGGATACATCACTATCAGTGTGTGGTGTCATGGCATTGTTCTCAGGTAATTTAAAACATGCTTGTAAGTCATCACAGTTAATACAGTGATTTTTACCTTTGAGAGTGAAGGAGATAGTCATATCCATGGAGTTGAACTCAGCAGTTGTCCAAATCTCCTCAACTACTTCACAGAAAATCGTTGGGGCTTCCAGCATTGCATAGCTAAGTTTACAGTTTTTGATGAAGTCCATCATTTTGTGATAATCTGAGTGGGCTTCATTCTTTTCTACCAGAGCTATGAAATTGTTCTTCTCGTAGATGAACCCAGATTGAGACATAATCTTCACGACTGGTGCCATTGTTGTGAGTAGAAATTGCAGAGAATAACTTGAAGGTTTTGCAGAGAGAAAATGGTAAATGCTTGAAATTCTAAGAAAGCGTAAAGTAATAATGAACAATCAGAAGGGCTTATATGCTTTCAAAGAAAAAGAAATAAATAAAGGATTAATCAATAAGTAGGTGTTAGTGAATTTCAGCCGTTTAAGAATAAACTGTAAGTATTCTAATAACTACCTTTAAAACCAATACATACAGATGTATGTATGGTATCAACGGTTAAGAAAATAGAATCAACGGCTGTGAAACACCTCAAACGTCTGATGTGACATTTCAACGGATAATGTAAATTGTCATCCGTTGAAAGGTACTTCAGCTTTATCCGTTGACGGATAAAAGTTCCAGAGATATACTTGTCTTTCAACGGATAATGAATATCCGTTGATAGAGCAATTTTGACTTTCAACGGATAGGGAACATCCGTTGATGGAATAAACTTTGTTAAAAGTCAAATTTGTTCTAGCAACTAATATATTTCAGGCTTCTCATCAAATTGCAAAGAAGACATGAATTTTAAGAGTAATTAAGCATACCTAGCTCACTTACCAATCTTGTGAATGTTGATTCATCAAGTGGCTTGGTAAATATGTCAGCAATTTGTTGTTCACTTGGAACAAAATGTAGTTCCACTGTACCATTCATGACATGCTCCCTAATGAAGTGGTACTTTATATCAATGTGCTTGGTCCTTGAGTGCTGTACAGGATTCTCTGTTATGGCTATGGCACTTGTGTTGTCACAAAAGATAGGTATTCTATCAACATGAAGTCCATAATCAAGGAGTTGATTCCTCATCCATAACATTTGAGAACAGCAACTTCCAGCAGCAATGTATTCAGCCTCAGCTGTAGAAGTAGAGACTGAATTTTGCTTTTTGCTAAACCATGATACAAGCTTGTTTCCCAGGAATTGGCAGGAGCCTGTTGTACTTTTCCTGTCTATTTTGCAACCTGCATAGTCTGCATCTGAATAACCAATTAGATCAAAGCCAGATTCTCTAGGATACCAAATTCCTAAATTTGGTGTACCCTTGAGATATCTGAAAATTCTCTTGATAGCAATTAAGTGAGACTCCCTAGGATCAGCTTGAAATCTAGCACACAGACATGTAGCAAACATTATATCTGGTCTGCTAGCAGTTAAATATAAAAGTGAACCAACCATGCCTCTATAACTTGTAATGTCCACAGACCTTTCAGTCTTATTTAATTCAAGTTTGGTGGCAGTGGCCATGGGAGTTTTTGCAGATGAGCATTCCATTAAGTCAAACTTCTTTAAAAGATCATAAATATATTTAGTTTGACTAATGAAAATTCCATCACTAACTTGTTTAACTTGTAAACCAAGAAAATAGGTTAGTTCTCCCATTAGGCTCATTTCATATTTACTTTGCATTAGCTTAGCAAACTTTTTGCAAAGTTTATCATCTATAGAGCCAAATATTATGTCATCTACATAAATTTGAACAAGTATACTAGAGCCATTAACATCCCTAAAGAAGAGAGTTTTATCAACAGTACCTCTAGTGAAGTGATTCTCCAAAAGAAATTTTGATAAGGTTTCATACCAGGCTCTAGGTGCTTGCTTCAGTCCATAGAGTGCTTTCAACAGATAATACACATAGTCTGGAAAATTTGGATCTTCAAATCCTGGAGGTTGACTTACATAGACTTCTTCCTCTAATTTCCCATTTAGAAATGCACTCTTGACATCCATTTGATAGACTTTGAAATTGGCATGGGCTGCATGGGCTAGAAATATTCTGATGGCTTCAAGTCTTGCAACAGGAGCATATGTTTCATCAAAATCTATTCCCTCTTGCTGAGAATAGCCTTTAGCAACCAGTCTGGCTTTATTCTTTATGATAATGCCATTTTCATCCATCTTGTTTCTGAATACCCACTTTGTGTCAATAGGACTCTTGTTCTTTGGTTTGGGTACCAGCTTCCAAACTTGGTTTCTCTCAAATTGGTTTAGCTCTTCCTGCATAGCTAATATCCAATCTGGATCCAATAGAGCTTCTTCCACTTTCTTAGGTTCCTCCTGAGATAGAAAACTACTGTACAGACATTCATCTTGAGTAGCTCTTCTTGTTTGCACTTTAGATGATGCATCACCAATGATCAGTTCAAAGGGATGATTCTTGGTCCATTTCCTTTGTGGTGGAAGATGTGCTCTAGTTGAGGTGGCCTCAGTATTGTCATGATGTGAGACAGAGTGTTGACTAGTTGAAACTCCCCCTGAGTTGTTGGTCCTTTGCAGGGAACTTGGAGTTCTATCAACTGATGATGTAAATCGATTATCTGTTGATGAACTATGATCAACGGATGCTTCATTTTGTACTTCAACGGATGGTGCACTATGTCTTTCAACGGATACTGCATTGCTTCTATCAATGGATGCAGTATTTTGTGCATTATCCAGGGGCATGTTTTGAATCCCTTTTGAAGTGTCATCTCCATCAGTCTCCTCTTCACTATCATCACAATATATCTCAATATTGTCAAATTTGAGTCTCTCATTATGTCCCTCATCTGTTAGTCCATCAATCTTTTTATCATCAAACACAACATGCACAGATTCCATAACAGTGTTGGTTCTTAGATTGTAGACCCTATAAGATTTTCCAGCTGAATAACCAACAAATATTCCTTCATCAGCCTTTGCATCAAACTTCCCTTTATGGTCAGATTGATTCCTCAGTATAAAGCATTTACATCCAAAGACATGAAGAAAGTTTAGAGTTGGTTTTCTTCTCTTGAACAACTGATAGGGAGTCATGCCTTTAGCTTGATTGATCAAAGAAATATTCTGAGTGAAGCAGGCACAATTAACAGCTTCAGCCCAGAAATATGTTGGTAACTTTGATTCTTCAAGCATTGTTCTGGCAGCTTCAATTAAAGATCTGTTCTTTCTTTCAACAACCCCATTTTGCTGAGGTGTTCTTGGAGCTGAGAACTCATGCATGATTCCATTTTCTTCACAGAACAGCCTTAATGTCAAATTCTTGAACTCAGTTCCATTGTCACTCCTGATATTTCTAACCTTCAAGTCAGGATGATTGTTGACTTGCCTGATGTGATTGATAATGATTTCACTTGCTTCATCCTTTGATCCAAGAAAACAGACCCATGAGAACTTAGAGAAATCATCTACAATCACTAAGCAATATCTTTTTCTTGCTATTGACAATACATTGACTGGTCCAAACAAATCCATATGTAGCAGCTGTAATGGTTCATCAATTGTTGTTTCAAGCTTCTTCTGAAATGATGCTTTCCTTTGTTTGCCTTTCTGACAAGCATCACACAGACCATCCCTTGAGAATTCAACAAGAGGAATTCCTCTTACTAAGTCCTTTTTGACTAGATCATTCATTGTTTTGAAATTCAAATGGGATAGCTTCTTGTGCCATAGCCAACTCTCAACTGAACTTGCTTTGCTGAAGAGACAAGTAATAGATTCTGCATCTGTAGAGTTGAAGTCAGCTAAGTACACATTTCCTTTTCTAACTCCAGTTAGAACCACTTTGTTGTCTTCCTTACTAGTGACAACACAGGCTTCAGAATTGAAGGAAACTGTATTCCCTCTATCACATAGTTGACTGATACTCAGTAAGTTGTGCTTGAGACCATCAACTAATGCAACTTCTTCAATGATGACATTCCTTGTTGAAATCAAGCCATATCCCATAGTAAACCCTTTGCTGTCATCTCCAAAGGTTATGCTGGGGCCAGCTCTCTCTTTAAACTCTGTGAGCAGGGAGAAATCTCCAGTCATGTGTCTTGAACAGCCACTGTCCAAGTACCATAGATTTCTTCTATTTTCCTGCACACCACAAAATCAATCAATTTGATTTTGGTACCCAAGTTTCCTTGGGTCCATTCTTGTTAGCCTTTCTCCTAGACTTCATTCCTCCTGCATCTTTAGACTTAGGTGAGTTTGAGTCAACCTTGGTCTTAGATGTGGTTGGTTGAGGTGTAGGGTTAGTCACAACATTATCCATCACATTTATAGAATTATTAGGCATGGATTGTGCATACATGTTATTCCACATTGGCATATTGTATGGCATTTGAGGCATACTGAATGCAGCAAGATAAGGATTGTTAAAATATGGCATGTTTGCAAAATGTGCATAAGGATTTTGTTGAGACATAACAGGCATAGCATGTAGAGGTGATACAGACATGTTAGGCATGGAAGAGGGTACAGTTATGGGAGATTTCTTAATAGATTTACAGTTAGCAGATAGATGATTAACACTACTACAATGCACACAGCTTTTTCTAGGAGCATACTTGTCAGGTGTGTAATTGTTATGTTTGTTAACTCCTACCTTCCCATTTCTGTTGGATTTCCTTTTGGATTCCTTTTTATCCTCAACCATCTTGAGCCTATTGTTTAACTGTTCTAAGGTCATGTGCCCTACATTCACCTTTCTGACATCTTTGGATGTGCTTGCTCCTTCTTTGACAAAGTTCTTTGAAGTTGAACCAAACTTTTTGTTGAGTTTCTTTAGATTTTCTCTTTTAGAAACATCTGCCTGTTTTAATTGAGGAACCTTCAACGGATGTTCCTTTTCTTCCTTCAACGGATAACTTTCATCATCCGTTGATTCCACATCCGTTGACAGTCCATCAATTAATTCCAGTTTCTTTTTATTTTTATCCCAGGCAGTTTCACAGAATGATTCAATTCCTTGGACTTTGGCAATTTGAGCACTTACATCCCTAGATGTTTTCCAGGCTTTAATCACCTCTTGCTCTTTCTCTAATTGATTGGAAAGTATTTCTACTTTCTTAACAGATTCAGCTAGTTCATTTTCAACAGATATACAATGCAATTTGGTTTTCTCTAGGTCAATCAACTTATTTTCTAACACAGTATTTCTATTACTTAAAAACAGATTGTTCTCTTTGATCCTACTATTTTCTTTAGCAAGAGATTTAAGAGACACACGCAAATGATACAATTCAGTAGACATGTCATTGAAAGCATCATTGCACTCTTCTTTAGTAAGCTGTGTTAAATCAGTAGTGATTACCTGATTGCTTGATGAACTAACTTCGTTTTCTTCAGAATCAGCCATGAGAGCAAGGTTGACATTATCCACATCTTCATCCTCTTCATCTCCATCAGCTGCCCAGTCCTTTTCTTGAGTGATGAAAGCCCTTTCCTTCTGTTTGAGTAGATCAAAATATTTCTTTTTGTAATCTACTTGTTCAAATTTCTTCTTTTCAGAGGTTGGCTTTCTGCACTCACTTGCAAAGTGTCCACTTATACCACAATTAAAACACTTGAACTTGGATTTGTCCACCATGTTCTTATAGGGTTTAGTGGCTCTAGTGTTTTTCCTGAACTTCATCTTTGCAAATCTCCTGGACAGAAATGCAAGATGCTCATCAATACCATCAGAGTCATCTTGACTGGAGTTGTCTTCATTTTCAGCAACTTGCTCTTTACCCTTGTCTGATTCTGGATTTCTTACACCATCTTTGGAGCTTGATGTAGATCTCACAGTTTCTTTTCTGCATTCTTTCTCATTTTCAGCTACCAATGCAACTGAACCTCCTTTCTTTCTCCCCCTCTCCAATACCTCATCCTGTTCCAACTCTAGTTCATAAGTCTTCAAGATTCCATATAATCTTTCAAGAGTAAAGTCCTTATAATCCTGAGAGTTTCTTAAGGAAACAGTCATGGGTTTCCATTCCTTTGGTAAGGATCTCAAAAATTTAAGATTTGAATCCTTCACCTGGTACACTCTACCATACAGCTTCAGTCCATTCAACAGCTTTTGGAATCTATTAAATGTGTCATTTAAAGATTCATTCTCTTCAAAATGAAAGTACTCATACTGTTGAATGAGAAGCTGCATTTTGTTCTCTTTTACTTGTTCTGTACCTTCACACAGCAACTGAACTGTGTCCCAAACCTCTTTGGCAGTTGAACAATTTATCACATTATCAAACATATCCTTGTCAAGACCATTAAACAAAATGTTCATAGCCTTCTTATCCTTGTGGACTTCTTCTGTGTCTTCCATTGTCCATTCTGCTCTAGGTTTTGGAATGGATTGACCAACAGCAATTGTGGCCGTAGCAACTGTGGCTACTTTGTGGGGAATGTGAGGACCATTCTCAATGCAGTTTACATAACCTTCATCTTGGGAGAGTAGATGAAGGTGCATTTTCACCTTCCAGTGGTGATAACTGTCTTTGTCAAGAACTGGGATCTTTACTCCAATATCCTTCTTACTCATCTTTGTTAGATTCCAAGATCTTTAAACTCTTTGTGTGTCAAGAGCTTGCTCTGATACCAATTGTTATTCCTAGAGGACTAACAATGAGATTTACAGAAGGGGGGTTGAATGTAAATCTCAAAACTTTTTCAGGTTTTGAGAAGTTTATTAAAGCAGTGTGTTCTAGATGAACAAGTGTATGAATTGCTTTGAGCTAATGCAGACAGATATATATTCAAACACAAAATGTAAAGAACACAACAAACTTTAAAAACTTTTCTGGTGGATTTGTTGTTCCACCAGAGATGGTATATTAGAAAATCTGTGTTCAACAATGTTGATCACAGCTGCATCCTAGTACAAACTAGATGAATTTTCTCTCAAGATATTTCTTAACAGCTCTGGAAAATCTCTCTCTAATTACTAGCTTCTTCTTGGTTTATATATTACCAAGTGTACAAGTGAAAAACAATATAAAATTACAATAGTAAAATAAGTTCTTCACTTGCTTCTTTTCCTGTTCACTCCAGTACTTTGTTGACTATTGCATCTTTGTACTAAAGAAGAACGGCTGCTTTTTCTGTTGATCCTGAAATTCGGCTGCCACATCTCAGTTTTCTCTGTCAACCCATGTGCCTCTGTCTGTAGGTACAACTACCACTTATCAACGGCTAATTAGCAGAACATCCGTTGAAGCTTTCATCCGTTAATGACTTCATCCGTTGAAGGATGTTATCCGTTGAAGCTTTCATCCGTTGATGCATTTATCCGTTGATGCTCTCATCCGTTGAAGGATGTTATCCGTTGAAGCTTTAGAGACATCCGTTGAAGCTTAGCTTCTCATCCGTTGAAGGTCTTTAAGTCATCCGTTGATACCACTTCATTTATACAAAATTACAAGGCATGAAATATTTACAATTGGCCTTCCTATCTGCATATCATCTAGTAGTCAACATGACTTATAGTTTCTCTCAACTTCTAAGAATTACATTTTAAATACAGAGACTGAAATATGCTACAATACTAGACTTATTTCTAAGTAAAGCTACACCATCAACGGATAGCCAAAGTGGTCTTATCCGTTGAGGCTACTGACACTAAATTTCTACTTAAGTATTTTGTTAAACATATCATCAAACTAATGCACATATATTCCTAACAGATCTACCCCTTCCAGTGAAGGAATAGAATGTTCAATGCTGATCCACTTATGCTAGATCAGGAATCTCTGGCCAGAGTGAATGAAATTAGAAAGGAGTTTCTAATTTACATTAAATAGAACTAAGCATAGTGAATGGGAAATCAAGTGATTAAATAAGATAGGCTTGACACAAGTTCCATGCCTTGTATTTAATCGTGGCATTGCAGGGTAGAAGGAATTGATTGTACGGTAACTACTCACTGAATAGGTTCTTGGTATTCTAAGCAATGAATTCGTATTATCCGGATAGTCGCGATATGTTGAGAAGTATCTCTCACGATATAGAATAAATATGATTAATTAATTAATCATATTTAATGAATTAGAGAATTTATATAAATAATGATAAAATAGTTTTATTATTATTTATTTCTACTACCGGCTTAATATTGAACCTACAGGGTCACACCATAAAAGAGAATGATTTAATGGTGGAGGAATTAATTAATAATGGCTGATAATTATTTATTTATGAAATAAATAATTAATTGGCAAATTTAATAATTGATTAAATGAGATTTAATTGATTGTAAATTAATTAAGAAAAGGTTCTTAATATTATTAATTATGAATTTAATTTTTGGAAATTAAATTAAGTGAGAGAATTATTTCTAAAGAGTTTAGAAAAAAGATTAATAATTAAAAGGTGTTTTAATTATTAGTGATAATAATAAAGGGTTAATAATAATAATATTTTATGGGAAAATTTTCAGCTGAAAATTTTGCCTATAAATATACTATTATAGACCCTATTTTTGCCTCAACCAAAAAGATTTACAAAACCCTAATTCTCTCCATCTCCTCCTCCTTCATTACATCGTTTTCTTGGTGGATACCGGTGGAGTGCTTCACACTTGAGGAGCAGCTGCTAAGGATCTCCGTTCATCGTTCTTGGCTCGCTGTTAAAGACCTCCATCTTTCCATTAACGTAAAGCTTCTTAAGGTAAACATACTGAACTACGAATTAAATATTATTCTTCACATGGATCCTGCAGAGAGTTTCGGTTTTTTTTTAGGATTAAATTTACGTTTTCGCTGTGTTTATGTGCTAAAAACCCTTCAATGTGAGAATCATATTAGATACGGATTTTGAATTGGCTGCTGCAGATTTGCTGAAATCTGGGACTGGTGTCCGATTTATGCAAACGAATACCCTATTCCATAGGTAAACGAGCGTCTGAACAAAACTGATAGTTAAAGCTATCAACGACTCGTCTGTAAGGCGTTTGACGTCGTTTACTGCCCGTAAATAGTGATTCTTGTTTTTCTGATTTGATTCTGATTTTTCTGATTTTTGTCATATTTTCTTTTTATGATTAGATCATGGATAATATGATATGTTAAGATCAGATTATGTGTTTTAACATGCTTTTATGTGTTGTATGAGCATGATGGATGGTTATGGCCTTTCGACCTTAGTGTAATGATTTTGGTTTTGGTTTTGGTTTTAAATACGACTTGCTTGTCGTCAATCTTTGTAATCATAAATCTCAAATGTAACTCGAGTTATTCTTGTAAGTTCATTAGATTAGTTTTACTTTCAATCATGTAATTTAATTGAAGACTCAAGAAGGCTATCCAATGGAGGTGATACAAAGAAGAAGACGAGGCATACCAGAAGACTTATGTAATAAGTAGTTGTATTTATTTCCATCACCATATTAGATTGACCTTGATCTTTATCATGAGCTTGATAAATATCACATAGGATGGGGCCATAACCAAACACATTTACTTTATTGCACTTTACATTTACTTATTTATTTAATTTTATATATGAGATATATGCCTATGTTTACCATGCGATGATAGATTTAGGTGAACTTAAATCAATATAAGGCGTGCTCTAGAAAATCTAGAATATGAATCATTTCTTGCCTTAACAATAAATATTATGAATACGATCATGAGATTCTTGTATTTATGAAACACGTAATTGAATATGAATTTTCAATATTGAGAGAAAGGATGATTCTGTCAACAACAGATTTCTATTTGTAAGAAAGGGTTATTAAGTGACGCCTCTTAACAATGCTCCACCCGATCTGGGAATCATCTGATTACCGATTATTGATTTGAAATATTTAATTTAAAAGGAAGAATCTCTTTATAATATGATTATGATTGTAACGTAATATAATCCCTCTAAAATTAAATAATATCAAGTAGTAATTGGCCAATGACATAACGGGCTTGTGTCGGTCATAGCCTTCCAACATGGTAGAAAGTGGTTCTTATTTTTAAATCATTGTCGTTTCGTGCTACAGCCGAGGGCTTTGATTTTGAAATAAGAAATACTTGTCTATTACATAGAGATGTGTACATTGAATTAGAATTTAAAGGTCGGTACGTGCTACAGCCGTGGGCCGTTGGAGACTGATTCAATTGTACGAAATGTTGGGTTAGACTTGACTTAGAATATTGAGTTTGTCATGCCACAACCGTGACTCAATTATTCAAGAGGCTAAACTTATATTAGGGAATAACATAAGATGTAATTGACAAGAGTTGTCTGCCTATTGAACATCACATGACGTTTCTGCCACAGCCGAGGTTGTGTGATGGAATGTAGTATCCCTATTCCCACTAGCATTATGAATGCTTAATTTTCACTTACGGGGTTGAAAAAAAAATTAGATACACTAGTGGGAGACACTTATGAATAAAGACCCGATTCATATAGTGTTTTGAAATGAAATTGAATATTTGCTAAGTGTTGTTATGTGTTTATCATTTACAGATTTACTATATTCGTCATGTCTTCTACACTATCACTCCGGAGCATACTAGATGCTCAAAAGTTGACTGGTCCTAATTTAGATGTTTGTTTTCACTGTAACAAGTTGGGGCACTGGAAGAGCAACTGCAAGGTTTACCTTGCAAAATTGAAAAAGAAGAAGGGTAGTAAGACTATGGCTTCTGATTCAGGCATGTTCATGATCGAAGTTAATATGTCACTAGGTCAAATTTCTACTTGGGTATTAGATACCGCCTGTGGTTCTCATAGTTGCAATTCGTTGCAAGGACTAAAGGGAAGTAGGACTCTTGAAAAAGATGAGGTGATTCTACGTATGGGCAATGGAGCAAGGGTTGCGGCCATATCTATAGGATCATTTAGTTTACATATGCCTACGGGAAAGACTATTATTCTGAATAATTGTTATTACGTTCCCTCTACAGTGAGGAATATTGTTTCTATTCCTATGTTGGACATGGATGATTTTTCATTAATTATTAAGAATAATGAATGTTCTATTCTTAGAGATAATATTCTTTATGGACGTGGTATTTTAAATAATGGTCAGTATGTATGTGATATAGTGCATGATTTACTTCAGATTGAACAAACTAATAAAAGAAAATGAGATGATGAAAATCTGACCTATTTATGGCACTGTAGGCTAGGTCATATTAGTGAAAATAGACTGCGGACATTGCATAAGGAAGGGTTACTTAACCCCTTTGATTTTGAATCATATCCTACATGCGAGTCTTGTCTATTGGGTAAAATGACCAAATCTCCATTTAGTGGACATGGAGAGAGGGCTGCAGATTTGCTAGGATTGGTACACACAGATGTATGTGGACCAATGTCTACGCAAGCCATGGGTGGATTTTCATACTTCATTACTTTCATAGATGATAGATCTAGATTCGGATATGTGTATTTGATGAAACACAAGTCTGAAGCCTTTGAAAAGTTCAAAGAATATAAACATGAAGTGGGGAAACAAACCAAACACAGTATTATAACTCTTCGATCAGATCGAGGTGGTGAATACTTGAATGGAGAGTTTCTAGATTATCTCAAAGAAAATGGTATAGTCTCCTAGTGGACTCCTCCATATACTCCACAGTTAAATGGGGTATCTGAAAGGAGAAATCGAACTTTGTTAGACATGGTTCTGTCCATGATGAGCTATGCGAATCTTCCAGTATTCCTATGGGGTTATGCATTGGAAACCTCAGCATATTTACTGAATAAGGTGTCTTCCAAATCTGTTCCTCAAACACCATATGAGATATGGAAAGAAAGGAAACCGAGTCTTAAACACGTTAAGATCTGGGGATGTCCAGCTTATGTCAAGAAAGTTGACCCAGATAAGCTGGAATCTCGTTCCGTAAAATGTAATTTTGTGGGATATCCTAAAGAGACTTTGGGGTATTACTTTTACACCGATCATCGGGTGTTTATCTCCAGACATGCTACCTTCTTGGAAAAGGAGTTTATCCTTGAAGGAAACAGTGGGGGCAAAATTGAACTTGATGAAGTTCAAGAAGCACAAACTACTACGGATCAAGTGGAAACACTTGTTCAGACTGAACAACCTTCTGTGGAACAACCCATTCGTAGGACAGGGAGAGTGTCTCGCCAACCTGAGAGGTATTATGGCCTTGTCATTAAGAATGACAATGAGTTGTCAATCATTGATGATGATGACCCTGTGACCTATAATGAGGCTATGAGTAGTGTTGACTCAGAGAAATGGCATAGTGCCATGAAATCCGAAATAGAATGTATGTATACCAACCAAGTATGGACTCTGGTTGAGGCGCTTGAAGGTGTTAAGCCTATTGGGTGCAAGTGGGTATACAAAAGAAAGATTGGAGCAGATGGCCAGGTGGAGACCTATAAGGCCAGGCTCGTGGCAAAAGGATTCAAACAGAGGCAAGGGATTGACTTTGATGAAACTTTTTCGCCTGTAGCCCTGTTAAAATCAATTCGTATTTTGCTTGCGATTGTTGCTTACTACGACTATGAGATCTGGAAAATGGATGTGAAAACGGCCTTCCTCAATGGGGAACTTGAGGAGGAAGTGTATATGACACAGCCAGAGGGTTTTCTTTCCAAGGGAAATGAACACCTGGTGTGTAAGCTGCTGCGAACCATATATGGTTTAAGGCAAGCTTATCGTAGATGGAACATCCATTTTGATGAGACAATCGAAGAGTTTGGTTTTATCAAAAACATAGATGAACCATGTGTCTACAAGAAGGTTAGTGGGAGCGCGGTAACATTTCTTGTATTACATGTGGATGACATACTTCTTATAGGAAGTGATATACTGATGCTACAATCAGTCAAAGTATGGCTATCAAAGAACTTCACCATGAAGGACTTGGGAGAAGCATCCTACATTCTCGGTATGAAGATCTATAGAGATAGATCTAGAAGAATGATAGGTCTTACCCAGGGTACATACATCCAGAAAGTGCTTAAAAGGTTTAGCATGGAAAACTCCAAAAGAGGTCTCATACCGATGAGCCATGGAGGGTCCCTTTCCGAAAAAATGTCTCCTAAGACACCTGAGGAAAGAGAGCGTATGAGTAAGATTCCTTATGCTTCAGCAATAGGATCTATCATGTACGCGATGTTGTGTACAAGGCCTGATGTTGCTTATTCAATTAGTGTGACGAGCAGATATCAGTCCAATCCAGGTGAAGACCACTGGAAAGTAGTGAAAAACATCCTTAAGTACTTGCGAAGGACTCAGGATATTTTTCTTGTTTTTGGTGGTGAATCTGAGTTGAAAATAGAGGAGATGTCAACGTCGAGAGAGTTGACACACATAACAACGTAGCAGACCCACTGACAAAGCCACTTTCTCAAAGTCACTTTGATCGTCATAAAGAAAAGATGGGTATTAGATACCAGAGTGATTGGCTTTAGTACAAGTGGGAGATTGAAAGAGATATGTCCTAAGTCCAATCATGTATGAGGATTTAGGAATAACTTTTATGTAATCTGTTTTGATTTCATTGATATTAATAAAAGACTTGTTTTGTTTTTATTGCGGGCTCTATCTATTTAAATGTTTAAATAAGATATACCACAGTTTAAAGTAAAGCTTTTTATGGATTGTGATGAGATCATAATAATGAGACCTAAAAGATGATAACTCTAAACTTAAATAGTACCTGGTCGTAGGATTACTAACTGGTAATTAATAATCCGCAAAGATCGGTACATACTATGCTTGCTTCATTATAAAGAATGTCTGTTCTCATAGACATTTGTGTGGTGACATTATAGCTAGTATGTAGGTGCTTATTATAGAATAAGTTCACTGAACATGACTCACACAGCTGAACAACTGATGGAGTTCACTCACGTGTCAGCAGTTGTTCACATAGTGATAGTTGTACGAGTATCCTTAGACTTGAGGTCATCATAGTCATCTTGTGTACACTGAACTATGCTTTGGTTTAGTTCTTAGTCTCAAGGGACAATTATAAGGGCTCTACTGGGTATAGGAATTTGTACACGAAGATAGTGTATGATCAATAAAGGATCTACCCCTTCCAGTGAAGGAAGAGAATGTTCAATGCTGATCCACTTATGCTAGTTCAGGAATCTCTGGCCAGAGTGAATGAAATTAGAAAAGAGTTTCTAATTTACATTAAATAGAACTAAGCATAGTGAATGGGAAAGCAAGTGATTAAATAAGATAGGCTTGACACAAGTTCCATGCCTTGTATTTAATCATGACATTGCAGGGTAGAAGGAATTGATTGTACGGTAACTACTCACTGAATAGGTTCTTGGTATTCTAAGCAGTGAATTCATATTATCCGGATAATCGCGATATGCTGAGAAGTATCCCTCACGATGTAGAATAAATATGATTAATTAATTAATCATATTTAATGAATTAGAGAATTTATATCAATAATGATAAAATAGTTTTATTATTATTTATTTCTACTATCGGCTTAATATTGAACCTACAGGGTCACACCAAAAAAGAGAATGATTTAATGGTGGAGGAATTAATTAATAATGGCTGATAATTATTTATTTATGAAATAAATAATTAATTGGCAAATTTAATAGTTAATTAAATGAGATTTAATTGATTATAAATTAATTAAGAAAAGGTTCTTAATATTATTAATTAAGAATTTAATTTTTGGAAATTAAATCAAGTGAGAGAATTATTTCTAAAGAGTTTAGAAAAAGGATTAATAATTAAAAGGTGTTTTAATTATTAGTGAGAATAATAAAGGGTTAATAATAATAATATTTTATGGGAAAATTTTCAGCTGAAATTTTTGCCTATAAATATAGTATTATAGACCCTATTTTTGCCTCAACAAAAAAGATTTACAAAACCCTAATTCTCTCCATCTCCTCCTCCTTCATTATATCGTTTTCTTGGTGGATACCGGTGGAGTGCTTCACACTTGAGGAGCAGCTGCTAAGGATCTCCGTTCATCATTCTTGGATCGCTGTTAAAGACCTCCATCTTTCCATTAACGTAAAGCTTCTTAAGGTAAACATACTGAACTACGAATTAAATATTATTTTTCGCATGGATCCTGCGGAGGGTTTCATTTTTTTTTAAGATTAAATTTACGTTTTTGCTGCGTTTATGTGCTAAAACCCCTTCAATTTACAGAAGGGGGTTGAATGTAAATCACAAAACTTTTTCAAGTTTTGAGCAGTTTCAAAGGCTAAGTGTTTTGATGAGCAGTTGTGTGTGAATTGCTTTGAGCAGATGCAGACAGATATATATTCAAGACACAAATGTAAAGAACACAAAGGCTTTAAAAACTTTTCTGGTGGATTTGTTGTTCCACCAGAGATGTGTATTTCAGAAAATCTGTGTTTCAAAAGAATTGATCACAGCTGTGTCCTAGTACAAACTAGATGATTTTCTCTCTATTTTTTTCTAAACAGCTCTGGAATATTCACTCTCTAATTACTAGCTGCAACTTGGTTTATATATCACCAATATTACAAGTGAAGACAAAAGCACAAATACAATTAAAAAGATTCTTCACATGTTTCTTCTTCATTTCTCTATCCAATGCAATCTAGGATAATCTGTGAATCTTTGAATACTTCCTAGTTTGCACCAGAATGGAAATGCTGCATTTTCTTGATTCCTCAAAGAGGCTACCACATTCCAATTGTCTCTGTGAACCCATGTGCCTCTGTCAGCTTATGAATTGTCACTATCAACTACTATTGAACTTAGCATCCGTTGAAGCTTTCATCCGTTGATGACTTTATCCGTTGATGCTTTATCAGTTGAAGCTTTATCCGTTGATGCATTAGCAGTTGAATCTTTATCCGTTGATGCACTCATCCGTTGATGGATGTTATCCGTTAAAGCTTTAGAGACATCTGTTGAAGCTTTGTTTCTCATCCGTTGAAGGCCTTTAATCTATCAGTTGATACTACTTCATTTATACAAAATTACAAGGCATGAAATATTTACAATTAGCCCTCCTATTTGCATATCCACTAGTAGTCAACATGACTTATAATTTCCCACAACATTTAAGAATTATAGCTTAAATACAGAAACTGAAATGTGCTACAATACTAAACTTAATTCTAAGTAAAGCTACTCCATCAACGGATAGCTAGAGTGGTCTTATCCGTTGAGGCTACAAACACTAGATTTTTACATAAGTGTTTTGTTTAACTTATCATCAAACTAATACACATATTCCTAACAATCTCCCCCTATTTATGTCTACTAGAATTGTAGGCATAAATTTGGGTTTAACTTGATGATAACAAAACACTTAACAAATATATGAACTGAAATTAAGTAGAAATTCAAAAGTGCTGCAAAAGTGTATGTACTGAGATAGAATTGAAGAATTACATTGTTTCCAAGGATGCTCCTTTAGACTGAGCAAATTATTTTCTTTTCCTTTGATCCCTTATTTTCTTCCCTAGCCTCCTGTCATTTTCCTCTACTTGGAGTTGGAATTGTCTGTAGAATTCAGCTTCATCTTCTTCACTGATATCCAACTTAGATTGCATGTCTTTGAGAGTTTCATTACTGGCAATTTTAAGCTGGTCTTCAAGTCTGAAAAATCTTCTGACTCCTTTATTCTCTCTAAACTCCATCAACCAATGAGGTGATTTATGAATTGTAATTCCATGCTCAGGGTTGAGTAATGTTCTAGGCAAGGAATTAGACTCCCACCAAGTTTTCCTTATACTGGAAATCTTGTTGAGAATCTCAGTTTTGGCAGTCCTGGTAAAGCCAGAATCCCTTTTGATAGCTGAGTAGACTCTAACCAAGGTAGAATAGCCTTCATTCAGATTTCTTTGAAGAGGCCAAGTCCTTTCCTCACTTCCTTTATATTTTAACACTAGCATTTCTAGGAGCTGTTTGTATACACTTATTCCCCTTACTTCCTCCAGCTCATCCAGATAGAGTTTAATATTTGTAAACTCTTTTATGTCACAAATGTGAACATAATCATCCTTTGAGGCTTGTGACTTGGGCTTAGGTTTATATTTCTGAGTGAATTTACTTGAGGTTAGGGGAGGTGTAGATTTGGATTTTCTTTTCAGTTTCTTTGGTGGTGGAGAGGTAGTTAGGAAGGTAGGAAAGTTGATGGTGTCCCAATCGATAGGCTCCTCTTTAGGGATGATTGGTTCACCATGGACATTTATACTAGGATCAGCAACAAAAGGCTCAGGAATGGAAGGTAGTGGTTTAGATTTTGATTGGGCCTCCACAGTGTCATCTTCACTCTTTCTTTTTGCATTGGCCTTCTTTCTGTTCCCTTTCTGCCATTCCTTTCTTTCCTCTACACTTTCACCAACCACATTCCCCATATCCACATTTCTACTTTCAATCTTGTCTTCTTCACTCTTGTCTTCAATCTTCTTCTTTTCTTCATCCTGACTTGACTCTAGTTGTTTTTCAAGCTTTGCTTGTGCTCTTTTGTCAGCCTTCAGCTTTTTAACTTCTTCCTTTAACCTCATGGTTTCTTCTCTCTTGGATTTTGAGAATTTGGGATGTCCTTGCATCACACAAATACTCTTTCCCTCTCTAAAAATGATAGCCATATTCTTTCTTTCCACTACATCATTGGTCTCTTTGTGCTTTATGATGCTACCACCCAAAACTTTGTCTTCATCAGGTTTTGGAAGAGGAAAATCTACTTCTTTTGATTGAATAAAGTTTAGAGGGTTCTTTGTAGAGTCCCTGTTGAATCTAGTGGATGGCTTGAGTACCATGGGTTTCAAATTCCTGAAGGAAGTTTCTCCAACCTTATTCCTCCTTACTGGCTTGTGCTCCATAATGATTGGCTCAATCTTTGTGCTATGTTTCACAGATAGTGATTTTGAAGTTGTAGAGCCAAACATCTGTTACATTCTTTCATCAATTTTTCTCCTTTGCTCCTTCACCTTCATCTCAGCTGCTGCTAGCTAGATTAGATCAATTCCATCAAGCTTTCCTTTGATTTGAAGTGTTGGAGAAGTAGTGATGGCAGGAACTAGCACTTTGGATATTTGAATGTTTGAAGATGGCTCCCCTCCCCCTTCCACTTTATTCTCCCCCTTTTTGTTATCATCAAGGAGAGGAGTCAAGCCTTGTGCTTTAGCCAGTTGTAATAGAAGACTTGTTTGAGACTGTTGATTTTGAAGAATGGTGACCACAGAGTTTTCAATGACTTGAACTCTGTCCTCCAACTTGGCCAGCCTCTTTTCAGCATCTGATTCTCTTCTCAGTCTCAGTAACAAGTCTTGCATGGTACCATAGGGCATGACTGAATCCAGCTTCTCAGAGTTGTAGGACTTCAATTCAGCTATATCCTTCTTGAGTTCATCCACACTCAGATTCTGTCTTAATTGCTGTAGCTTCATGAGATGTAGAGAATCTAGGTGGGCTTGAAGAAGAGCCTTGGTACCAGCATTGGAGGTGTTCTGAATGGCCTTTTGGATAGACATGATTTGTTTGACTAAGGATACATTGAATTGTCCTGGTGTTGACTCCTTTGTCAATGCCCGTTCAGGTAAATATGGAATAGAACTTGGGCCTTCATCTCCCCCTAAGTTCATGCTTCCATCAAATGAAACAGAGTCATCATCATTAGAATTTACTCCAAATTCTTCAGATGGCTCACCAGATGTAGAAGGCATCAAGTTGACATCAACTTTATCCCTTTGAAGAGATTCTGAAGTATGTACTAGATTTAAAGTCTTTTCTGCCTCCTCATTGCCCTGAGTAGCCAACAATTGATAGGCTGACACAGGATGAGTAAAAGTGTCAGCATCCAAGGAAATGTTATCAATTACAACTTTGTAATGTTGCTGAAATTGTCTTTCCTTTTCAGCATCATCCACACTCATTGACTCATTAGCAATGGATGGATCCACCCTTATACCTTCTGTACCTGCTTTTCTCTCAATTTCTCTCTTTTCTTGCATCAGGGGCTCCCCCTGGCTCACACTCCTCACACCCTCACCTTCACCTACTAAGGTGGCACTCCTCTCACTTTCTTTTTCCATGCTGGAAGAAATAGCATGCATATTTAGACTCTCAACCTCTCCTTTTGCCTAGGAGCAACCCAACCTCTCACTCAAATTTTCACTCCCTTCCCTCAATCCTAGAAGTGATTGAACAGTAACCATATTTTCTACACTTGGAATTGAGTCAGTTGTTTGTGTAGAGACTATCAATGGATAGGGAGTATCCGTTGAAGTAGAAACTGATGGTATCAACGGATAACTGCTGTTAAGCTTATCCGTCGAAGAGCAACCACTTGTCAATGGATTAGGAATATCCTTTGAAGAAGGAAAAGAAGTAGAAATTGAAAGTGACATAATTGTTGAATCTGTGTGGATTGATTTTAATTTAGGTGACAGATTCTTCAACCAAGTTTGAAAGAATTGGCTGATGATCCAACAAATCATCTAACAGATGATGATCACCAGTATTTGAGTGGGGCTCCTCCCTGAGTTGTAAAGAGGGAGAATCAGGAATTGATGTGAATATCATGTCCATATCCAGAGATGGTGATGGAGAATTTAGTGATAGATATGTGTCAATTTTGAGAGAATAGGGTTGTGACTCCACATTTGTTGGAGTCACATCAAGCTAAATTTGAGAAAGCATAGATACAGGTGAGTGTATCTGTGCAGTGTGTGCACCCTGTGTGGAAACTGAGGTTTTGACCCTCTTTCTTCTTGTAAAGTGTAATAACCCCAATTTTTTTGAAATTTTTTGAAACCCTTATGAATAGTGATTTTGCTGATTATGCTGAATAAGAAAACTTTTCATGCCACACTATGTAGGGGTTCTTCTATTGTTATTCTGAGATCTTATTAGTACTTTATATGGAATATAAGTGTATGTAAAGATCGTCAGAATTCAAATTCGAACACTTTGATTTTTCCCAAAAATCCACCAGATACCGAAAGAATTGAGTATAAGGTAACATGATTAAAAGGATTTAAATTCAAGGATTATAAGAGAGGATCATAAAAGGAATATAATGTATTGAGAAAGGTTAAGGGAACCCAAGTAATAAGATCCCGGGTATGATCCCATAAACGATAAACGAGAACGAAAGTTAAGCGAACCGTATAACAGATCAGCGGTCATTAGCTAAGTAATTAAGAGCTAATCAAAGAGGTTAGTGATGATGATGTCACCACACCAACAAGAAGATGACAAGTGTGGGAAGATGACATAGGAGGATGACATAAGCATGACCAAAGGGAAGGTATTGTTGGTTGATTTCAAGCCACACAAATTTTACCATGGTTAAAAGGTAATTAACAAAACAAAAGGATATCAACCAAGCCTTTTATGCACAAAGATCAATAAAACAAAGCAAGCTTCTCTCTCCCCCCTTTTCATCTTCTTCATTTCGAATTTTTCACCAAAATGGTGAATTAGAAATTCAAAACACAAGCTATACTCCATGGAAAATTATAAGGTTTGTTTCTTTGGATCCTATATTTCATAACTAAGAAGAGAAAGTAGTTTGAGTGCTTGAATCAAAGGTTTTCTATCTCAAACAAATCATTTTAGTTTAGGGTGAATAGTAACTTTCAAGAACAAATTTTTGATTCTTGATTTTATTTGCAAGGTCAAGGTAGCTTAAGCATATATTAAGGCTTCCATGGACATTTCAAGGATCTTTCATTGATTAAAAGCTTCAAGGAAGGTATAACTCTTCATGATCTTAGTATTAAGATTGTTTGATATAAATGATTATGATGATGGAATGATAGATTAAGTGTAGTAGTTGTTTTGTCATGTTCAGATCTTAGTGGTTAAGTGCTTTTGTTGATTTTGGAGTTAAAAAGTAGCACTAGTTGTTCTTGATGATTCATGGTGTGATTTGAGATTGGTTTAAATGGTTTAAAGTGGTTGAGGAGTGATATGGTCATATGGTTGTATTGGGATTGATTGGTGATGGTTTGGTGTTGAATTGGTTGGTAAAATTTTGGGAAATCGCGTAAACATAGCCGTCGTTATGTCCGATTTACTTTAGGCTGTTTTTGTTCTTAACATTAGGACCCGTGAACTCACTGCTAGGTTTTGACCATTGCCATGATTAGATAGTTCATGTTACGAGCTTCGTTTTGATATGTAGTTCGTTTGATTCCGATGTACGGTTTAGGAGAAACGACCGTTTTAAGTAACGGCGTTTCGCGACCGAACCATTACCCCTCGCCTTACTTTGAAACCTTGGTTAAGGACCTTAAATGACTAATTGAGGTAAGAAACAATTATGTAAAGTGGATTAGGCAGTTGGTAAGGTACTCGCGAAAGAATCGCCTTAAAACCCTTAATGGTTAATTTATTAAAAATGGTGGAGCCGAGGGTACTCGAGCGACTTAAGTAAATTGTTAAGCGCGAAAGCGAACGTTAGGACTCTAAATGGTTAAAGTCTAGTTTCTTAAGCGACCGGGGTTTAATTCCGACTTATGTTGTTGTTCATAGGTTATCGGACCCACTCTAAGCTTAAGTCTATCCGGGAGCACTTAGGCAAGTTTTCTACCCGTTATACTGTTGTTGTGATGTATATGTGTATATGCATGATCTTGCGATAAATGCATATTTGTTATTAGCAAATTCTTGCGATATATTGTAGCATGTGATATGGTATATATGCATGCCTGTTTCATATTCTTGGATTATATATCTGTTGGTTAAAATGCTTACAGTTGCATAATACCTATGCTAGAGATAAGCGGTATTTGAATTTACCCTTAGTATAGGGGATCAAAAGATGAACATATTTCTAAACCGGGAGTCGATGTTCCCGAGTATAATATATATATTTTTATATATATATGGTTATATTTTTCAAAACTATTAATCGAATAAGGTTTATTCGATAACTTTAACTTTATTTTATTATTGAATATTATTTCGAATATTCATCCGAGGACTTATGACTCCTTTATATTATTATTGAATATTATTTCGAATATTCATCCGAGGACTTATGACTCCTTTATTTTATTATTGAATATTATTTCGAATATTCATCCGAGGACTTATGACTCCTTTATATTATTATTGAATATTATTTCGAATATTCATCCGAGAACTTATGACTCCTTTATATTATTATTGATTATTATTTCGAATATTCATCCGAGGACTTATGACTCCTTTATTTTATTATTGAATATTATTTCGAATATTCATCCGAGGACTTATGACTCCTTTATTTTATTATTGAATATTATTTCAAATATTCATCCGAGGACTTATGACTCCTTTATTTTATTATTGAGTATTATTTCGAATATTCATTCGAGAGCTTATGACTTTTTTATTTTATTAAATGAATATTATTTTGAATATTCATTCGAGGGCTTATGACTTCTTTATTTTATTAAATGAATATTATTTTGAATATTCATTCGAGGACTTATGACCCATTTTATTTTATTATTTGAATATTATTTGAATATTCATTCGAGGGCTTATGACTCCTTTATATTATTTATTGAATATTATTTGAATATTCATTCGAGGGCTTATGACTCAGTTTATATTATTTAATGAATATTATTTAAATATTCATTTGAGGATCTATGACTCCGATTATTTGCTGAGATATATTCTTTATTTTATTAAAGAATAAGGTGTCGATAATCAAACTTATCTTTGATTATTCAAATAAAGATAGTACTTTCGTATAAGTATATCTTTGGTTATTTAATACTCATTTCAAGTATAAGTTTTAAAACTTCTACTTCAATTATTTTTATAAAGATTATTCTTTATGGGAATATTATTTAAATAATAATATTCAGATATTTTCTAATATATTGGGACTGATTTATTTCATTAAATCAGCATTACTCCAAACACTCTTTAAAGTGTTTTCGATTCTTCAAAATGATTTTTAAAAGTTAGAGCGGATCCCAAAACTCATTTTTATATTTAAGATCTTCCTTTTAAAGGGGATTTAAATACTCGTTCAAAACTTGAGGGATCCGGCTCAGTGGTGTATTTTACATTCGCAACGAGGTTGCTGTTTTGAGAAAACATCTTGATTACTTGCCCATCGTTCGGGAAGTAAGTTCATCAATTTGAGTCGGCATAAGCAACATGGGCTCAGTGGGCGTCCATGAAAGTGTAAGTGGCTCAGTGGGAGTCCATCAAATGCGTAAGTGGCTGAGTGGCAGTCCAGCATAAGGTCCTATTGCGGCCAGGGTGATGACCAGTGGGGAACGTCCATCTACTAGTAGAAAAGGTTACTTATTGGTATCTTTGCCTGATCCGCAAGATATCAGATTTATGCCAAGGTTTTCTCCTTTCCAAATTCATTGAATATTGCAACTCTGTTTATAATTTTCATAACAGAGGTTTTCAAGGAGTGTATGAAATGTATATAATGATATTCAAAGATTGAATCTATTCAAATCTTGTCTTGTAGTCTCATCTATGTGATGAACTTTTGAACTGATTATAACTTGAACGGTGGTAGTTCAAGTAATATTTGGAAAAGATATAAGTATATTGGGGTATCTTGTAACTTCATATTTTCAACTTATATCTAGTTAATGATTATCTTATGCATATCAAAGATTTTCAGAAAAATGTTGAGACAAGGGTAGATATATGAGATCACCTTGCAACGATATTTTTATACAATTATAAACTGGAACTCTGTGTATATTATGCATGGAAGAGGACTTCCAAGTTTTGAAAAGTATATATGTATATATACTGAATATTTTGCGACTTCATCGCATTAAGATATCAAACTTGGTTCATTTCTTTTGACCAAGACTTTCATGAGTACTATGAGAAGGCTCATATATTGTTAATCATTATACATATTATTTTGGTGGGCTTGCTGCTCACCCTTGTTTTCTTCTTTCATCACACAACAACAGATAGAAAAGATGAACAGGACCAAGCTCCCGATTCGCAAGCGGTTAGAAAACGTTCCGCAGTCTTCTGAAAGCGTTGATGCCGCCGTAGCTGAGGTAGGAGCTACCAATAGGCTAGGTTTTCAACTATTGATGAACCAGACTTATGTATAATATGAATTGTAATAATGGCAAGGAATATATAAATTTATTCAGAACCTTTTTAAGGTGTAACGGTTTATAATTGTGGAATATAAGGACTTGTGTTATTTTTGATTGTTCATCTCTGAGACTATAACTTCTGGTGTGTGTGTTTATTGTGGGGTCACAGTACAGAGTAGTTGATTATTTATTAAGATTGGGTGTTATTAAGGGAAATGGAACTCGTGACAACCCGGATCCCCGACCCCGGATTTGGGGGTGTTACAGAAGTGGTATCAGAGCTAAGCGTTATAAACCTCAGAGATGATGTGACGTTAAGATAATAAGTTCACTAAGATAATAAGAACTTTTGCCAAGTTCATAGTCGGACTACCTAACGTAGTACTAACAGTTAAAACCCTTATGGGAACCCTTATAAATATCGTGATAGAAGCGTAGTTCGTTATCGTATATGGTAGCGGGACTCCGAACCCTGAGGTTGAGGAGCAACAACACGATGATGTTTTATTACTTATTGGAGATCAGATTATGGATTCGATAGAGCGTCCTAACGCGGGACCGGATGATGTTCATATTGAGGATGTAGCGGTTGAGGATGTTGTCCTAGAAGGGATTGTTGCTGAGAAGAATCCCGTGGAGGATCCTGACAAGAATGAATAAAGGACCACTGAGGAATTGATGACTATGGTTAGGACGACTACCAGAGGTAGGATTGGCCGGTTACTACCAGAGGTTCGTTCAAGTTCCTAAAGATAGTAGCCCCTTTAACGCGGCTTACTCGTAAGACTGAGAAGTTCGAATGGACAGAGAAATACGAGAACAACTTTCAAGAACTGAAGCAAAGATTGGTGATGGCCCCTATGTTGGCATTGCCGGATGGAAAAGGGAGATTTTGTGGTTTGTATTGACGCTTCGCATAAGGAATTAGGGTGCTCTTATACAGCACAACAAGGTACTCGCGTACGCGTCAAGAAAATTAAGGGAATATAAAATTCGATATCCCCACCAATGAGCTTGGGCTCATGGCAATAGTTTTGCCCTAAAGATTGGAGGCACTACTTGTATGGAGAGAAGTGCGAGAATTACCTAAGCCATAAGCGCTCTAGTACATTTTCACGCAGAAAAGAGCTCAACATGCGCCAAATGAGGTGGTTAGAGCTAATCAAGGATTACGATTATGAGATTCTTTATCATTCGGGGAAAGCCAATGTGGTGGCTGATGCCCTTAGTAAAAAGGAGAGACTCAAGATGATAATGTCTTTGAGAGAGTTTACAAGAGATTTTGAGAAAATGGAAATAGAAGTGAAGGTAACCGGAGCCGGTACCGAAAAGATGTTTGAGATTGCAATACAGTCCGAATTATCGGAAAAGAACATATTGTGCCAGAAAAAGTGATGAATGAAGGCAGAGAGCTAACAATTAGATAAAAGATTAATACCAAGAAAGATGATAAGGGAATAATGAGGTATTCCTACAGAATTTGGGTTCCAAATGTTCTAGAGCCTAAAGATGAAATCTTAGATGAAAGCTAGTTTGAGGAATAAAATTTAGAGCAAACCCTGAACGTGATAGTCAGGGAGGTCGCCATCAAGATAGAAGGAACCCATAACATAATGAAGTGGAAAATGAGGATTTTAACGTATAAAATAACCCCAAGTATGGGAGAAGGATGAAACATTTCATACTAAGGAAACAGAAAGTCGAGTAAGGAAAGGAGACCCGAGACGGTTCTCCTATATGACAATTCATGGACCTGTCTAAAAAGAACTTAGACTATTATCCCCAACCACCACCTTGAGGAAATAATGCGGTAGAAAATTCTTTCATGACCTTTAAATCACTAAGCTCTCAGAGTTCCAAGGAACAGGTTGACCCAGTCGAGGCAAGAGCCTGGCTAAAGGAAATATAGGAATCATTTGAGATTCTAAATGATTGACGAATCACAAAAGACTGTTTTGTCACTTACCCTCCTAAGAGAGAGGCCACCCGCTGGTGAAAGGCCAAGGAAGGCACGGAGCCAGAGGTTAGAATAAACTGATTAAAGTTCAGTCAATTGTTTTCGGGAAAGTAACTCCCAAGGTTATGAAGGTAGTATAAAAAACTTTAGAGCCAGAACAAAAGCGGACAAGTATGATGAATTATGAATTTAAGTTGTAAAAGTTGTCAAGATTCGTTCCGAGGACACGAATCTAGAATGACGGGATGTTTGAAATCAATGCTTATGTTGTGGTTGTAATGGAAACGAAAATAAAAGACTGAAAAGGGTAGGAGTATAAAGGGATATAAAGGAAATAGAGTTGAGAAGTGATAAGGGAGTTAGGTATGGGAAACCCTAAGAAACCCTTGCAATAAATATAGAGAAGTGTGTCATCATCAGCGCGATGGTGACTGATCATGAGATAAATTCAAGGTTTGAAGACGTAAGCGATACGTATAGTTAATTCCCTTGAAGTTGACAGTATTCGATGAAACTTTGAGATAGATCGATTGATTAATAAGGAAACGCGGATGGACCGAGGAGTCAAGAAAGTAAGAAATTAGGAAAATTGGATGAAGGAAGTGACCTTCAAGAATATGAAGTGTAAGACCGGTGGCTTGATACCCATAAAGGGAGACGCCATGTATGAAAGATATCCCAACATTGAGATGACTGTTGAGATAAACAACAAAAGTAAATAAGGAATTATTAAGAAGAAGTTCACGTTGAACACGACCAATATCTTCCAGAACACCCTTGTTATCGTTACCCAATTTAGGCAATAAAAGCGGATAACCGTTGTTATCTTTTGGAGGCCATATTGATTGACCTCATTTTGAATACAGATGTTATTGTGAAATTCGGCATATACTATCGAGGTGGGAATAATTGAATAAGACACCCTTATCAGGGATATATGACTTAATTTATCCATGGAAGGATGCATGTACCTTTTTAAAGGTGGAATTAAGGATAAAACATCAGTAACTTAAAATGAATCCTAGGGGAATGCATAAAGGTTGGCATTTCACCCTTAATAGGGATAGTATGAGTTTTGACAGTATGAATTGGAAAGGATTAAGGTAATAACAACCTTTAAGAATCAGTGGAGAAATTTTTCAGAAGTATATAGACAATGATTCTGGTATTAATAAATGGTATCTTGATATGCCCTGTATCTAGGGAATACAGGAGGAACGATTCGAGGATAACCTTACAGGTTTTACAAGGAGAAAGGTAATATTCAAAATTCTCAAGAATAAAAATGTTGATAAAGGAAATATGACGTAATTATAATGATGCCAAGTGGGGCACGTGTTAAACCACGAGAAAGTATGGATCGAACCAGTAAAGGTCGAAATTGTTCAGGGCAATTAGGGCCTAGGATATAAGATGTTCTAAGTATGATTGATAGTCAGTCGTGACAGTGATTAACCTCTAAAGACTGAGGCAATAACTTATGGAAAAATGGTGATATTTTTTTTACTCATCAGATTTTAAGGAAAACATCTTCACACAAGCAGTGATTGGAAATGAGGTAGAAAATTTAGTGAAGGTGGTTAAAATGACATTGATTGTAAGGAAATAATACTATCAAGAAAGGCCAAAGAGGTGGCCGACACTTTAAGTGTAAGAGGACAATTATAGGCGCTCATGCCAGAGGAATATAGTGATAATGGTTAAGGCTGTGAAGGTTGTATTATGGTGTGGAAGATTGACATTCCTTCTGATGATTGTGCGATACTCAACCGTGATAGTAGTTGGGTAAAGATTAATTTTTGTAATCACCGTGAACGGGCTATCTATCTTAGAGGGTCATATCTTAAGATAAGCCAGGACCATGTTACGAAAGGACTAAATGAACCTTTGAGCTTCATGTCTCCTAATAAAGACATATGGTTAATAATGGTATTAACCTGCTATCGTCGCTTTCATTGAAACTCTTCTGCAATTTTATCTGCTTCATGTCATATGTACGTCAAGTTCAGGAGTGTTCTTCATGAATCATGAACGGTGATCATGTTACCTCCTTAGAAGAATTCGATACGAGATGTATGGACTCCGTATGGTTAGCTATTAAGACTTCATGGAAAATGAATGACTACAGTAGGTCAACGATGGACCCTAGTAGTGCAGAAATGATTCTGCGGTTAATGAGCCAATTAATTACAACCGTAAGAGTTGTATTGGAATGGATGTTGAGATTAAGTACCACTAATCGGGTTGTGGTGATGTATAAGTTATCATTGATAGACTAATTAAGTCGATTATCTACCTATTGAATACTTATTCCTTCTTATCAATAGAGAGTCGTATTACTATACGAGGAAGGTTACAGTGCAAGCATAGAATTTTAGTAACGGTGATGTCTAGAATGAAAACCCAGATTCGATTTTCGATGTCGAGGGAGTTTCAAAGGTGATTGTGTATAAGCTCGAGCAAGAGCATGGGTCCATAGAATGATGGACGGAATAGTAAATATTTAAGCATGTAAAATGCGATGCTATAATGCTTGATGTTGATATATATACACATATGTTTTGTTCTCCTATGACAAACCTCTATAATTCAGAGGTAGGTTCCAAGCCAGATATTTTGTGGCAGTATATTTCTTTTCATATATACAATTCTCTTCAATTCGTTCTTTTCTCTTCTTTTCATTTCATATAAGCTGAGAAGAACAACCCTTCCAGAAGGGGAGGTATTGCCGAATGACTATCTATCTGTGTGATAGAAGCCGAGTAGGATACCAGCTATTGTTTAATTGCTTGTCAAGTACTAAAGGCTGGCCACCTTCTGTACTAACTATGCGATATAACAAGTGTTCATGATCATAGTGATCTCTCAATAAATTCTTTTACTTCTATATGAAGGACCAAGCTTTCGAAGATGGAAGCAGCTAAAGGAAGTAGTATCAGTACGGTGGTATTCCGATTCTAACGCGTTCGTGATACAAAGGTTGACGTGGTTATTAAAAGGTTTTAGAACGCTAACGAGCAAAAGTATAACCAGTATAATAGTAGGAACGGAAGGTAGTAGCGATTATGAACTGGAAAAGAATGGGTATTAAGAAGCAAAAGCTCTAATGCTAAAAGCTATAATGAGAGTCTGTGCCATAGACTTGAAAGAAATTGGAATGATCATTTAACACGGATCGAATTTTCTTACGACAATAGATCATATGTCAGTATTGAGATATCGCCTTATGAGATCCTTCAGGGAAGACAATGTCGATCTCCCTTATGTTAGGATGAAGTTGTAGAGCGCAAGATGCTCGGACCCGCAGTAGTCCAAAGGACCAGGGATATAATAGGTCTAATCAAAGGACGGCTGGTAGTAACCCAAGATGGACATAAGAGGTATGCTGATTTGACTCAAAAGGACAAAGAGTATGAAATAGGGGACCTAGTAATGTTATAGGTATCCCTCGAAAAGGATTGATGAGGTTCGGAAAGAAAGGAAAGCTAAGTCTACAATTTGTTGGACCCTTGGATATATTAAGACGTTTTGGGAAGTTAGCATACGAGCTAGCCCTACCCCCGAACCTGTAACAAGTTCATAACGTGTTCCACGTATCAATGTTAAGGAAGTGTAATTCGGATGCCAGATAAATAGGGGCATATGAGCGCATAGACATGCAACCCGACGTAACCTATATGGAGCAACCAGGAAGGGTTATAGATTGAAAAGGGACAAGTGCTTAGGAGAAGGGTTATCAAACTAGTCAGAGTTTGATGGTAGAACCACAATGTGGGAAAATTACTTGAGAGTTAGAAAGTGCAATGTTAAGAGAGTATCCCTATTCATTTTCTATCTGATTCCGGGACGGAATCCTTTAAAGGAGGGGAGACTGTAATAACCCCAATTTTTTTGAAATTTTTTGAAACCCTTGTGAATAGTGATTTTGCTGATTATGCTGAATAAGAAAACTTTTCATGCCACACTATGTAGGGGCTCTTCTATTGTTATTCTGAGATCTTATTAGTACTTTATATGGAATATAAGTGTATGTAAAGATCGTCAGAATCCAAATTCGAACACTTTGATTTTTCCCAAAAATCCACCAGATACCGAAAGAATTGAGTATAAGGTAACATGATTAAAAGGATTTAAATTCAAGGATTATAAGAGAGGATCATAAAAGGAATATAATGTATTGAGAAAGGTTAAGGGAACCCAAGTAATAAGATCCCGGGTATGATCCCTCAAACGGTAAACGAGAACGAAAGTTAAGCGAACCGTATAACAGATCAGCGGTCATTAGCCAAGTAATTAAGAGCTAATCAAAGAGGTTAGTGATGATGATGTCACCACACCAACAAGAAGATGACAAGTGTGGGAAGATGACATAGGAGGATGACATAAGCATGACCAAAGGGAAGGTATTGTTGGTTGATTTCAAGCCACACAAATTTTACCATGGTTAAAAGGTAATTAACAAAACAAAAGGATATCAACCAAGCCTTTTATGCACAAAGATCAATAAAACAAAGTAAGCTTCTCTCTCCCCCTTTTCATCTTCTTCATTTCGAATTTTTCACCAAAATGGTGAATTAGAAATTCAAAACACAAGCTATACTCCATGGAAAATTATAAGGTTTGTTTCTTTGGATCCTGTATTTCATAACTAAGAAGAGCAAGTAGTTTGAGTGCTTGAATCAAAGGTTTTCTATCTCAAACAAATCATTTTAGTTTAGGGTGAATAGTAACTTTCAAGAACAAATTTTTGATTCTTGATTTTATTTGCAAGGTCAAGGTAGCTTAAGCATATATTAAGGCTTCCATGGACATTCCAAGGATCTTTCATTGATTAAAAGCTTCAAGGAAGGTATAACTCTTCATGATCTTAGTATTAAGATTGTTTGATATAAATGATTATGATGATGGAATGATAGATTAAGTGTAGTAGTTGTTTTGTCATGTTCAGATCTTAGTGGTTAAGTGCTTTTGTTGATTTTGGAGTTAAAAAGTAGCACTAGTTGTTCTTGATGATTCATGGTGTGATTTGAGATTGGTTTAAATGGTTTAAAGTGGTTGAGGAGTGATATGGTCATATGGTTGTATTGGGATCGATTGGTGATGGTTTGGTGTTGAATTGGTTGGTAAAATTTTGGGAAATCGCGTAAACATAGCCGTCGTAATGTCCGATTTACTTTAGGCTGTTTTTGTTCTTAACATTAGGACCCGTGAACTCACTGCTAGGTTTTGACCATTGCCATGATTAGATAGTTCATGTTACGAGCTTCGTTTTGATATGTAGTTTGTTTGATTCCGATGTACGGTTTAGGAGAAACGACCGTTTTAAGTAACGGCGTTTCGCGACCGAACCATTACCCCTCGCCTTACTTTGAAACCTTGGTTAAGGACCTTAAATGACTAATTGAGGTAAGAAACAATTATGTAAAGTGGATTAGGCAGTTGGTAAGGTACTCGCGAAAGAATCGCCTTAAAATCCTTAATGGTTAATTTATTAAAAATGGTGGAGCCGAGGGTACTCGAGCGACTTAAGTAAATTGTTAAGCGCGAAAGCGAACGTTAGGACTCTAAATGGTTAAAGTCTAGTTTCTTAAGCGACTGGGGTTTAATTCCGACTTATGTTGTTGTTCATAGGTTATCGGACCCACTCTAAGCTTAAGTCTATCCGGGAGCACTCAGGCAAGTTTTCTACCCGTTATACTGTTGTTGTGATGTATATATGTATATGCATGATCTTGCGATAAATGCATATTTGTTATTAGCAAATTCTTGCGATATATTGTAGCATGTGATATGGTATATATGCATGCCTATTTCATATTCTTGGATTATATATCTGTCTATGCTAGAGATAAGCGGTATTTGAATTTACCCTTAGTATAGGGGATCAAAAGGTGAACATATTTCTAAACCGGGAGTCGATGTTCCCGAGTATAATATATATATTTTTATATATATATGGTTATAGTTTTCAAAACTATTAATCGAATAAGGTTTATTCGAACTTTAACTTTATTTTATTATTGAATATTATTTCGAATATTCATCCGAGGACTTATGACTCCTTTATATTATTATTGAATATTATTTCGAATATTCATCCGAGGACTTATGACTCCTTTATTTTATTATTGAATATTATTTCGAATATTCATCCGAGGACTTATGACTCCTTTATATTATTATTGAATATTATTTCGAATATTCATCCGAGAACTTATGACTCCTTTATATTATTATTGAATATTATTTCGAATATTCATCCGAGGACTTATGACTCCTTTATTTTATTATTGAATATTATTTCGAATATTCATCCGAGGACTTATGACTCCTTTATTTTATTATTGAATATTATTTCGAATATTCATCCGAGGACTTATGACTCCTTTATTTTATTATTGAGTATTATTTCGAATATTCATTCGAGGGCTTATGACTTCTTTATTTTATTAAATGAATATTATTTTGAATATTCATTCGAGGGCTTATGACTTCTTTATTTTATTAAATGAATATTATTTTGAATATTCATTCGAGGACTTATGACCCCTTTTATTTTATTATTTGAATATTATTTGAATATTCATTTGAGGGCTTATGACTCCTTTATATTATTTATTGAATATTATTTGAATATTCATTTGAGGATCTATGACTCCGATTATTTGCTGAGATATATTCTTTATTTTATTTAAGAATAAGGTCTCGATAATCAAACTTATCTTTGATTATTCAAATAAAGATAGTACTTTCGTATAAGAATATCTTTGGTTATTTAATACTCATTTCAAGTATAAGTTTTAAAACTTCTACTTCAATTATTTTTATAAAGATTATTCTTTATGGGAATATTATTTAAATAATAATATTCAGATATTTTCTAATATACTGGGACTGATTTATTTCATTAAATCAGCATTACTCCAAACACTCTTTAAAGTGTTTTCGATTCATCAAAATGATTTTTAAAAGTTAGAGCGGATCCCAAAACTCATTTTTATATTTAAGATCTTTCTTTTAAAGGGGATTTAAATACTCGTTCAAAACTTGAGGGATCCGGCTCAGTGGTGTATTTTACATTCGCAACGAGGTTGCTGTTTTAAGAAAACATCTTGATTACTTGCCCATCGTTCGGGAAGTAAGTTCATCAATTTGAGTCGGCATAAGCAACATGGGCTCAGTGGGCGTCCATGAAAGTGTAAGTGGCTCAGTGGGAGTCCATCAAATGCGTAAGTGGCTGAGTGGCAGTCCAGCATAAGGTCCTATTACGGCCAGGGTGATGACCAGTGGGAAATTCGTCCATCTACTAGTAGAAAAGGTTACTTATTGGTATCTTTGCCTGATCAGCAAGATATCAGGTTTATGCCAAGATTTTCTCCTTTCCAAATTCATTGAATATTGCAACTCTGTTTATAATTTTCATAACAGAGGTTTTCAAGGAGTGTATGAAATGTATATATATAGGTGTATATATATCGGGATTTAATGAAGTATCTCGTAACTTCATTATTTATAATGATATTCAAAGATTGATTCTATTCAAATCTTGTCTTGTAGTCTCATCTATGTGATAAACTTTTGAACTGATTATAACTTGAACGGTGGTAGTTCAAGTAATATTTGGAAAAGATATAAGTATATTGGGGTATCTTGTAACTTCATATTTTCAACTTATATCTAGTTAATGATTATCTTATGCATATCAAAGATTTTCAGAAAAACGTTGAGACAAGGGTAGATATATGAGATCACCTTGCAACGATATTTTTATACAGTTATAAATTGGAACTCTGTGTATATTATGCATGGAAGAGGACTTCCAAGATTTTGAAAAGTATATATGTATATATACTGAATATTTTGCGACTTCATCGCATTAAGATATCAAACTTGGTTCATTTCTTTTGACCAAGACTTTCATGAGTACTATGAGAAGGCTTATATATTGTTAATCATTATACATATTATTTTGGTGGGCTTGCTGCTCATCCTTGCTTTCTTCTTTCATCACACAACAACAGATAGAAAAGATGAACAGGACCAAGCTCCCGATTCGCAAGCGGTTAGAAAACGTTCCGCAATCTTCTGAAAGCGTTGATGCCGCCGTAGCTGAGGTAGGAGCTACCAATAGGCTAGGTTTTCAACTATTGATGAACCAGACTTATGTATAATATGAATTGTAATAATGGCAAGGAATATATAAATTTATTCAGAACCTTTTTAAGGTGTAACGGTTTATAATTGTGGAATATATGGACTTGTGTTATTTTTGAGTGTTCATCTCTGAGACTATAACTTGTGGTGTGTGTGTTTATTGTGAGGTCACAGTACAGAGTAGTTGATTAATTATTAAGATTGGGTGTTATTAAGGGAAATGGAACTCGTGACAACCCGGATCCCCGACCCCGGATTTGGGGGTGTTACATAAAGGCTTTTACAGGAGAGTGTGTCGTTTCAGTTTCCCTCCCTCTTTTGTTCTGTGTCCCTGGTTGGGGACTATTTTCAATAGCTGCACCCTTTTGGGAGGATTCAACTAGGGATGAGTTTGAATCCTTTTCAACCACCACAGTCTTTTGAGAAACTGTGGCTTGGCCAGCTGGGGTATCACTCACCTCTCCTTCCTTATCCTGGGGGTTTCTTGATGTTCACCCCTCCCCTCACCACTCACACCCTGTTCACTTCCCTCAGGGTTTATGGTAGTTGTTACAACTGTTGTCTTTTGAGAAACAACAGACGTGGCTTTCTTTGACTTTGGTTTTGAAACTTTAGATTTGGTGGCCTTGGTAGGAATCTGTTGGGACAAAGACACAGATTCCATGACCACACTTGAAGAAAAAGAAATAATGGGGTTGGAAGTAGTAGGAGTTGAAGAAGTATTTACCTCACTTACCTGAGGTGCATTCATTATTGGTAAATATACCAATGGCACCTGATTGTTGAGGTTAATTCTCAAAAGGTCTGCAAGGACCCTTTTCTCTTGTGCCCAGCACTTGAGTTTATTACTCTCATTCGTTATGACCAAACCTTCAGCAACATGGTTAGCAAATAACATAAAGAATCTTGTATAGTAGATGTTATGAGGTCTATTAGCTTTGTTACCTAACCTGGTACCCAATTCTAGCATGACATAGTTGCTAAAATTAAAATACCTATAAGAAACTAGCATATAGCGCATTTTGACAAGAGATGAAGTTATTGCATCAAAATTACTAATTTTCCCAGAGAAAACCTTGATAAAGGCATCACCAAGAAAACTCCATTCTTTCCTAAGGCCTTTTCTTCTAATACTCCTTAAACTAGCAGAATCAAAAGAATAGCCTATCGAATCTAACATGCTAGATACATCATTATCACTATGTGGTGTCATGGCATTGTTCTCAGGTAGTTTGAAATAGGATTGTATATCATCATGGTTAATACAGTAATCTTTACCTTTGAGAGTGAAAGAGATGGTCATATCAGTGGGGTTGAACTCTGCAGTTGTCCAAATTTCCTCAATTACCTCACAGTAAATAGTTGGGGCTTCCAGCATTGCATAGCTTAGTTTACAGTTCTTGATGAAGTCCATCATCTTGTGATAATCTGAGTGGGCTTCATTCTTTTCCACCAAGGCTACGAAATTGTTTTTCTCATAGACAAATCCAGACTGAGACATTATCTTTACTACTGGTGCCATTATAGTGAGTAGAGGTTGCAGAGAAAAGTTGAGAGTTTTGGGAGAGAAAGAGAGTAAAATCTTTTGAAAAATTTCAAGAAAGCGTAAAGTGAAAATAAGAATTGAAAGAGCTTTTATACTTTCTCAGATTAAAACACAAAGAAAATGATTAAACACTATTTTTAAGTAAACTACAGCCGTTTGAGAATAAAGAAAACCATATGAATTCTAAAAACTGCCTTTAATACAAATACATACAACTGTGTATATATATATGTATCAACGGTTAAGTAAAAGAATCAACGGTTGTGACTTACTTAAAACAACTGATGTGACACTTCAACGGATGAGGTAAACAGTTATTCATTGAAGATTAACACAGTTTTATCCGTTGAAGGATAAAATTACCAGAAATGTATTTGTCTTTCAACGGATAATGAATATCCGTTGATAGAACAATTTTGGCTTTTAACGGATAGGGAATATCCATTGATAGAATAAACTTTACTTAAAGCCAACTTTGTTCTTGCAACAAATTCATTTCAGGCTACAAAACAGATTATAATAAGGACATGAATTAATGAATAATTAAGCATACCTAGCTCACTTACTAATCTTGTGAATGTTGATTCATCAAGTGACTTGGTAAATATGTCTGCAATCTGCTTTTCACTTGGAACAAAATGGAGTTCCACTGTACCATTCATCATATGTTCCCTTATGAAGTGGTACTTGATGTCAATGTGCTTGGTTCTTGAGTGCTGTACTGGATTTTCAGTAATGGCAATGGCACATGTGTTGTCACATAATATTGGAATTTTGTCAACATTTAGCCCATAGTCAGATAGTTGATTCCTCATCCACAGTATCTGTGCACATCAACTACCAGCAGTAATGTACTCAGCTTCAGCTGTTGATGTAGAAACAGAATTTTGCTTCTTGCTGAACCATGACACAAGCTTATTCCCTAGAAATTGATAGGTGCCAGTTGTACTTTTCCTGTCTATTTTGCAACCTGCATAATCTGCATCTGAGTAGCCAATTAGATCAAAACCAGATTCTCTAGGGTACCAAATTCCTAGATTTGGAGTTCCTTTGAGATATCTGAAAATTCTTTTAATAGCCACTAAGTGAGATTCTTTAGGGTCAGCTTGAAATCTAGCACAGAGACATGCAGAAAACATTATATCAGGTCTACTAGCAGTTAAATATAGAAGTGAGCCTGTAATAACCCCAAAATTTTTTAACTTTTAGTAACCCTTGTGAATAGTGTTTTGCTGGTTATGCTGAATAAGAAAACTTTCCATGACACACTATGTAGGGGTTCTTCTATTGTTATTCTGAGATCTTATTAGTACTTTATATGGGATATAAGTATATGTAAAGATCGTCAGAATCCAAATTCGAACACTTTGATTTTTCCCGAAAATCCACCAGATACCGAAAGAATTGAGTATAAGGGAACATGATAAAAAGGATTTAAATTCAAGGATTATAAGAAAGGATCCTAAAAGGAATATAATGTATTGAGAAATGTTAAGGGAACCCAAGTAATAAGATCCCGGGTATGATCCCTCAAACGATAAACGAAAACGAAAGTTAAGCGAACCGTATAACAGATCAGCGGTCATTAGCCAAGTAATTGAGAGTTAATCAAAGAGTTAGTGGAGGGTGATGTCATCTCACAAACAAGAAGAGGACAAGTATGGGATGATGACATAAGGGGATGACATGAGCATGACAAAAAGGGAAGGAAGTGTTGGTTGATTCTAAACCACACAAAATTCACCATGGTTAAAAGTAATTAATCAAAACAAAAGCAACCAACCAAGGCAAGCAAAACAAATCACAAAAACACAACTTGACTTCTTTTTTCTTCTTGAAGCTCTCGGCCTCTTTCTTAAGAAATGGGAAGTCCAAGCTCCTCCACTTGCTAATTTACAAGGTAATTATCCTAGCTTCTCCTAGTTAATTTACATACTTCCTAGGAATCTTAGCTTCAAAATCCTTTCCTAGGATTTCCTATAAATCATTCAAGAAGATGGTGAATAGTACTTTCTTGAAATTAATTTTGTGTTCTTGATTTCTTTGAAAGATCAAGCTTGTAGGAGGTTAGATTAAGGCTTCCATGGGCATTCCAAGGATCTTTCATGGATTAAAAGCTTTAAGGAAGGTATAACTCTTCATGATCTTAGTCTTAAGTTTTGTTGTTTGGATTTCCTAATGTTTAGATGATGGGTTAGTGTAATGGGTGTGTAATCATGTTTAGAGCTTTGTTTAGTAAGTGGTTTTGTTGATTTTGGAGTTAGGAGTGATACTTGTTGGATTTAAAGTTCTTGGTCACATTTTTGACTTGGTTTAGATGAATAAGTTGAGATATTGAGTTATGGTTGAATGATATTGTATTGTGGTTGAATGATGGTGGAATGGTGATGATTGGTGGTGGTTTGATATTGATTGGAGTGGTATAAAATTTGGTAATCGCGTAAACATAGCCGTCGTAATGCCTGATTTACCTTAGACTATTTTTGTTCTTAACATCAGGACTTGAGAACTCACTGTTAGGTTTTGACCATTACCATGATTAGATAGTTCATGTTACGAGCTTCGTTTTGATATGTGGTTCTCTTGAATCCGATGTACGGTTTAGGAGAAACGACCGTTTTAAGTAACGGCATTTCGCGACCGAACCATTACCCCTCGCCTTACTTTGAAACCTTGGTTAAGGCCCTTAAATGACTAATTGGAGTATAAAACAATTATGTAAAGTGGGTTAGGAATTTGGGAGGATACTCGCGAAAGAATCGCCTTAAAACCCTTAATGGTTAATTTATTAAAAATGGTGGAGCCGAGGGTACTCGAGCGACTTAAGTGAATCGTTAAGCGCAAAAGCGAGCGTTAGAGTCTAGTTGGTTAAAGTGTAGATTCTTAAGCGACTTTGGTTTAATTTTGGCTTATGTTATTGTTCATAGGTTACCGGACCCACTCTAAGCTTAAGTCTACCCCGGAGCACTCAGGCAAGTTTTCTACCCGTTATACTGTTGTTGTGATGTATATATGTATATGCATTATCTTGTGATAAGTGCATGATGTTATTAGCAAATCTTGCGATATATTGGAGCATGCTGATATGGTATATATGCATGTCTGTTTCGTAATCTTGATATCTAATTGTTGATTCAAATGCTTATAGTTGCATAATACCTATGCTAGAGATAAGCAGTAGTTGCGTATACCCTTAGTATAGGGGACCCAAAGGTGAACATTTTCTAAAACCGGGAGTCGATGTTCCCGAGTATATTATATAAATATATATTTATATATTTATATATATATATATATTGATATAGTTTTCAAAACTATTAATCGAATAAGTTTTATTCGATAACTTTATTTTAAATAATGAATATTAGTTGAATATTCATTCGAGGACTTATGACTCTGTTTATTTTAATTAATGAATATTATTAGTTGAATATTCATTCGAGGACTTATGACTCCATTTATTTTATGAATATTATTTTGAATATTCATTCGTGGACTTATGACTCCGCTTATTTATTAAATAATATTCTTTATTTTATTAAAGAATAATGTTTCGATAATCAAACTTATTTTTGATTAATTAAATAAAGATCATACTTTCGTATAAGTATATCTTTGGTTATTAATATTCATTCCAAGTATGAGTTTTAAAACTTCTACTTCAATTATTTTTATAAAGATTATCCTTATGGGAATATTATTTAATTAATAATATTCAGATATTTTCTAATATATCGGGACTGATTTATTTTATTAAATCAGGATTACTCCAAACATTCTTAAAAATGTTTTCGAGTCTTCAAAATGATTTTTAAAAGATTAGAGCGGATCCCAAAACTCATTTTTATATTTAAGATCTTCATTTCGAAGGGGATTTAAATACTCGCTCAAAACCTGGGGGGATTCGGCTCAGTGGTGTATTTTACATTCGCAACGAGGTTGCTGTTTTGAGAAAACATCTTGATTACTTGCCCATCGTTCGGGAAGTAAGTTCATCTATTTGAGTCGGCATAAGCAACATGGGCTCAGTGGGCGTCCATGAAAATGTAAGTGGCTCAGTGGGAGTCCATCAAATGCGTAAGTGGCTGAGTGGCAGTCCAGCATAAGGTCCTATTGCGGCCAAGGTGATGACCAGTGGGGAATTCGTCCATCTACTAGTAGAAAAGGTTACTTATTGGTATCTTTGCCTGATCAGCAAGATATCAGGTTTATGCCAAGGTTTTCTCCTTTCCAAATTCATTGGATATTGCAACTCTGTTTATAATTTTCATAACAGAGGTTTTCAAGGAGTGTATGAATTGTATATATGTAGGTGTATATATATATCGGGACTTAATGAAGTATCTCGTAACTTCATTATTTATAATGATATTCAAAGATTGAATCTATTCAAATCTTGTCTTGTAGTCTCATCTATGTGATGAACTTTTGAAACTGATTATACCTTGAATGGTGGTAGTTCAAGTAGTATTCGTAAAAAGATATAAGTATATTGGAGTATCTTGTTACTTCATCTTTTCAACTTATATCTGGTTAACGATTATCTTATGCATGACAAAGATTTTCACAAAAACGTTGAGACAAGGTTAGATATATGAGATCACCTTGCAACGATATTTTTATACAGTTATAAACTGGAACTCTGTGTTTATTATGCATGGAAGAGGACTTCCAAGAATTTGAAAAGTATATGTACATATATACTGAATATTTTGCGACTTGGTCGCGTTAAGAGATCAAACTTGGTTCATTTCTTTTGACCAAGACTTTCATGAGTACTATGAGAATGCTCATATATTGTTAATTATTATACATATTATTTCGGTGGGCTTGTTGCTCACCCTTGCCTTCTTCTTTCATCACACAACAACAGATAGACAAGATGATCAGGACCAAGCTCCCAATTTGCGAGCGGATAGGAAACGTTCCGCAGTTTCCTGTAGGCGTTGATACCGTTGTTGCTAAGGTAGGAGCTACCAGTAGGGTAGGCTTTCAACTTTTGTTCTGCCAGACTTATGTATATTTATGAATTGTAATAATGGCAAAGAATATGTAAATTATTCAGAAACCCTTTTAAGGTGTAATGGTTAACACTTGAGGAATAAAATGACTTGTGTTATTTTTTGTATTTATATCTGAGACTATAACTTGTGGTGTGTGTGTGTGTATTGTGGGGTCACAGTACGCAGCAGTTGGTTGATTGTTAAGGTTAAGTATTATTAAGGGAAATGGAACTCGTGACAACCTGGATCCCCGACCCCGGATTTGGGGGTGTTACAGAAATGGTATCAGAGCCAAGCGTTATAAACCTCAGAGATGATATGACGTTAAAATAATAAGTTCACTAAGATAATAAGAACTCTTGCCAAGTTCATAGTCAGACTACCTAACGTAGTACTGACAGTTAAAACCCTTATGGGAACCCTTATAAATATCGTGATAGAAGTGTAGTTCGTTATCGTATATGGTAGCGAGACTCCGAACCCTGAGGTTGAGGAGCAACAACGCGATGATGTTTTATTACTTATTGGAGATCAGATTATGGATCCGATAGAGCATCCTAACGCGGGACCGAATGATGTTCATATTGAGGATGTAGCGGTTGAGGATGTTATCCTAGAAGGGATTGTTGCTGAGAAGAATCCCGTGGAGGATCCTGACAAAAATGAATAAAGGACCACTGAGGAATTGATGACTATGGTTAGGGCGACTACCAGAGGTAGGATTGGCCGGTCACTACCGGAGGTGCGTTCAAGTTTGTAAAGATAGTAGCCCTTTAACGTGGCTTACTCGTAAGACTGAGAAGTTTGAATGGACAGAGAAATGTGAGAAAAGCTTTTAAGAACTGAAGCAAAGGTTGGTGACGGCCCCTATGTTGGCGTTGCCGAATGGAAAATGAGATTTTGTGAAATGTAGTGACGCTTCGCATAAGGAATTAAGGTGCTTCTTATACAGCACAACAAGGTAATCGCGTACGCGTTAAGACAATTAAGGGAATATAAAATTCGATGTCCCCACCCATGAGCTTGGGCTCGTGGCAATAGTTTTGCCCTAAAGATCGGAGACACTACTTGTATGGAGAGAAGTGCGAGATTTACACAAGCCATAAGTGCTCTAGTACATTTTCACGCAGAAAGAGCTCAACATGCGCCAAATGAGGTGGTTAGAGCTAATCAAGGATTACGATTATGAGATTCTTTATCATCCAGGGAAAGCCAAAATGGTGGCTAATGCCCTTAGTAGAAAGGAGAAACTCAAGATGATTTTGTCTCTAAGAGAGTTGATAAGAGATTTTGAGAAAATGGAAATAGAAGTGAACGTAACCAGAGCCGGTACCGAAAAGCTGTTTGAGATTGCAATACAACCCGAAATATTGGAAAATAACATATTGTGCCAGAAAAAGTGATGAATGAAGGCAGAGAGCCAACAAATAGGTAAGAGATTAATACCGAGAAAGATGATAAAGGAATAATGAGGTATTCTTACAGAATTTGGGTTCCAAATGTTCAAGAGCTTAAAGATGAGATCTTAGATGAAAGCTAGTTTGAGGAATAAGATTTAGAGCAAACCCTGAACGTGATAGTCATGGAGGTCGCCATCAAGATAGAAGGAACCCATAACATAATGGAGTGGAAAATGAGGATTTAAAACATATAGGATCACCCCGATTATGGGGAGAAGGAGGGAACGTTCAGACTAAGGAAACGGAAGTCGAGTAAGGAAAGGAGACCCGAGACGGTACTCCTATACGACAATTTATGGACCTTTTTAGAAAGAACTTAGACTATTATCCCCAACCACCACCCTGAGGAAACAATGCAGTGAGAAATCCTTTCAGGTTCTTTAAGTCGCTAAGCTCTCAGAGTTCCAAGGAACAAGCTGACCCAGTCGAGGCAAGAGCCTGGCTAAAGGAAATATAGGAATCATTTGAGATTCTAAATGATTGACGAATCATAAAAGACTGTTTTTGTCACTTACCCTCCTAAGAGAGAGACCACCCACTGGTGAAAGACCAAGAAAGGCACGGAGCAAGAGGTTATGATAAACTGATTAAAGTTCAGTCAATTGTTTTCGAGAAAGTAAATCCCAAGGTTATGGAGATGGTGTAAGAGCTTTAAGAGCCAGAACAAAGGCGGACGAATATGATGAATTATGAACCTAAGTTGTAAAAGTTGTCAAGATTCGTTCCGAGGACACGAATCCAGAATGATGGGATGTTTGAAATCAATGCTTATGTTTTGTTGGTTGTTGTAATAGAAATAAAAATAAAAGACTAAAAAGAGAAGGAGTATAGAGGGATATAAAGGCAATAGAGTTTGAGGAATGATAAGGGAGTTGGGTATGAGGAAACCCTAAAGACTCATAGTAATAGAAATAGAAAAGTATATGATCATCAGGATGAGGGTGATTCACCATGAGTTAAAATTGATGGTTGAAGGCATAAGAGATACAAATAGTTTATCCCCTGTAAGTTGGGAGGATTCGAGGAAACCTTGAGATAGTTCGAAGGATAAATAATGAGACGCGGATAGACTAAGGAGACAAGAAAATAAGAAATTAGGAAAATTGGATGAAGGAAGTGACCTTCAAGAATGTGAAGTGTAAGACCGGTGGCATGATACCCAGAAAGGGAGACGTCAGGTATGAAAGATATCCCAACATTGAGATGACTATTGAGATAAACAACAAAAGTACATGAGGATTTATTAAGAAGATTTTCACGTTGAACACGACCAATATCTTCCAGAACATCCATGTTATCATTACCAAATTAGGAGAGAAAAGGGGATAACCATTGTTATCTTTTGGAGGCCATATGGATTGACCTGAATTTGAATAAAGATGCTATTATAAAATTAGTTATAGACTATCGAGGTGGGAATGATGAATAAGATAATCTATCAAGGAAATATGACTTGATTTAACCATGGAAGGATGCATGTACCTTTTTAAAGGTGGAATTAAGGATAGAACCTCGATAACTTGAGATGAATCCTAGGGGAATGCATAAAGGTTGGCATTTCTCCCTTAATCGGGACATCATGAGTTTTGGCAGTATAAATTAAAAAGGATTACGGTAACAACAACCTTTAAAGATCAGTAGAGAAAATTTTTAGAAGTACATAGACAATGGTTCTAGTATTAGTAAATGGTATTTTGATATGCCCTGTATCTACGGAATACAGGAGGAGCGATTCAAGGATAACCTTAAAGGTTTTACAAGGAAAAAGGTAATATTCAAAGTTCTCAAGAATAGAAATTTTGATAAAGGAAATATGACGTAATTATAATAATGCCAGGTGGGGCACGTGTTGAACCATAAGAAAGTATAGATCGACCCAATGAGGGTCGAGATTGGTGAAAACAAGAAGGACCCAAGATAAGAGACGTCCTAAGTATGATCGAGAGTCAGCCGTGACAATGTTCACATCTAAAGACTAAGGCAATGACTTATGGAAAAATGGTGATTTTTTTTTCTTTCTCACCAGGACTTAAGAAAAGCATTTTCACATAAGCAGTGATTGAAATGCGGTAGAAAATTTAGTTGAAGGTGGTTAAAAGACATTGATTATAAGGAACTATTACTATCAGGAAAGGCCAATGAGGTGGCCGACACTCTAAGTGCAAGAGAGCAATTATAGGCGCTCGTGCCAGAGGAATGCAGTGATAATGGTTGAAGCCGTGAAGGTTGTATTATGGTTTGGAAGATTGACATTCCTTCTGATGACTGTGCAATACCCAACCGTAATAGTAGTTTGGTAAAGGTTTAATTCGTGTAATCGCCATGAGCGGGCTATCTATCTTAGAAGGAACTATCTTGAGAATAAGCCAGGACCATGTTTCAAAAAGGACTAAATGAACCTTTGAGCTTCATGTCTCCTAATATAGACATATGATTAAGAATGGTATTAACCTACTATCGTTGCTTTCATTAAAACTCTTCTGCATTTTATCTGCTTCATGTCATGAATGTACGTCAGGATCAGGAGTGTTCTTCATGAATCATGAACGGTGATCATGTTATCTCCTTAGAAGAATTTGATACGATATGTATGGACTCCGTATGGTTAGCTATTAAAACTTCATGGAAAGCGAATGACTACAGTAGGTCAGTGGTGGACCATAGTAAAGCTCCAATGAGTCTATGAATAATAAGACAATGACAACTGTGAGAGTTGTATTGTAATGAATGTTGAGATTGAGTACCACTAATTGGGTCGTGGTGATGTATAAGTTATCATTGAATAGACTAATTAAGTAGATTATTTACCTATTGAATATTTATTCCTCCTTATCAATAGAGAGTTGTATGACTATACGAGGAAGGTTGCGATGCAAGCATAGAATTCTAGTAACGATGATGTCTAGAATGAGATCCCAGATTTGATTTTCGATGTCGAGGGAGTTTCAAAGGTGATTGTGTATAAGCTCGAGGAAGAGCATGGGTCCATAGAATGCTGGACGGAATAGCAAAAATATTTAGGCATGTGAAATACGATGCTATAATACTTGATGTTGATATAAATACGTATATGTTTTGTTCTCCTATGACAAACCTCTATAGTTCAGAGGTAGATTCCAAGCCAGATATTTTATGGAAATATTTTTACATATATACAATTCTCTTCAGTTCGTTCTTTTCTCTTCTTTTCATTTCATGTAAGCTGAGAAGAACAACCCTTCCAGAAGGGGAGGTGTTGCCGAATGACTATCTATCTGTGTGATAGAAGCCTAGTAGGATACCACATGTTGTTTAATTGCTTGTCAAGTACTAAAGGCTGGCCACCTTCTGTACTAACTATGCGATATAACAAGTGTTCATGATCATAGTGATCTCTCAATAAATTCTTTTACTTCTATACGATGGATCAAGCTTTCAAAGATAGAAGCAGCTAGAAAGGAGTAGTATCAGTGCGGTGGTATTCCGAATCTAACGCGTTCGTGATACTAAGGTTGACGCAATTATTAAAAGGTTATAGAATGATAACGAGCAAAAGTATAACTAGTATAATATTAGGAACGGAAGGTAGTAGCGATTACGAACTGGAAAAGAATGGGTATTGAGAAGCAAAAGCTCTAATGCTAAAAGCTATAATGAGAGTCTGTGCAATAGACTTGAAAGAATTTGGAATGATCACTTAACACGGATTGAGTTTTCTTACGATAATAGATCATATGTCATTATCGAGATGTCGCCTTATAAGATCCTTGAGGGATGACATCTTGATCTATTCCAAAACAGAAGAGGAGCATGTAGAACATTTGAGGATAGTTCTGGAGATACTGCGACAGGAGAAGTTATACGCAAAGTTTTCCAAGTGTGAATTTTGGTTAAAAGAAGTACGATTTCTTGGGCACGTGATTAGCAATAAAGGAGTGGAAGTGGATCCAGCAAAGATTGAAGCCATAATCAACTGGGAGAGGCCAAAAACACCAACGGAAGTAAGAAGTTTCATGGGATTGGCAGGTTACTACAGAAGATTTGTGCAAGATTTTGCAAAGATAGCTACGCCATTGACAAAGCTTACCAGGAAGAATCAGAAATTTGAATGGGATGAGAAGTGCGAAGAAAGTTTCTAGGAATTAAAGAATAGATTAGTATCTTCTCCAGTGCTAGTCTTGCCAGATGAACAAGGAAATTTTGTGATCTACAGTGACGCGTCGTACAAAGGATTAGGATGTGTTTTGATGCAGCATGACAAGGTAATAGCTTACGCTTCAAGACAGTTGAAACCATATGAAGAGAAGTATCCAACGCATGATCTGGAATTGGCAGCTATAGTATTTGCATTGAAGATTTGGAGGCATTATCTTTACGGGGAAAAGTGCGAGATCTACACGGACCACAAGAGTTTGAAATATATCTTTACCCAGAAGGAATTGAACATGAGGCAGAGGAGATGGCTAGAATTAATCAAGGATTACGACTGTACTATTAACTATCATCCAGGCAAAGCAAATGTGGTGGCCGACGCTCTGAGCAGAAAAGAAAGGTTAAACATGATAATTTCATCAGAGGAATTGATCAGGGAATTTGAGAAGCTAGAAATAGAGGTCAGCATTCCAAGTATGTCTACAGAGGTATTGTGTGTAATGTCTTTTCAACCAGAATTATTAGAGAAGATAAGAAGATGTCAAGAAGAAGTAATGAGCCATGAACGAGACAGTTTGACAGGAGAAGAAATAGGGAGTCAAAAGGATGATAAAGGGATATTAAGATTTTCTTCCAGAATATGGATACCCAACATAGCCGAGCTGAAAGATGAAATTCTTCGAGACGCTCACAACTCTAGATATTCAATTCATCCCGGGAGTACGAAGATGTATAGAGACTTAAGAGAAAACTTTTGGTGGCCAAGCATGAAGAAGGAAATTGCAGAATGGGTAAGTAAGTGTTACACTTGCCAGCGAGTCAAAGCGGAACATCAAAGGCCCAGTGGACTGATACAACCATTGGACATTCCAGAATGGAAATGGGAGCATATAGCGATGGATTTCGTAGTTGGATTACCGAGGATCAGGGCGAATCATGATGCTATTTGGGTTATTATCGACAGATTGACGAAGTCAGCGCATTTTCTTCCTATCAACGAGAGATTCTCAATGGATAAATTGGTACGGTTATATCTTAAAGAAATTGTGACAAGACACGGAGTTCCAGTATCCATAGTTTCAGACAGAGATCCTCGATTTAACTCAAGATTTTGGAGAAGTTTTCAAGATTGTCTCGGAACGAAGCTGAACATGAGTACCGCGTATCATCCGCAGACAGACGGTCAAAGTGAAAGAACGATTCAGACTATTGAAGATATGCTAAGGGTATGTACACTAGATTTTGAAGGTAGTTGGGACGAGCATTTGCCATTAGTTGAATTCTCCTACAACAACAGTTATCATGCCAGTATTGGAATGCCACCTTACGAAGCTTTGTACGGTAGAAGATGCAGATCTCCAATATGTTGGGAAGAAGTTGGTGAAAGAAAGATTTTGGGTCCAGAATTGATCCAACAGACGAAGGAGAAAATAGAACTCATTCGGAAAAGACTAACAACAGCTCAAGATCGTCAACGCAAATATGCTGATCCTACCAGAAAAGATATGGAATTTGAAGTTGGTGAAGCAGTGCTATTAAAGGTCTCACCTTGGAAAGGTTTATCAAGATTTGGGAAGAAAGGAAAGCTGAGTCCGCGTTATGTTGGCCCTTTTGAGATTTTGAAGCGTGTGGGAAAGGTTGCTTACGAGTTAGCGTTACCCCCTCACATGCAGCATATTCACAACGTGTTCCACGTGTCAATGTTGAAGCGTTATTTTCCTGATTCGAATCATGTGATAGAATACGAGCCAATAGAGATCCAGCCAGATTTGTCTTTTGTAGAGCAACCAGTGCAAATTTTAGATAAGAAAGAAAGAGTACTTAGGAATAAGTCTGTATCTTTAGTGCGAGTCTTGTGGAGAAATCCCAAGGTTGAAGAGTCGACTTGGGAATTGGAAAGCGAAATGCGATCCAAGTATCCTCATTTGTTTTCCTAGGCTGATTCTGAGGACAGAATCCTGTTAAGGGGGGAAGGATGTAATATCCGGAAAATTATGTGAATATTATATGTTAAATAAATAAATATTGTGTGTTTTATAAATTTAAAGTAATTGTTGCTATGATATGAGATGTTATAACTGTTATGTATGTTTCTGTACGGGCCAGAAAATTTTTCGGTTGATTAAAATATGCTTAAACTGCAATTATATGAATCTATCTGCAATCGGGACGCGTAATTATCAGCATCTTCATTAGGATACCTGTTTTATTTGATTTTATACGTGTGATTGTATTTTACGTGTTTTCGGGATTTTCTGGTAATTTAGGGATCGTTCCGTTTTTCAAAAAAATCAACGGACCGGGACCCCACCGGGACATCAAACCCCACAAAATCCGCGTTTTCATTTTTATAAAATTATTCGTATTTCAAATACCCATTATTTTTGTATTTTCGAATTATTCGCAATTTTTGGGAAATTTTGACATTAATTTTATATTTTATCAATTTTAAAATTATTCCCCGTAATTATTATTTTGGGGCTTAATTATTGTAATTTAGGTATAAAAACACCCTTGAATAATTTTGGGGATATAATTTGTTATAAGTATAAATAGCAGATTTATTGTATTTTATTTATTTTTATTTTAGAAATTATTAAAAATAAAACCAAAAATTTAGGAAAAATCAAAATTGGGGATTTAGGGTTCTAGGGTTCGTTCTTGAGCCAAATCGACTGATTGACTACTGATTTCTGATCCGTTCGTTCCGATATTGATCCCATATCAAAGCCCTGAGTTTCCTCTTCAATTCGGTACCAGAATATCAACCTAAGGTTGGGTATTTTGCGATTTTCATTTTCGTCGATATGAACTCGAATTGGGTACTTCATCTGTGATGATTTTCTGTTTGATTTGATAGTTTAAATAGATTCCTGAGATGATTTTGAACTTATTTGTATATATAAACGTATCAAACGATTACTTAGATTGGTAGTTCGAATTCAATTTGGGAAGTCGAATTTTCGATTAAATTTTCCGTTATTTTTGTTGATGATTTGATGTTGGTGAATACATGAATGGATTACTGTGATTACAAGCTTCGTTTTTAGTTATATGATGTTGAGTTTGGTGGTTGCTCGGCAGCTCGCCGGAAAACCGACGAGTTCGCCGGATTTTAACTGTTTAATGGCCGGAGAAGATGAACTGGGGAAGGGTTATGGTTGCTGGGTTGATAATCCTATTATAGAACGAATTAGGCTTGTTTGGCCTCGAAATCAGGGTGAACCAGAGTGTTCTTGGGCTGGCCGGAGTCCGGCAGAACCTACCGGATTCTGGGTTTAACCCCAGTTTCCGGCGGGTTTTGACCCGACCCGGTTAGGGTTCTTGCAGGACCCGAAAACCCAATACCCTGACCCGGTTTTGATCCTTATTTCCCAAAACCCAGCTTCAAAACTTGTTTGTGGGATTTTCTGTTTTATTTATTTTAAAAAAAATTCATTTTCTATTTTTGAAAAATCATTTATTTAATTTCAAAAATCATTTAATAATTATTTTAAATTCTAAAAATTATTTTCTTTTATTATTTTCAAAAATTTAATTTGATTTAATTATTTATAAATTATTTTAGTTAATTATTTATGAATTCAATTAATTGATTAAAAATCATTTAATCAGTTAATTTCATTTATAAATAGTTAAATAAATGTAAATTATTTATAATTAATTCGAATAATTTCTAAAAATTATTTTAAGGTTTTAAAAATTATATTTTGGTATTTAAAAATCAATTAATATTATTATTAATTGATTTAAATCTATTTATTTCTTATTTTATTCATAATAATTAAACCGTTCATCCGTTTAATACGAAACGAACGCGTACAGACTCAGAAAAATATTGCGCTTCCAATAAAAATACTTTTGAGACCTAATTTTTATTGTATTGCAATGTCATTTGATTTGTGTATCAGTTTGAGTCGGTATTTGATCGATAAATGCTAATATTGAACTGATTTTCATTCTGAACGCACTGAGATGTACCTTTTAATGATTTGACTTATGTATTACATGAAATATGTGAGTACGTGTTATATGAATACCATGATTACGTGTTACGTGATATATATGCTATCTGTTTACAGTTTTAAAATGCCATGTTAATTATAAACGGTCGGGTAGATGTCAAGACGTATAGTTACGTCGATTGAGTTTAGTCCTGTCACTTAAGATAGTCCTTTTGTTTATAGAATCGAGTAGCAAGGAGCGCAGTCAAGTGTTAGACGGAGATAGTAGCCAGCAGTTAAAAACAGAGTTAAAGTAAAAGGTTATTGAGCATACCAGGCAAGTAACCCTAACTTCACTTATCGTTCAAGTGATGTTCATTTCGAATTATATTATGCAAGTAACCCTAACTTCACTTATCGTTCAAGTGATGTTCATTTCGAATTATATTATGCAAGTACCCTAACTTCACTTATTGTTCCAGTGACGTTTATTTTGAATCTTATTATGCAAATATTTATATGTTCACATACCATTCAAGTGTTATTGACTCTGAATTTATCCTTTCAATTTCTCTACTATTCTAAGTTCAGAATAGTTAAATATTTTTACATTTCGCTATAACTTACTCTATACAGTGAAGCTTTGAATTGAGACTAGCGAATAACTAATTGTTCTGGTTATTTCGCCATTGGTTGTTGAGAAAACTCCGGACCATGAGAAATGGGGAGTTATGTGGTTAAGGATGTCATTTGATTCGACTCCTTTGATGGAAAAATGGTTTTATGGGTTGGATGGTTGCGTAAGAGGCCGTGGCGGCGGTCCAGTGTGAGCTATGTGTTATACAGGATATAACACCTTGCTAGGCCAATATGTGCCTTGGGTACCTTTTGTTTAGTTGGATATGCTTCGGCATACCGGTGTTGCTCCGCGGCTGATCACCGGCGGCAACACACCGTCGTTCGAGGATTCCAATCCCAAAACATAATATATTGCAAATGTTGTTTATTATCAAATTTATATTAGTTTTGATACTGTTCAGTTATTGTAGTTGGTTTTGTTCATCAGATATACTGTTGTTATTCCAAATCATAAGCTATTTACTACTTGCTGAGCATTTCTTTCGCTCATACTTGTTTCTTATCTTGATTCTTTCAGCTAGGCCAGGGCAAGCTTAAGTTCCAGGTCTGACCAGAGGTTATGTGTTTGTAAATAGTTGGTGTGTTTCCAGGTAGACAGTTTGGGATACTTAATTAGTCTAGAGGTTTGTAATAAAATTTGAATAAGTTGTAAAACTAATTAGACTATGGTTTGTAATAACACTTGATTTGTAGTAGTGCCTGTTCCATACTATAACCTGTGATCGATCCAGTGCAGGTAAATGGGTCGTATTTATTTTATTATTCCGCTGTGATTATTTTATTTTAGTTTATTGGCGAGTGACCCCCAAATCTAGACCCCGGGTTTGGAGGGCGTCACAGGTTGGTATCAGAGCTACAGGTTATGGTCACTGAAACAGGCGTAGGATTGTCATAGATGAGTCATAGGAAGATCACTTAAGATAGGCGCGTGTAATTTAGCTTTTATAGGATTAAATTTAGGATGTTGGGCTGGGTTATAGTTAAGTTGTTTAGGTTTCCTGTTTTGTGTTTAGCCTCAGGCCTTGTGTCATTGCCCTGTTATTTTGTTGGTTTAGTTGAGATTTTAAGTAAGGATTTATAAGGTTTGGATAATTCGGAGTAAATTTTCTTTATGTTATTATTCTCGAGATAATAAGCAGGATTATGTGATAATCATGTCGCTTGTGTTAATATGGTAGCAAGTTTATGATATTTTGGAGAAGAGATAGTGTTTGCGAACTTTAATATGTTAAAGAATTGCTACATATTTGACACAATGCTTGACAGATTATTATATATGTTGCTTGTTTCTTACCAGAATAATGGCACCAAAGAGAAGGAATAATTCAGGAGAGGGTAGTACCGAGAGCCGTACAGATCCATCGATTATCCAGATGTTGGGACTGATGCAGCAGCAGATGTTACATCTTACGCAGCAGCAACAGCAGCAGCGAGCAGCACCATCTGTAGTGACTTTTAAGCAGTTTCAAGCAGTGAAGCCACCTGAGTTCAAGGGAAGTGCTGATCGTGTGGAAGCCAATGCATGGCTCAAGGAAATGGAAAAGGCTTTTGAATTGGTCGGAGCAGGAGCTGAGCAGAAGACCAAGTTTGCAAGTTACTTTTTGAAGGGCGAGGCGAACTATTGGTGGGAATCCACGCGAGCATTGGAAGAAGGTGAGTTTATAACTTGGGAGAGATTCACAGAGTTGTTCCTGGAGAAATATTTCCCGAGGTATATGAAGAATCAAATGGAGATTAAGTTCTTGAACCTGACCCAGGGTGATCTTACTGTGGCTGAGTACGAGGCTAAGTTTACTGAGTTAGCAAGGTTCATGCCAGACCAGGTTGATACAGATGAAAAGAAAGCCAGAAGATTTGAACAGGGATTGAAGTTTTGGATTCAGAACAGAGTGGCCATGTTTGAGTTGACTTCATATGTGGCAATGGTTCAGAAGGCAATGGTGATTGAGAGTAGGAGTGATATGTCTCAGAAAGGAAATGATGGGAAGAAAAGGAAAATGGAAACCTCAGAGGGAGGTCAGCAGTCAAGTAATTTTCAGGGCCGTTTCAACAAAAGGCCAGGATTTCAGGGTAATAGGAATGTGGGATTCAAGAGACCACAATCAGGAAATGGAGGACAAGGCAACCGTTTTCAGAATTCAAATCAACAGAGACCCAATCGTCCACCTGCATCAGAGTGCAAATTTTGTGGTAGAAGGCATTTTGGGATTTGTAAGGCTAATGTGTTGTGTTATAAGTGCAATCAGAAGGGACACTATGCTAATGAGTGTCGAAGTCAGACTACAGCTCAGAGATCAGGGACAGTGTGCTTTAAATGTGGAAAGATGGGGCATATTGCCAGGGACTGCCAGACAATTGAACCAACTGCTAATGTGCCAAGGATTGAAGGACCACCAACAAAGGATCAGCCAAATGCTAGGACATTCAATATGACTATGAAGGATGCTGTTCAGAGTTCAGACGTGGTGGCAGGTACGCTTCCAGTCAACTCCATAGATGCTAAAGTTTTATTTGATTCTGGAGCTACAAGATCATTTATTTCTCAAAGTTTTGTCGATAAACTGCATTGTGAAGTTAAGTTGTTAGAACAAGCATTAATGATAGAGTTAGCTAATAAGGATCAAGTTTCCGTCGACCGAGTGTGCCCGAAGTGCGATATTAAGATAGGAGGACATCATTTCTATGCCGACTTAATACCTTTTAAGTTGGGAGAATTTGATGTTATTTTAGGAATGGATTGGTTGTCAGAAAATAACGCCCAGATTGATTGTAAGAATAGGAAAGTGAGACTTCAGACTTTGGATAGTAAGAAGAAGATAATATTTCGAGGAAATAGGCAAGAGAAGAAGTTCTTAGCGATCGCTCAAGTGAAAAAGTTATTGCGTCAGAATTGTGAAGCATATTTGGCCCTTGTGGTAGACACCAGTAAAGAAGTTCCAGCACTAGAAGCGATTCCAGTTGTCAACGAATTTTCAGATGTTTTTCCAGACGATCTACCAGGATTACCTCCCGACAGAGAAATTGAATTTGCGATTGATCTAGCACCCGGAACAGAACCAGTTTCTAAAGCCCCGTACCGGATGGCACCAATAGAAATGAAAGAATTGGCATCTCAGCTGCAAGATCTTTTGGAGAAAGGAGTTATAAGACCCAGTGTATCCCCATGGGGCGCACCAGTACTGTTTGTCAAAAAGAAGGATGGGAGTATGCGGTTGTGTATCGACTATCGAGAACTGAATAAGCTAACCATTAAGAACAAGTATCCGTTACCAAGGATCGATGATTTGTTTGACCAATTGAGAGGCGCTGTATGGTTTTCTAAGATTGATTTAAGATCCGGATATCATCAACTAAAGATCAAGCCTGCAGACATTCCGAAGACCGCATTTAGAACCAGATATGGGCATTATGAGTTTCTAGTGATGGCATTTGGATTAACCAACGCACCAGCAGCTTTCATGGATTTGATGAATCGAGTATTTAAGAAGTATTTGGATAAATTCGTGATCGTGTTCATAGATGACATCTTGATCTATTCCAAAACAGAAGAGGAGCATGTAGAACATTTGAGGATAGTTCTGGAGATACTGCGACAGGAGAAGTTATACGCAAAGTTTTCCAAGTGTGAATTTTGGTTAAAAGAAGTACGATTTCTTGGGCACGTGATTAGCAATAAAGGAGTGGAAGTGGATCCAGCAAAGATTGAAGCCATAATCAACTGGGAGAGGCCAAAAACACCAACGGAAGTAAGAAGTTTCATGGGATTGGCAGGTTACTACAGAAGATTTGTGCAAGATTTTGCAAAGATAGCTACGCCATTGACAAAGCTTACCAGGAAGAATCAGAAATTTGAATGGGATGAGAAGTGCGAAGAAAGTTTCTAGGAATTAAAGAATAGATTAGTATCTTCTCCAGTGCTAGTCTTGCCAGATGAACAAGGAAATTTTGTGATCTACAGTGACGCGTCGTACAAAGGATTAGGATGTGTTTTGATGCAGCATGACAAGGTAATAGCTTACGCTTCAAGACAGTTGAAACCATATGAAGAGAAGTATCCAACGCATGATCTGGAATTGGCAGCTATAGTATTTGCATTGAAGATTTGGAGGCATTATCTTTACGGGGAAAAGTGCGAGATCTACACGGACCACAAGAGTTTGAAATATATCTTTACCCAGAAGGAATTGAACATGAGGCAGAGGAGATGGCTAGAATTAATCAAGGATTACGACTGTACTATTAACTATCATCCAGGCAAAGCAAATGTGGTGGCCGACGCTCTGAGCAGAAAAGAAAGGTTAAACATGATAATTTCATCAGAGGAATTGATCAGGGAATTTGAGAAGCTAGAAATAGAGGTCAGCATTCCAAGTATGTCTACAGAGGTATTGTGTGTAATGTCTTTTCAACCAGAATTATTAGAGAAGATAAGAAGATGTCAAGAAGAAGTAATGAGCCATGAACGAGACAGTTTGACAGGAGAAGAAATAGGGAGTCAAAAGGATGATAAAGGGATATTAAGATTTTCTTCCAGAATATGGATACCCAACATAGCCGAGCTGAAAGATGAAATTCTTCGAGACGCTCACAACTCTAGATATTCAATTCATCCCGGGAGTACGAAGATGTATAGAGACTTAAGAGAAAACTTTTGGTGGCCAAGCATGAAGAAGGAAATTGCAGAATGGGTAAGTAAGTGTTACACTTGCCAGCGAGTCAAAGCGGAACATCAAAGGCCCAGTGGACTGATACAAGCATTGGACATTCCAGAATGGAAATGGGAGCATATAGCGATGGATTTCGTAGTTGGATTACCGAGGACCAGGGCGAATCATGATGCTATTTGGGTTATTATCGACAGATTGACGAAGTCAGCGCATTTTCTTCCTATCAACGAGAGATTCTCAATGGATAAATTGGTACGGTTATATCTTAAAGAAATTGTGACAAGACACGGAGTTCCAGTATCCATAGTTTCAGACAGAGATCCTCGATTTAACTCAAGATTTTGGAGAAGTTTTCAAGATTGTCTCGGAACGAAGCTGAACATGAGTACCGCGTATCATCCGCAGACAGACGGTCAAAGTGAAAGAACGATTCAGACTATTGAAGATATGCTAAGGGTATGTACACTAGATTTTGAAGGTAGTTGGGACGAGCATTTGCCATTAGTTGAATTCTCCTACAACAACAGCTATCATGCCAGTATTGGAATGCCACCTTACGAAGCTTTGTACGGTAGAAGATGCAGATCTCCAATATGTTGGGAAGAAGTTGGTGAAAGAAAGATTTTGGGTCCAGAATTGATCCAACAGACGAAGGAGAAAATAGAACTCATTCGGAAAAGACTAACAACAGCTCAAGATCGTCAACGCAAATATGCTGATCCTACCAGAAAAGATATGGAATTTGAAGTTGGTGAAGCAGTGCTATTAAAGGTCTCACCTTGGAAAGGTTTATCAAGATTTGGGAAGAAAGGAAAGCTGAGTCCGCGTTATGTTGGCCCTTTTGAGATTTTGAAGCGTGTGGGAAAGGTTGCTTACGAGTTAGCGTTACCCCCTCACATGCAGCATATTCACAACGTGTTCCACGTGTCAATGTTGAAGCGTTATTTTCCTGATTCGAATCATGTGATAGAATACGAGCCAATAGAGATCCAGCCAGATTTGTCTTTTGTAGAGCAACCAGTGCAAATTTTAGATAAGAAAGAAAGAGTACTTAGGAATAAGTCTGTATCTTTAGTGCGAGTCTTGTGGAGAAATCCCAAGGTTGAAGAGTCGACTTGGGAATTGGAAAGCGAAATGCGATCCAAGTATCCTCATTTGTTTTCCTAGGCTGATTCTGAGGACAGAATCCTGTTAAGGGGGGAAGGATGTAATATCCGGAAAATTATGTGAATATTATATGTTAAATAAATAAATATTGTGTGTTTTATAAATTTAAAGTAATTGTTGCTATGATATGAGATGTTATAACTGTTATGTATGTTTCTGTACGGGCCAGAAAATTTTTCGGTTGATTAAAATATGCTTAAACTGCAATTATATGAATCTATCTGCAATCGGGACGCGTAATTATCAGCATCTTCATTAGGATACCTGTTTTATTTGATTTTATACGTGTGATTGTATTTTACGTGTTTTCGGGATTTTCTGGTAATTTAGGGATCGTTCCGTTTTTCAAAAAAATCAACGGACCGGGACCCCACCGGGACATCAAACCCCACAAAATCCGCGTTTTCATTTTTATAAAATTATTCGTATTTCAAATACCCATTATTTTTGTATTTTCGAATTATTCGCAATTTTTGGGAAATTTTGACATTAATTTTATATTTTATCAATTTTAAAATTATTCCCCGTAATTATTATTTTGGGGCTTAATTATTGTAATTTAGGTATAAAAACACCCTTGAATAATTTTGGGGATATAATTTGTTATAAGTATAAATAGCAGATTTATTGTATTTTATTTATTTTTATTTTAGAAATTATTAAAAATAAAACCAAAAATTTAGGAAAAATCAAAATTGGGGATTTAGGGTTCTAGGGTTCGTTCTTGAGCCAAATCGACTGATTGACTACTGATTTCTGATCCGTTCGTTCCGATATTGATCCCATATCAAAGCCCTGAGTTTCCTCTTCAATTCGGTACCAGAATATCAACCTAAGGTTGGGTATTTTGCGATTTTCATTTTCGTCGATATGAACTCGAATTGGGTACTTCATCTGTGATGATTTTCTGTTTGATTTGATAGTTTAAATAGATTCCTGAGATGATTTTGAACTTATTTGTATATATAAACGTATCAAACGATTACTTAGATTGGTAGTTCGAATTCAATTTGGGAAGTCGAATTTTCGATTAAATTTTCCGTTATTTTTGTTGATGATTTGATGTTGGTGAATACATGAATGGATTACTGTGATTACAAGCTTCGTTTTTAGTTATATGATGTTGAGTTTGGTGGTTGCTGGGCAGCTCGCCGGAAAACCGACGAGTTCGCCGGATTTTAACTGTTTAATGGCCGGAGAAGATGAACTGGGGAAGGGTTATGGTTGCTGGGTTGATAATCCTATTATAGAACGAATTAGGCTTGTTTGGCCTCGAAATCAGGGTGAACCAGAGTGTTCTTGGGCTGGCCGGAGTCCGGCAGAACCTACCGGATTCTGGGTTTAACCCCAGTTTCCGGCGGGTTTTGACCCGACCCGGTTAGGGTTCTTGCAGGACCCGAAAACCCAATACCCTGACCCGGTTTTGATCCTTATTTCCCAAAACCCAGCTTCAAAACTTGTTTGTGGGATTTTCTGTTTTATTTATTTTAAAAAAAAATTCATTTTCTATTTTTGAAAAATCATTTATTTAATTTCAAAAATCATTTAATAATTATTTTAAATTCTAAAAATTATTTTCTTTTATTATTTTCAAAAATTTAATTTGATTTAATTATTTATAAATTATTTTAGTTAATTATTTATGAATTCAATTAATTGATTAAAAATCATTTAATCAGTTAATTTCATTTATAAATAGTTAAATAAATGTAAATTATTTATAATTAATTCGAATAATTTCTAAAAATTATTTTAAGGTTTTAAAAATTATATTTTGGTATTTAAAAATCAATTAATATTATTATTAATTGATTTAAATCTATTTATTTCTTATTTTATTCATAATAATTAAACCGTTCATCCGTTTAATACGAAACGAACGCGTACAGACTCAGAAAAATATTGCGCTTCCAATAAAAATACTTTTGAGACCTAATTTTTATTGTATTGCAATGTCATTTGATTTGTGTATCAGTTTGAGTCGGTATTTGATCGATAAATGCTAATATTGAACTGATTTTCATTCTGAACGCACTGAGATGTACCTTTTAATGATTTGACTTATGTATTACATGAAATATGTGAGTACGTGTTATATGAATACCATGATTACGTGTTACGTGATATATATGCTATCTGTTTACAGTTTTAAAATGCCATGTTAATTATAAACGGTCGGGTAGATGTCAAGACGTATAGTTACGTCGATTGAGTTTAGTCCTGTCACTTAAGATAGTCCTTTTGTTTATAGAATCGAGTAGCAAGGAGCGCAGTCAAGTGTTAGACGGAGATAGTAGCCAGCAGTTAAAAACAGAGTTAAAGTAAAAGGTTATTGAGCATACCAGGCAAGTAACCCTAACTTCACTTATCGTTCAAGTGATGTTCATTTCGAATTATATTATGCAAGTAACCCTAACTTCACTTATCGTTCAAGTGATGTTCATTTCGAATTATATTATGCAAGTACCCTAACTTCACTTATTGTTCCAGTGACGTTTATTTTGAATCTTATTATGCAAATATTTATATGTTCACATACCATTCAAGTGTTATTGACTCTGAATTTATCCTTTCAATTTCTCTACTATTCTAAGTTCAGAATAGTTAAATATTTTTACATTTCGCTATAACTTACTCTATACAGTGAAGCTTTGAATTGAGACTAGCGAATAACTAATTGTTCTGGTTATTTCGCCATTGGTTGTTGAGAAAACTCCGGACCATGAGAAATGGGGAGTTATGTGGTTAAGGATGTCATTTGATTCGACTCCTTTGATGGAAAAATGGTTTTATGGGTTGGATGGTTGCGTAAGAGGCCGTGGCGGCGGTCCAGTGTGAGCTATGTGTTATACAGGATATAACACCTTGCTAGGCCAATATGTGCCTTGGGTACCTTTTGTTTAGTTGGATATGCTTCGGCATACCGGTGTTGCTCCGCGGCTGATCACCGGCGGCAACACACCGTCGTTCGAGGATTCCAATCCCAAAACATAATATATTGCAAATGTTGTTTATTATCAAATTTATATTAGTTTTGATACTGTTCAGTTATTGTAGTTGGTTTTGTTCATCAGATATACTGTTGTTATTCCAAATCATAAGCTATTTACTACTTGCTGAGCATTTCTTTCGCTCATACTTGTTTCTTATCTTGATTCTTTCAGCTAGGCCAGGGCAAGCTTAAGTTCCAGGTCTGACCAGAGGTTATGTGTTTGTAAATAGTTGGTGTGTTTCCAGGTAGACAGTTTGGGATACTTAATTAGTCTAGAGGTTTGTAATAAAATTTGAATAAGTTGTAAAACTAATTAGACTATGGTTTGTAATAACACTTGATTTGTAGTAGTGCCTGTTCCATACTATAACCTGTGATCGATCCAGTGCAGGTAAATGGGTCGTATTTATTTTATTATTCCGCTGTGATTCTTTTATTTTAGTTTATTGGCGAGTGACCCCCAAATCTAGACCCCGGGTTTGGAGGGCGTCACATGCTGATTATGCTGAATAAGAAAACTTTCTATGCCACACTATGTAGGGGTTCTTCTATTGTTATTCTGAGATCTTATTAGTACTTTATAAGGGATATAAGTGTATGTAAAGATCGTCAGAATCCAAATTCGAACACTTTGATTTTTCCAGAAAATCCACCAGATACCGAAATAATTGAGTATAAGGGAACAGGATAAAAAGGATTTAAATTCAGAGATTATAAGAAAGGATCATAAAAGGAATATAATGTATTGAGAAAGGTTAAGGGAACCCAAGTAATAAGATCCCGGGGATGATCCCTCAAACGATAAACGAAAACGAAAGTTAAGCGAACCGTATAACAGATCAGCGGTCATTAGCCAAGTGATTAGGAGTTAATCAAAGAGTTAGTGGAGGGTGATGTCATCTCACAAATAAGAAGAGGACAAGTGTGGGATGATGACATAAGGGGATGACATGAGCATGACAAAAAGGGAAGGAAGTGTTAGTTGATTCTAAACCACACAAAATTCACCATGGTTAAAAGTAATTAATCAAAACAAAGGCAACCAACCAAGGCAAGCAAAACAAATCACAAAAACACAACTTGACTTCTTTTTTTCTTCTTGATGCTCTCGGCCTCTTTCTTAAGAAATGGGAAGTCCAAGCTCCTCCATTTGCTAATTTACAAGGTAATTATCCTAGCTTCTCCTAGTTAAGTTACATACTTCCTAGAAATCTTAGCTTCAAAATCCTTTCCTAGCATTTCCTATAAATCATTCAAGAAGATGGTGAATAGTAATTTCTTGAAATTAATTTTTGTGTTCTTGATTTCTTTGAAAGATCAAGCTTGTAGGAGGTTAGATTAAGGCTTCCATGGGCATTCCAAGGATCTTTCATGGATTAAAAGCTTCAAGGAAGGTATAACTCTTCATGATCTTAGTCTTAAGTTTTGTTGTTTAGATTTCCTAATGTTTAGATGATGGGTTAGTGTAATGGGTGTGTAATCTTGTTTAGAGCTTTGTTTAGTAAGTGGTTTTGTTGATTTTGGAGTTAGGAGTGATACTTGTTGGATTTAAAGTTCTTGGTCACATTTTTGACTTGATTTAGATGAATAAGTTGAGATATTGAGTTATGGTTGAATGATATTGTATTGTGGTTGAATGATGGTGGAATGGTGATGATTGGTGGTGGTTTGATATTGATTGGAGTGGTATAAAATTTGGTAATCGCGTAAACATAGCCGTCGTAATGCCTGATTTACCTTAGACTGTTTTTGTTCTTAACATCAGGACCTGAGAACTCACTGTTAGGGTTTGACCATTACCATGATTAGATATTTCATGTTACGAGCTTCGTTTTGATATGTGGTTCGCTTGAATCCGATGTACGGTTTAGGAGAAACGACCGTTGTAAGTAACTGCATTTCGCGACCGAACCATTACCCCTTGCCTTACTTTGAAACCTTGGTTAAGGCCCTTAAATGACTAATTGGAGTATAAAACAATTATGTAAAGTGGATTAGGCAGTTAGGAGGTTACTCGCGAAAGAATCGCCTTAAAACCCTTAATGGTTAATTTATTAAAAATGGTGGAGCCGAGGGTACTCGAGCGACTTAAGTGAATCGTTAAGCGCAAAAGCGAGCGTTAGAGTCTAGTTGGTTAAAGTGTAGATTCTTAAGCGACTTTGGTTTAATTCCGGCTTATGTTGTTGTTCATAGGTTACCGGACCCACTCTAAGCTTAAGTCTACCCCGGAGCACTCAGGCAAGTTTTCTACCCGTTATACTGTTGTTGTGATGTATATATGTATATGCATTATCTTGTGATAAGTGCATAATGTTATTAGCAAATCTTGCGATATATTGGAGCATGCTGATATGGTATATATGCATGTCTGTTTCGTAATCTTGATATCTAATTGTTGATTCAAGTGCTTATAGTTGCATAATACCTATGCTAGAGATAAGCAGTAGTTGCGTATACCCTTAGTATAGGGGACCCAAAGGTGAACATTTTCTAAAACCGGGAGTCGATGTTCCCGAGTATATTATATATATATATATATTTATATATTTATATATATATATATTGATATAGTTTTCAAAACTATTAGTCGAATAAGTTTTATTCGATAACTTTATTTTAAATAATGAATATTAGTTGAATATTCATTCGAGGACTTATGACTCTGTTTATTTTAATTAATGAATATTATTAGTTGAATATTCATTTGAGGACTTATGACTCCGTTTATTTTATGAATATTATTTTGAATATTCATTCGTGGACTTATGACTCCGCTTATTTATTAAATAATATTCTTTATTTTATTAAAGAATAATGTTTCGATAATCAAACTTATTTTCGATTATTCAAATAAAGATCATACTTTCGTATAAGTATATCTTTGGTTATTAATATTCATTCCAAGTATGAGTTTTAAAACTTCTACTTCAATTATTTTTATAAAGATTATCCTTATGAGAATATTATTTAAATAATAATATTCAGATATTTTCTAATATATCGGGACTGATTTATTTCATTAAATCAGCATTACTCCAAACATTCTTAAAAATGTTTTCGAGTCTTCAAAATGATTTTTAAAAGATTAGAGCGGATCCCAAAACTCATTTTTATATTTAAGATCTTCCTTTTGAAGGGGATTTAAATACTCGCTCAAAACCTGGGGGGGATTCGGCTCAGTGGTGTATTTTACATTCACAACGAGGTTGCTGTTTTGAGAAAACATCTTGATTACTTGCCCATCGTTCGGGAAGTAAGTTCATCTATTTGGGTCGGCATAAGCAACAGGGGCACAGTGGGCGTCCATGAAAGTGTAAGTGGCTCAGTGGGAGTCCATCAAATGCGTAAGTGGCAGAGTGGCAGTCCAGCATAAGGTTCTATTGCGGCCAAGGTGATGACCAGTGGGGAATTCGTCCATCTACTAGTAGAAAAGGTTACTTATTGGTAGCTTTTCCTGATTAGCAAGATATCAGGTTTATGCCAAGGTTTTCTCCTTTCCAAATTTATTGGATATTGCAACTCTGTTTATAATTTTCATAACCGAGGTTTTCAAGGAGTGTATAAAATGTATATATATATAGGTGTATATATATATGGGGACTTAATGAAGTATCTCGTAACTTCATTATTTATAATGATATTCAAAGATTGAATCTATTCAAATATTATCTTGTAGTCTCATCTATGTGATGAACTTTTGAAACTGATTATACCTTGAACGATGGTAGTTCAAGTAGTATTCAGAAAAGATATAAGTATATTGAAGTATCTTGTAACTTCATCTTTTCAACTTATATCTGGTTAATGATTATCTTATGCATGACAAAGATTTTCATAAAAACGTTGAGACAAGGTTAGCTATATGAGATCACCTTGCAACGATATTTTTATATAGTTATAAACTGGAACTCTATATTTATTATGCATGGAAGAGGACTTCCAAGATTTTGAAAAGTATATGTACATATATACTGAATATTTTGCGACTTGGTCGCGTTAAGAGATCAAACTTGGTTCATTTCTTTTGACCAAGACTTTCATGAGTACTATGAGAATGCTCATATATTATTAATTATTATACATATTATTTTGGTGGGCTTGTTGCTCACCCTTGTTTTCTTCTTTCATCACACAACAACAGATATACAAGATGATCAGGACCAAGCTCCCAATTTGCGAGCGGATAAGAAACGTTCCACAGTTTCCTGTAGGCGTTGATGCCGTTGTAGCTAAGGTAGGAGCTACCAGTAGGCTAGGCTTTCAACTTTTGTTGTGCCAGACTTATGTATATTTATGAATTGTAATAATGGCAAAGAATATGTAAATTATTCAGAAACCCTTTTGAGGTGTAATGGTTTACAATTGAGGAATAAAATGACTTGTGTTATTTTTGGTATTCATCTCTGAGACTATAACTTGTGGTGTGTGTGTGTATATTATGGGGTCACAGTACGTAGCAGTTGGTTGATTGTTAAGGTTAAGTATTATTAAGGGAAATGGAACTCGTGACAACCTGGATCCCCGACCCCGGATTTGGGAGTGTTACAGAGCCAGCCATGCCTCTATAACTTGTAATGTCCACAGACTTTTCAGCCTTGTTTAATTCAAGCTTGGTGGCAGTGGCCATGGGAGTTTTTGCAGATGAACAATCCATTAAGTCAAACTTCTTTAAAAGATCATAAATATATTTAGTTTGACTAAAGAAAATTCCACCACTAACTTGTTTAACTTGTAAACCAAGAAAATAAGTTAGCTCTCCCATCATGCTCATTTCATATTTACTTTGCATTAACTTAGCAAACTTTTTACAAAGCTTATCATCTGTAGAACCAAATATAATATCATCTACATAGATTTGAACAAGTATTTTAGAGCCATTAACATTTCTAAAGAAAAGAGTTTTGTCAACAGTACCTCTTGTGAAGTAATTATCTAGAAAATTTTTGACAAAGTCTCATACCAGGCTCTAGGTGCTTGCTTTAGTCCATAGAGTGCTTTCAACAGATAATACACATAGTTTGGAAAATTTGGATCTTCAAATCCTGGAGGTTGGCTTACATAAACTTCTTCCTCCAATTCTCCATTCAGAAATGTACTCTTGACATCCATTTGATAGACTTTGAAATTGGCATGGGCTGCATAGGCTAGAAAGATTCTGATGGCTTCAAGTCTTGCAACTGGAGCAAATGTCTCATCAAAATCTATTCCCTCTTGTTGAGAATAGCCCTTGGCAACCAATCTAGCTTTATTCCTTATTACAATGCCATTTTCATCCATCTTATTTCTGAATACCCATTTTGTGTCAATAGAGCTCTTGTTCTTTGGCTTGGGTACAGCTTCCATACCTTATTCCTCTCAAATTGGTTTAGCTCCTCTTGCATTGCTAAAATCCAATCTGGATCCAATAAGGCTTCTTCCACTCTCTTAGGTTCCTCCTGTGATAGAAAACTACTGTATAGACATTCATCTTCAGTAGCCCTTCTAGTCTGCACCTTAGATGTTGCATCACCAATGATCAATTCAAAAGGATGATTCTTGGTCCATTTCCTTTGAGGTGGTAGATTAGCTCTAGATGAGGTTGCCTCAATATTGTCATGATGTGAGATAGAGTGTTGATTGGTTGAAACTCCCCCTGAGTTACTGATCCTTTGAAAGGAACTGGGAGTTCTATCAACTGATGAAGTACATTGATTATCCGTTGATAGACTATGATCAACAGATGCTTCATTATGTACTTCAACGGATGATGCACTTTGTCTTTCAACGGATGCTGCATTCCTTCTATCAACGGATGCTGAATTAAGACTTTCAACTGATGCAGCATTTTGTGCATTATCCAAAGGCAGATGTTGAATCCTTTTCGAGGTGCCTTCTCCATCATTCTCATCTTCACCATCATCACAATATATCTCAATGTTGTCAAATTTGAGTCCTTCATGATGTCCCTCATCTGTTAGTCCATCAATCTTTTTATCAAACACAACATGCACAGATTCCATAACAATGTTGGTTCTTAGATTGTAGACCCTATAAGATTTTCCAGCAGAATAACCAACAAATATCCCTTCATCAGCCTTTGCATCAAACTTCCCTTTGTGATCGGGTTGATTCCTTAGAATATAACATTTGCAACCAATGACATGAAGAAAGTTTAGGTTGGTTTTCTTCTCTTGAACAATTGATAGGGAGTCATGCCTTTTTCCTGATTAATTAGAGAAATATTCTGAGTGTAACATGCACAGTTAACAGCCTCAACCCAAAAATATGTTGGGAGTTTTGACTCTTCAAGCATTGTTCTTGCAGCTTCAATGAGTGATCTGTTCTTTATTTCCACCACACCATTATGTTGTGGAGTCCTTGGAGCTGAGAACTCATGCATGATCCTATTTTCTTCACAGAACAACCTCATGGTAGGATTTCTGAACTTAGTTCCATTGTCACTCCTGATATTTCTTACTTTGAAATATGGATGATTGTTGACTTGCTTGATGTGATTGATAATGATTTCACTAGCTTCATCCTTTGATCCAAGAAAGTAGATCTATCAAAACTTTGAGAAATCATCTACAATCACTAGGCAATATCTTTTCCTTGAAATTGACAATACATTGACTGGTCCAAAAAGATCCATGTGTAGCAGTTGTAATGGTTCATCAATTGTCGATTCAAGCTTCTTACTGAATGATGCTCTCTTTTGCTTTCCTTTTTGACAAGCATCACACAGTCAATCCCTTGAGAATTCCACTAGAGGCATTCCTCTAACTAAGTCCTTTTCAACTAGATCATTCATTGTCTTGAAATTCAAATGGGACAACTTCTTGTGCCATAGCCAACTTTCATCCGGACTTGCTTTGCTGAAAAGATAAGTAATTGATTCTGCATCTGTAGAGTTGAAGTAAGCCAAGTACACATTCCCTTTTCTAACTCCAGTTAGAACCACTTTGTTGTCTTTCTTACTTGTGATAACACAGGCTTCAGAATTGAAGGAAACAGTATTCCCTTTGTCACATAGTTGACTGATGCTCAATAGATTATGTTTGAGACCATCAACTAATGCAACTTCATCAATGATGACATTTTCTTTTAAAATCAAGCCATATCCCATAGTGAAACCTTTGCTGTCATCTCCAAAGGTTATGCTAGGGCCAACTCTCTCCTTGAATTCTGTGATCAGGGTGGAATCTCCTGTCATATGCCTTGAACAGCCACTATCCAAGTACCATAGATTCCTTCTTTTTCCCTGCACACAACAAAACCAAATCAAGTTGATTTGGTAACCAAGTTTCCTTGGGTCCATCCTTGTTAGTCTTTTTCCTAGACTCCATACTTCCTGCATCTTTTGACTTAGGTAACTTTGGGTCAACCTTGGTCTCAGATGTAGTTGGTTGAAGTGTAGGGTTAGTCACAGAATCATTTAGCACACTTGGTTGAATTTGATAAGGCATAGATTTTGCAAGCATATTATTCCACATAGGCATGTTGTATGGCATTTGAGGCATACTGAATGCAGCAAAATAAGGATTATTAACATATGGTATGTTTGCAAAATGTGCATGAGGATTCTGTTGAGACATAACAAGCATAGCATGCAGAGGTGACATAGACATGTTAGGCATGGAAGGGGTTAAAGGCATGGGAGCATTCTTAACAGACTTGCAGTTAGCAGATAGATGATTAACACTTTTACAGTGCACACAACTTTTTTTAGGAGCATACTTATCAGGTGTGTAATTATTGTGTTTGTTAATCCCTACCTTCCCATTTCTATTAGATTTCCTTTTAGTTTCCTTTTTATTCTCAACCAACATAAGCCTATTTTTCAACTGATCTAAAGTCATGTGTCCTATATTCACCTTACTGGCATCTTTGGATATGCTAGCTTCTTCTTTGACAAAGTTCTTGGAAGTTGAACCAAACTTCTTATTGAGATTTTTCAAATTGTTCTTTTTAGAATCACTTGCCTGTTTTAATTGATGAGCCTTCAAAGGATGCTCATTTTCTTCCTTCAATGAATAACTTTCATCATCCGTTGATTCCACATCCGTTGACAATCCATCAATTAATTCTACTTCCTTTTTGTTTTTCTTCCAGGCATTCTCACAGAGTGATTCAATTCCCTGAACCGTGACA